>NC_065546.1:7299055-7899055 GCF_022605725.1 Anthonomus grandis grandis
ACACATCTCGTGAGAGTTATCAACTCAACTTTCACCAATTATAACTCCTCTAAACATTTTCTTGTGGAGTTATCTGATATAAGCAAGGCTTTTTCTATTAGAACAATCTGACAAGACCAAAGTGTACATTGATAGGACACACAGTAATTATTTCATTATTACTGGAGATTATTTTTAATATGTCCTTAACAGCAGAGACTCATATGTTTTTCAATCGTATGGAATTTACAAGATGGAAAACATTTTCCAAATAGAGGAATAATAACAAAGAGTATTGATGGTGTGACATTGCTGGAGTATCTTTTAATGTTTGTCACATAAAATCTATAAAAATTAGCTTTTTGTGAAAAAAACTGTAAAGCAATATGATAACTTTTTAACTGAATTGTATTTCAAGAGTTCTTGGCAGCATTAGTATATTGAATTTACATTGTTCAAATCCCACAAAGTTCTTGAAAATCTCTTTAATTATTTTAGGGATGAAATTCAGATCTGCACTTTGGTTTAAATGAACTATACCAGTACAAGAAGATATAAATTTTTTGAAGGAGAATGATAAAAATTTTAACAACCTTAGTATAGCGAAAAAAATCTTTAAATATTTCTGCTCTTGTTTAAAAATCTTTTTTTTTTTTTTAAATTGAGTTTGAGTTTGAGATGTCATTATTCTCAGTAATAATACTATCATACTCATTTAACTAATTTGAGTTTAAGATTTAGTCTTAATTTCAGAGATTTTATTTAGGCAGTGCTAGAGATTTGATCTTAACGTAGAATTTGTAGTTATTTGGGCTTGAAAGACTGCATAGATTTAATAAAAATCTTAATATTTAATTCCCTCAATATTAAATATAACGTGTTTGGCCGCTTTGACTAAACAATTTTCTTGCCTTGTCTCGAACACCCTGTATATCAAGTTTTTCTCTTATTTTAAAATTAAGGTAATGGTAGACCTCTCTGAAGGCGACAAAACTAATTTTGCTCTGTTTTTTCATTTGCAAGATAATAAAACTCAATTTATATTATACTAAAAGGGTGTAATAAATTTAATCCCGGAAATTGGCCATCGACATTTATCTGACAACAGCAAATCTCTTTAATATTTTTTGCACCTGTGTGCTTTTCGAATGATTCAATTTAGACTAGATAAATTTGTGTACCAGAATTCCCAGAGTTATATGACCCAAGTCGGCAAGGGTCAAGTACCCAGCGGTACCTGTAATAATATCTTTATTTTAACACCCAATCTCAAAATGTGTTGGTAAGAAAGAGATTATGGGTTTTTAGATTAAAATATTGAAGTTTAAAATTCTACTACCTGAGAATTACAGAAAATTATGAAAAAACCATGACAACTTGGTTTATTTTAATCCTAATGTTGAACGTATATTTTTTAACACTTTTTAGTGATGGTGGCAAATATTTTTAATCAATGAGTTTAATTAATGTTAATTCAATTAAAATTAATCAAAAATGCCAAATTTTAACTAGAAAGATTCAAAATAAATGCGAAATTGTTTATTAAACGAATACATATCGACTATTAAACACAACTCAATAGTTTTTAATAAAAATTCATAAATTGATGAATAATGACACCACTACACCATTACAGCCAGTCTGCTCAGGCTATTCTTAAAAACGGACAGTGAACTACTACATAAATCAATGTTATGAGCGTTTAAGACACTCAGAGATCTATCGATAGGAGAATGACAGCCATATTCAGTTCTGTGCATAGGAACATGATAAAGGTCAAAATTGCGTTCTACTTGGAACATTGAGACCCAGTTTAGAAAAAAGGTCAGGAGCATTAATCATGCCATTAACCAGCTTAAAGACAAAACAAAGATCAGCGTTCACACGCCTTTTGGCCAATGTATCCAGGTTAAGTCTTACTCTCATGTCCTCACGATGGTACTTGTCCAAGCTAATGCTCATTCTAAATGCAGCACACCGTAAAAATCCATCTTGCACTCTCTCAATCATATCTATTGAATTCTGATATAGAGGAGACCATACTACTGAAGAGAATTCAAGATTACATCTAACCAGTGAGACATAAAGGAGTCTATAGGCTTGCGGAGAGAGATGTGAACTATACCTGTTTACAGCACCCAACACTCTTAGTCCCTTTAAAGTTATTTTAGAGATGTGATGAGCAAATCTCAGATGCTCATCGAACCACACGCCCAAATCTTTGACTACATTCACATACTGCAAGGACTTACCAAGGATACTATATGTAGAATTGAATCTCTTCGAACCTTTATGAGATGATATGTAGCAACACTTGGAAATATTGAGCCCCAATCCGTTCATCACTGACCACTCACACAAAGCATCAAGGTCTTCCTGAAGTTTGGCTATATTATTCACCTGCTTAACCTGCATGTAGAGCTTCAGGTCATCAGCAAACATACTTACAGAACTATGATTGATCACATTAACAATATCATTCACAAATTGAAGAGCAGAGGGGCACAGTGAGATCCCTGAGAAACCCCTGAGACTACATAAGTCGGTGCAGAAGTACAGCCATGCACCTTCACACTCTGAGTTCTTCCTATCAGGAAACTCTTTAGCCATTTTAAGAGGGAGTCATGAAAACCAGCACTTTCCAACTTGACCAGCAAGAGACCAAAGTTCACCCTGTCGAAGGCCTTGGAGAAGTCGGTATAGACCGTCTGGATCAGTCTGAACCTCTCCAAAGCCCCCAACAGATCACACTCCTATTGAACCAAACTGCTGGCTGTGGATTTCCCCGAAGAGAATCCTGACTGTTTTTCATTAATGATTCCTTTGCATTTCCATGTTAGCTGACCGCAAACCAAACTATCAACCAATTTGGCCAATGAGTTTTAAATATACACTCCACGATAATTGGCAATAGCCCCCCTATTGCCAGCCTTAAATATCAGCATGATGAAACTGTGCTTCCAAGCTTCTGGGAAGGTAGAGTCCTGTAAAGACGTATTAAAGATCATCTGAAGAGACCTACTAATTGTATAAATACAGTTCTTTAAAAAGACATTAGGTATATTACCTGGCCCACAAATAAACTTGTTAGATAATTTCTGGATCTTAGAAAATACCTCCGAGAGAGAAAATACCTTTAACTTAAAGTAGGAAGACAAAACAAACAAAAAATCCAATATTAAATTGTAATTTTAAAAATATTCCTAAAATGGGGTTATATTATTCATGTATAAGAGTAGCTGTTTCCAAGAGAAAGACGAGACAAAAGAGAGCGAAGGTCTTTTGAGATATGAAAAGATGTTTACAAACATCTCTTAAACCAGCAGTATATAAGTAACTTTTTTTTTAATCACAAAAGTAATATTTATTAAACCCTTGTTGCGTAAGCCTCAAAAAGGCATACCATACCGAGATGAAATTTACACTGAACGTGCAACCACTCCTCCCGCGGCTCAAGCCTTCCATTCTTACACAAAACACCCAGAGAATAATTTTTGATGCAAGATTTAGGATATGATCTTCAAAGCCAAGGCAACCATCACTGGTAATACCGGGGAATGTACAGCTTTCTTTATTTTGCAAAGGAGGCTCTTTACTTAACATCACCCCTTGGACGTCATACCTAAACCCCATAATAAAGGTCTTACCCACACATTAAATACAAGCCTATTTAAAGCTCACCACCGTGATGAAATCTCAAGATTCCCGAAAACCTAAGCTCTAATGTAATCAGAATCCTTATGATTTTACAATATGCATGGTGTTAGAGAAAAAATATATAAAAACTCAAAGTCTCAGTCTCAAAATATCTTTTTACCTTATACCTAGATAACCTGCTAAGTACATTACTTACTTAGTACAGTACTGATCTGATGATGCTTTATTAGCGAAACATGTAACCTGATTGACACATAAACAGATATTTTGAGACTGAGACTTGGAGTTTTTGTATATTTTTTCTCTAGTTACATAGGTCTCTTTGAGATAATGGACGAGTTCTTTCAATGCATGGTGTTATTATCAGCAAACTGAACCACTTTGCCCTGCAGTTTCAATGAGCATAAGTCACATACCACAAGTAATAGTGGTCCTAACACTGTACCTTGAGGTACTCCAGACTTCAGGGATCTAGAATTAGACAAACAGCCAGATACTAACGTCACTGGATTTTAAATTATTTGTCGCCATACAGATCATGGTTGATAATCAAGTTATATCTTATATCAAAAGCACTTATGGAATTTCCAATTAATATCTTTTATCTTAAATTCTTTCACAAAAAATAACACTGTGCTTATAGGTATACTAAAATTCCCACATTTTAAGACCCAAGACGCCTAAAAGGTACCTAAAGATCTTTACATCGGATACTTCTAAGCGCAATTAGATATTTATCCCGCATTTTTATTGGGCCGATAAGAAAATACAATTATTAGATATCATCAAATAAGTTACCTGATATTAATTTAAATACCATCAATTATTATGCTACTGCTATCCATATAACAGAATTTTCATATTTTAAGGCCCTTTAATCCGCAAACCCTATACTTAATCCCTGGAAAATTTGCAACAGATAGTTCTAATCGCAATTAGAGATTACAACCCTATTTTTATCGGGCAGGTAAGAAAACAATACAGGTAGCACCAAATTAGGGTACTTGATTGCTATAAATATCAAGCAGTGATCACAATTAATTTAGTTTTGTGCCATAGCTGATAGAGTGATATTAGTTGTGAACAAAGTTTTCCAAAATGTCTTTAAAAAGATATCCTGGAATCGCCCACCTAGAAACAATCATAGAGAGAGACTATGGTCCAGTTATTCACGATTTAGTTACAACCAAGTTTAAGAAATTCTTAAAGAATTTAAAAAAAATTAGAAGAGCTCAATTAAGTATGCCATATTTGAAGCAGAACTCTTTAATCACTTGTATAAACACCCATAGCGACTACTCTAGTGGATCCGATAGTGGCAGAAATCAATCGGAAAGTTCCGAAGGTTCATCAGACCTAATTGATATTGGAAAATTTAGTGAATCTGAAGAATCCAGCAATACTGATGGATATGTTAATAGATCATTCTCATTAAGCCCTATCCGAACAGATGTTTCTAAAACTGTTATTGCTGATATCCATCACAGTGCTGAAAAATTGAATGTAAGTACTTTTTTCTAATATGTATTATTTCGTTCGTAACAAAAGTTTGATCTTTGCTTTCGTTTTTTAGTCGTAAATTTCAAGCAGTTACTAATTTTTTTAATAAGGTTTGCATATTCAGGCTTTAGATAAAAATATGAATTTTGTTTAGTTAAAATAATTTTTTGAAAGAGAATTAGTCAAAACTGAAAACTATCTATACTCTATTAGTCTATCTATCTTTATTATTTTAATATAAATATTAAATGTTGAAAAGGTATTTATCATCTTAAAATTAAAAATTTAGTTGCTTCATATGAAATCTTACAATAAAAATAATTGAATTGGGAATATTTAATAAAGTATTTTGTTTATCTTAATGACACAGATTTTTGCCTTGATGTCAATTGTCTTCTCCATATATTTATATAATTATTTTTCTGAAATTTTGACACTCTGTCAGCATTTAACGAATAAATCACTCGAATCGCTTGATTGAATAAATCACTAATGATCAATGATTTTTAAGGGAGATTTCATCTACCATTTGTCCATTATTTTCTGTTCACAAATTGCCAAGACATTTAAAATTCAAAAAAAAATCAATTTTGCCAAAATTGCTTTTCTTATATTTTCTCATGTGCTCTATAATCAATACAGAAGCCCCATTTTTATACTAAATTGACGCCGCGATATTTGAGTTATATAATTAAATATGAATTATTCCTCTTGAAGTCAGTTTGTTAGCTTGCTTAATTTTTCCTTTTGTGGGATATATTTAAAAAAACTACTCAGGCGATCAAGTATATATTCTGTCGACGTTTCGATATGTATGAGATCAACCTCAGACCTATTATATAATTGATATATTGCAGATCATCCTCGCTAATAATAATTACTGTAATACCCTAATCGATATAAGAATTTATAGGTTTAGTTTTTTACTTTTTTTTTGTTAAAACTGTCTATGTTGGGAGATGAATTTGAGCAAATATTAAACCTTTTTATTTATAGGAAACAAGTTTGGATATATGGGAAACCGAACCGAACATCAATAATGTAAGCTCAATCTCCAAACCAGACCGTTCCGCTAGCTTTGATGACATTTCGGATCTCCTTTCTGTTTGTTCTGATAAATCTTTCGAATCGCCCGTACGCTACCAAGTCAAAGTGAAACCCACAATAGAGAAACAAGAAGAAGATTATGTTATTTGCGAAGAAACGATTAACAAGATCTCCCAGCAGGAAAAGATAATTGAAACAATAGAGAAAGTGATAACAGTTTACGGCAGGAATATAGGATATATTGGTAGCCTTCCACATGCTGCTGCAGCAAAAAGACTGCTTATTGCAAGTAAGTAAATCCTGCAACACTATAAATTATTAAATATTATACTTTCTTTTTTGTTTAATGTAAAATGCTAAACTAAATTATTCTTTTCAGACCTACACAAGGAAGCTTTGATAGTTTCTCTTGCCAAAGATATCTACTTCCCTAGAACAGAAAACCCCAAGTACCCCAAAGGACAAGTTATCATCAGCGATCTTCGTTTGGACACCGACCACATTGGCCAGTTTGGTGTTCCTCCCTGCTACTACATTGTAACTATAGAACAGGGTACCACCATTTTACACACCGATATTAAACATCCAGACATATACGGCACTATTGAATTCAAGAACGTCATGTTGATGGAAACAATTTCTTATAATTTTAGTCTTAAGGTATCATTATATAAAATGGCTGTGTTACCAAGGCCAAAATCGTTAAAGGGAATAAAGAGCAGCATTGAAGTGCCAAAGCTTAAACTCATTGGCCAACACGAGGTGTCTATGTATAACATTGATGATACATCATTTTCATTCAACAATGATATCTTATACATCAACTTTCGGGCTTCGGTGGAAACTGGTATAAAAACAATGAGAGACATCATAACTGTCAGCAAACGTACGGATAGAAACCTGAAAGAAGAAAAGTTCGTCTCAAATATACGATGGGGAGAACTAGAGGGGACAAATTTAAACATTTTTAAGGATCTGAAAAAAGGGATACCTTCTGAACTAGTTGAAGTTATTGATCTGATGAAATGTATACAGTGCGCTATGGTTGCTAATTCGCAAACTATGCTGGTTATTAAATATGAAAAATCACATGCAAATTGTATAAGATATTTGACGTTTAATGACAACCAAACGTGTAAGAAATGGTTAAGTGCGTTGAATGCTGCGATTTTAACAGGGAATATATGGAAACCAATTAGTTAGTGATTTTACATAAGTATGTGATTTCATAATATGATATATATAAAAGTGTAAATATTCTGTAAAATTGATTATAGTTATTTTGTTTTAATAAAAATGCTTCATAAAATAATTTAGTTTTTCTCAGATAAAACCCTATCATTCTTCAAAAATAAAAAAATATTCAATAAAAAATTAAAATATATTATATGAATAAAAAAATGCGGTAAATAGTAATTTTAAGAAATCATAGTTTTAAACAAAAATATATTTGATGTTTCCGATTTGCTTATTTTTGAAAAAATCGAATTAGGTTGAATTTTGCAAAACAAACGAAATGCATATTCAAAATTAATAAAACGCCTTGATATAGTAGATGAATAAGTTGTTACAAAATGACCTTAAAAAATATTATCGCCAATGGGAACTAATTATAACGTATCACACATCCGACGTCTATGGAATTGGTGCAGCCGAAGTGGAGAAAGACCTCTCCGCTTTTGGATCCTTCTTTTCTTCAGAAAAAATTTTAAGGCTTCAAAAAATACGAGAAGTCAATCTAATTATTTTTCCAGTGGTTCCTCATCTAAGAACAAACATTTTTAAAAAGCGTGACGCGACCAGAGGATCAAGCACCCTCTGATAAATCGGATGATAGCAAGCTTAGCGTATTTCTTCTTAACATTCAGTTCTTAAGACACAAAACTCATGAATTATTTCTTTTATTAGAAGAGCTAAATTTTCCAGAAATAGCTGCTATAACCGAACACTGGCTAAACATTGATGAACCTGTTTTTGTTCAAAATTACACTACAATAGCAAGATTTAATAGAACTAATTTATCTCATGGGGACACTATGATTATGTCTATAAACAACGATTTTTCACCGGTAACTAAGTTTGATAACTTTTTATCAGAAAAAGTATTTGAATTTTCCATAGTTTAACATAATACATATGACCTCTATATTATTTGTGTATATAAAACACCTGACGCTGACTTACAGACTTTCCTTCAAAAACTACTAAGCTTGCAAGAATCCTTGCCCTTAAAAGGTAAATTAATTTTGTGTGGCGACCTTAATATTGATTTTTCCAGTGTGTGTGCTGCTCAAGAATCTCTTCACTCTATTTTCGTCTCAATGGGTATAGTAATGCATATTAACTTTCCTACCAGAATAACTAGAAATAGTTCTAGTACCATCGACTATGTCGTGTCATCTTTTGCTCCTGAATTCGTAGATTGTACGGTTTTTAATTCCGGATTTTCTGATCATGAAGCTGCATTAACTAAATTTTCCATAAATTCTAAAGGCAAAAACACGTTACGTAAATTAGGCCGTGTTTTTGGCAAAAATAATTTCTTACAATTCAAGAACTTATGCCAAACGGCTGATTGGGATTTTCTTTCTGACGATATAGATAGTGAATTTTCTAGTTTTATAAAGTCTTTATCAAGTATTGCAGATAGACTCTTAGACCTATCAAAATTAAACATCATAAGCCATGGACCACTAAAGGCTTACGTGTTACTGCAAAAAACATGCGCCCATTATCACACCTGAAAAAATTTACAGACAGCGTATTTTTTCATAACTATGTCAAGCTTTATAGAAAAATGTACCATAAGACTATAAAAGCTGCAAAAGATATTTATTATAATAAAAGAATGATCGAATCAAGTAATGTTGCCAAAGAAACATGGTCTATTGTAAATGAATTAAGAAATCGTCGTCATGAATTAAGAAATAGACGTCTATTGTGTTCTCGCATACCCGGTTTTTCTGGCTAGATGCTAAATTATTATTGTACACCGTAGAATCAATTTTAAAGCAACTGTTTGTGATACAACCCATCAATTTAAACCGTTTTTGTTAAAAAAACAATATTTTATATATTCTATGTTACCTGTGTGTCCTGCTGTAAACATGATTTTTTATGACAAGCAAAATCACAGTTATGTAAGCAATTTTATCATTTTTTTTTTGTTGTGTAATTTTTTTTAATTCAAATCTAAGATTTTGTTGTTTTTTTTTTTTTTTTTTTTTTGTTTTTCTGTTTTTTTTCTTTTTTTGGTGGTATCAACATAACCCGAAAAAGTTAAATTTTGTTTATATATAATAATCCTTTTTTATTGTGTCTTTTTTGTTACCTTAGGGCCCTGATGAAGCAATAAAATTATTGCGAAACGTTGGCCAGTACATAAAGTGACGTTTGTTTTTATTCCTTCGATCCCATCCCACAACTAAACTCAAGATTAAGAAATAAGACTTCCTAATCTAGCACTATCCCTACTTTACCTGAGGACCTTAATCACTACTTTGTTAATGTAGCTAAAAATCTAATGGCTGCCATAACACCTTCTCACGATCCTCGTTCATATCTCCCAAATGAAAATTTACACAGCTTCTTTTTTATCTCCATTGTATCAACAGAGCTTCAAACTACAATAAATGAAATAAAAAACAAATCATCATCTGGTACACTCTCAAAATGTTTTCCAATCTGCCAAATTGCACCTTAATTCATCTAACAAACTTAATTAACAAGTCATTCCAAAATAGAATCTTTCCTACCTGCCTTAAGACTGCAATAATTATTCCTTTGCATAAGGGAGGAGATAAACAACAAGCTTCAAACTATCGCCCAATCGCACTCCTTCCCATTTTATCAAAGATCATTGAACAATTGGTTAAAAAAAGGCTCTTATCGTTTCTGTTTAAATATAAAATTCTTACTCCTCACTAATTTGGATTTTTGAGTAACAAGTGCACAAATGATGCTATGTTTTCTCATTAATAGTGTTTACACTAGTATAAATAGTAATCATTCAACAGCAACAATTTTTTGTGATTTCTCCAAGGCTTTTGATTGTGTAAACCATAACATAATTGACAAATTGAATCACTATGGGTTCAGAGGAACGCCCCTTGAGTGGTTTAAATCGTATCTCAGTTACAGAAATCAGCTTGTAAAGGTTGATACGACGAAGTCTTCTTGCAAACCAATAGAATGTGGGGTATCTCAAGGCTCAGTCCTGGGCCCTATTTTGTTTCTGATCTTTATAAATGACATGGCCAATCTTAACATCAGTGGCAAAATCTGTCTTTTTGCTGACGATACTAGTTTTACATCGAGCAATCCGGATGCTAGGGCACTACATGCTACTATTTCTAATGACTTAATTACCATTAAATCGTGGTGCGATTCTAATCTTCTGTGCCTAAATGTCTCAAAAACTAAAGTCTTATTATATAAAACTACTATTCAACCCTTTGTACTTAACAACACCAGTTTGGACGTCGTTGAATCTGTGAAGTTCTTAGGACTTAATATTGACTACTTCCTAAAATAGGACTTGTATATTGATGCCTTATATAAAAAATTAAGTTCAGCATGTTTTGCCTTAAGATCAGTTTCTAGGGAATTCAGTTTTCAAACATCAAGAACAGTTTATTATGCCCCTTTAGAGTCACATCTACGTTACGCCCTTCCATTCTGGGGCACATGCGGTGTGACTCAATTTGAGCGCATCTTCAAACTCCAAAAGCGAGCAGTTCGGTATCTGCTTGGACTTAATAGCAGAGCTCACTGTCAAGAAATCTTTAAAAAATATAAGATACTTACTTTATACCCTCTTTATTGATATTGGAATCTATTTGCTTAGTACGCAAACATAAGTCAGAAATGCCAAGTAGACCGTCTCACAATTATTCACTTCGCAACGCAGTGCATGATCTTTATCTCCAAACCCCTCGGTCCGAGTAAAAAGCTCTATTCTATACAGAGCCAAAAAGATGCATAATCATTTGCCTTTGGAAATTAAATCAATTACTTATTTTCCTCGATTTCATAATGCTTTGAAGGCGTACTTTCTGGAAAAAGCCTTGTACGCAGTGGAGGATTTTTTTTCTAGGATAACTTTTTGGGTATCACACACACACGGGCTCTTTATATCTTTTCTTTATATCTTAAAATAGAGAATATGTTAGTTTTTTTTTCTTAGTAAATAAATTGCACTGACATTCTTTATTTAATTAATTTACTATTAATGACTATTGTGTTTATTTTTATTGACATTTTATACATCATGATGTATATTGACCAGGTACATTGTTTTTGTACAGTTTTGCATGTATTTATTTTGTTTGTATATTTTTTTTTATTAGCTTTGTCTTCAAAATTTTGTAATTTTTTGACAATAAAGCATATGATTGATTGATTGATTGATCCAATAAATAAATTATTTTCTAATTATTGGATATTATTTCATCTATTATTGTATAAAAATACCTTTGTAAATTATTAAAAACAATTTGTTTTTTCTCTTAAATCTGATAATTAACTTAATTGACAGATTCTTTAATTAGGTCTAGGTTAGATTTGTTAATATACAGTGTGTCCAAGATAAGGATGTCTATCATGGGGATCTCGGCAGCTATAGGAGATACGAGGTTGATTAAATTAGAGACAAGTTGCGCATTTTAGAGCCTAACAATACGCCGTTTAGAAATTTTTAAAATTTTGAGTAGTTCCGAAGATATGCGAGAAAACCCAAAATTTGCCGAT
This sequence comes from Anthonomus grandis grandis, assembly GCF_022605725.1. Taxonomy (NCBI): domain Eukaryota; kingdom Metazoa; phylum Arthropoda; class Insecta; order Coleoptera; family Curculionidae; genus Anthonomus; species Anthonomus grandis. The sequence continues at coordinate 7,310,987 of NC_065546.1, forward strand.
TTCGTTTTTATTTTTTTCTGGCGTTATTTAAAGAGACATGGAAAAACAAGAGACACTTTCTCATGGCTACTTTTTAAGCTCTAAAAAATAACATTGCGAGATTTTTCGTACGACGTTTCGTTTCGAAGAAACCATCATCAACATAATTTTTTTATATGGCGCGTAAAAAAAGTACACCCTGTATAAAATAGCATATTTTATTACGAATATAGCTATATATGATACAAAACAATATCACAGCAAAACAATAAACAGTTCCTACAATATTTAAATGTTAAAAATTGGATTTTTATTAAATTCCGATGGTTTTGATGTAGTAGGCGCTGAAATGATTACGCTGCGTATAGCTACGGTTTGTTAGAACAGTACGCGGATTCAAAACTCACATTCTGCTGAACGCTGCGCACGTCCGTTGAATTCAAACGTGTGTAAATAAAAAATAGCGTTTTGTTAAGTTCTGCTTAGGTAGGCGCACGACAGACAGCGTCGACTGTGTGAGCTGAAATCAAACCACAGAATAAACGATCTCAGATCAGATCAGATCAGATGAGATCGTTTATTCTGTGATCAAACCGAGTTTGATTTTAGCTCACACATTTTGACGCAGTCGTTCAGTTAAGCTGAAAGTGGGCAGATAAAAAATACATTGAAAAATGGCAACCAAATTTTCTTTAGAGGAAGATGAAAAGTTGATTGATCTTGTACGAGAACATCCTCCATTGTACACTGTGAAGAGTAAAAGTTTTAAGGATAATGTTGTGAATATGGAATGAAATTGGAGAAAAACTTCACAGGAAAGGTAAGGGCATATTTATTGCTATAAAAAAATAACGCGTTTCATGTATTGCACATATAATATTTTGACAATAAATAAATAAATAAATAAATAAATAAGTCTTTATTTCCAACGGTCACCCACTTACAGGAAATGCAGAAAAAAAATACAAATCAAAACAATAATAACAGAATAAAAATGAAATGCAAAAAAACAAAGTAGTAAAGTAAAACAGTTAAAACTAATTTAAAGAATAAACAAAAAGAAAAGAAAAATAAAAAAAAAGAACTCAACATACCTTTATGCCACACTTCTAAATAACAAACAGCATTAGACAGGTATTTACAGGTTGTAATACTAGGTTATTGATTGAGTAGCCTCAGCACAGAAGATAGCGTATCAACAAATAGATCTATGTTGTAGTTACAAAGCGTATTAAACAAATTACATATGTAAAAAATCGGAGCTCTCTTGAAAATATTATTTAATGCTATGTTGCAATAAAAAGTGCGAGAATTTCTGGAGTTTATCCTTGGGACAATGTACCAAATCGGATTTAGGAGTGAAATGCAGTCTATTTTGTTGTTTACTAGCTTATATAAGAAAGTTATAGCCGTTGTCACACGACGATCGAGTAAGGTTTTCATATTGAACCGTCCAAGCATGACATTTTGGCAAGTGCCTCTGGCTGGATAAACGCCATCTTCCCTATAGTGCAAATACTTTATAAACCTGCGTTGTATATATTCAACGTTTTTGATTTCAGTTTCATATATTGGATGCCATATAAGTGACGCATACTCGAGTCTTGAGCGTACAAAAGATTGATATAATAATAGTACCACGCTGGTATCGTTAAAATTACGACAATTTCTAATAATAAACCCCAAAGACCTGGATGATGATAGTACAATATTCTGAATGTGGCTTTTAAAGTCAAAATTTTCATCAAACGTTACACCCAAATCCTTGATTTCATGGCATCTTGTTAAAGAAAGATTCTGTATATGGTAATCATATTGTATAGAAGTTTTATTTCTACAATAGGAAACAAGAAAACATTTTGATACATTAAGAAAAAGTCTGTTATTCTGACACCAGCTATTAATACTATTTAATACTTCTTGAAGATGTTGGCAGTCGGCTAAACAGTTAATTTTAGTGTAAATTTTCAGATCGTCGGCAAAAAGCAATTTATAACAAGAGATGATTGATGCGAGATCGTTAATAAACAATATAAACAACAAAGGACCCAAATTTGCTCCCTGGGGAACTCCAGATTTCACTATATATTGAGAAGAACGAAAGCCGTCGATCTCGACAAACTGCCTACGCCCATTGAGATACGAGGAAAGAAAACTTAACAGACCTGTGGAACAGCCCAGATAATCCAGTTTTTTTAATAAAATTCTGAGATCTACCTGATCAAACGCCTTCTGAAAGTCCATGTAAAGGACATCTACCTGACCTCTAGCATTAAGCGCCTGACACACATATTCAGAAAGACAGCTCAGGTTTGTGACACATGATCTCTGCTCCACAAACCCGTGCTGATCGATAGAGATGAAAGATTTAACTTGATTGTACAGTTGTTAATGAATACAAATTTCAAAGAGCTTGGAAAAATTGCATAAAATAGATATAGGTCTATAATTTCGAAGCTCCGACTTATCGCCCTTTTTAAAGATTGGTATGACTCGCGCTATCTTCCAGCAAGAAGGAAATATACCTGTGCGTATGCAGAGGTTAAAAATGTAAGTCAATGGTTTCGCCAATGCCGCAATACAGTCTTTCACTATGAAGCTCGGAATAAAGTCTGTACCGCAAGTTGACTTGTTTTTAAGTTTTTTGGAGGCTTCAATAATATCAGACTCATTTAAATAATTTAAAGTTACATCACTTTGACAATGTTTTAGTGTAGATGAAGTAAAGTTGTTAGCGTCAGACTCAATGTAAACACTCTGAAAAAAATTGGCGAAAGCATCAACTATCGATTGTGGATTCGAAAACTCATCGGCACAATCCCTTATAATACCCGGTATTCTAGAATCGCCCTTCCTCATTTGAATGTACCTCCAAAACTCAGAACTATCCCTGCAAATATTCGTTTCTATATTACGTAAATAGTTATTATATGCGTTTGTTTTTAATGTTTTGAGAGTAGTTCGTATGTTTTTAAATTTATCATAATGGTAGATTGTATTATATCTTTTATAATTCTTGTGGGCTGATTCTTTACTTTTAATTAACTGTATGATCTCTGAGGTAAACCAGGGAGGATACCGACGCCCTCGATCCTTCCTCAAAGGTACAGTGTTCTGAAACATAACGTTAAGAGAGTTATATAAATGGTCACAGGCTTCGTTGACACCCAAACACTTAAACAATTGTTCCCAATTTGCATGCAATATTGAATCGTATAACAAAGGAAAATTGGCCCTTCGAAAATATAATATTCGACAATAATAATATTACTCGACACGAGACACCATATTGCCTTGCCATGGTACAGCCCCAATAGTATTAAAATAGATTTTAAAGTTTTCTCTAACCTCAAATGCTTCATATGCGGTTAACTTTAACACACTTTCTTTTGGAAAATTCCGGAACTCTATTGGCATTTTCGTTTGGACAAGAAATGTTTGCCTTTCGAAGTATGTTGTGCAATATACAAGCAGAAACTATTATGTTGTCAGCTACCTCTGGAGCCACGGCTATGGGTGTGTAGAATATTCTAAAGTACTTACACATTATACCAAATGCATTTTCTGATGTTCTTCTGGCCCTGGAACGTCTGTAGTTATAAATGGCTTTTGTCTTGTCATGCTTTGCTTGATTTTGTGAATATGGTTTCATCATATTTGTTGTTTAACTGAATGCCTCGTCCCCCAATATTACATGAGGTTGCTGCATATTAGGACCAGGAATAACTCTTGAAGGAGGTAAATTAAAACAGTTAGTAGCAATCTGCTTTCTTATGTTTGATTTTATAAATATCCCCGCATCGCCCTCTCTGCCATAGGATCCTACGTCAATTGCCACAAATCTATACCTTGCATCGACGACTGCTAGCAGAACAATTGAATGAAAGTTTTTGTAATTAAAATAGAGAGATCCTGCATTGGATGGACAACGAATTCTTATGTGTTTACCATCAATCGATGCACAACAATTTGAGTAATTCCATAAGCTATTAAAATCTGAAGCATTTGCCTCCATTTGTTCTTTACTAGGCTGAGGTAAATAGATATGAAGCATACGTTTAACAATACTTTGAAGAACTTGTTTTACACATATGCTAATCCAACTATGGTGAATTCTGTATTGAAAGGATAGTGACCTGTATGACTCTCCGGTTGCCAAGAACCTGCAATAAAAATATTGCGCATTAATGTACTAAAATTCTTCTTCCGATGACTTATTCTTGATTGGTTTTTAGATGTGGAATGTAAAAATAGGTGGAAGTCTATAAGAGATTACTACCAAAGAAAGAGAAAGGACTACACCAAAGGCACTGGTACAGGATCTCAAAGAACAGATGACACTGAGAACTCATTCCTGAAGAAATTTAAACACCTCCGCTTTTTGGATTCTACATCATTGGATGAAAGAAGGTATTTACTCAAAACTTTAAAATCCTTAAAATCCATCTGCTTTGATAGTGGAAAACAATTAAATTTTTTTTATTCCAGCACAATAAGTAATACCCAAGATAGCATTCAACAAGAATCGGATGTTTCGCAAGATGAAACACAATCTGAGCAGCTGGAAAAGGAAAACCATGAGGATGAAACCCAATGTGATATAGAAACAGCAATATCTGAACATACTGAAACCTCAAATAGTTCAAAGCGATGTAAGGATATTGAGGAAATCAATATTGAAACTCCACAAAAAAAATCACACATTTAAAAGACAAAAACATGATAGTTCTAAGCGAAATTAGAAAGGGACGAGAAGAAAGAACTGCTCTTTTACGCCATTTATTAGATAACGAGAAGACTGCAACCCAACCAACCGAGTCAATGGACCATGCAATAAATATGTTTTTTAATGGTGTGGCATCAACAGTTTCCAAATTTTCACCAATCAATAAAGCAAAAATCAAAGCCGAAATTATGTCTCTCGTGTCAAAACATGACATTGATGAAATTCCGCAACAAGAAATTGAATCCTTTACGAATAAGCAATGGTCCAATACATCAGCGCACCAAGGATACTATTCCGAGTCAAATACAAAATCAGCATCAGATGCCAATTTTCGCAGCCAGGCTGCCGCATCTGGGGCCATCTCGAATGTTTTTTCAGAAGAACCACAGTATTAACTTTTATGAATATTGTTAAACATGCATTTAACATAAATAAGTTCTATAAATAAAGTAAAAGTGCTTTATATTACTTTTATCATTTACCTTAAAGTCAAGCTGAGTTTTTCTTCTGGACTAATTGGATTTTGACGCCTGTTGTAAGGATGTTTGATAATATTAGCTCTTATATAATCTAACACTAATTGAAATAATTCTGTGGATAGTCGAAAATATTCCCGAAATTTGTAGACGTTTCCAAATAGTCCTTTTTCTATTGTTACTTTATAAGCCCCTTCCAAACATCTATTAGAAAAAAATCGATTTTCAGTTTTGTTTTGGCGACGACAACTAATTAAACTCAGAAGATCCAATTCATGTTCTTCTTCATCAATAAGCATCGCCAGCAAAAATTTTTTAGACATAATGATTATTCTTATATTATACACTATAATATAAGTTGTCCAAGGATTCTTCCAAATTGCGTTCCAATAAGTTGCGATACCGCTCCGAGGTGAGGAAATTGTTGTAAAAAAAGCGGCCTATTAAATCTGTTCCAAAAATGCCAACCCACATATTAAAACCGAAACGGTGCTGATGTCTAGCCATTCGGTGTACTCGTGGATTATCTCTTGAACAATAATGGGTGTTCTTCCGGTTAAAAAATCCATTATTTGTAACCATGCTCTCGTCCGACCAGACCAGATAATCCTATGGGAAAATGTTTCATCCTCCTGACACTTCCTGGTGTACCATTCACAAAATGTTCTGCCTTGACAGATTCTGAATTTAAACGGGTGGCATTTATGTTTTTTCAAAATGAAATAGGCAGTAGATTTTGGTATTCCAGTGGTATTTTCAATTTTTCTAACAGATATTTCAGGATTTTCAGTTACAGCTAATACCACATTATTTTCTTTTTCTTCATTGCAGGGCTTATTTCTTGACAATACTGGCTTCCTAAACTCACCATACTGCTTAAGATTGAAAACCAATCGTCCGAAAATGTTTGTACTAGGTTCAACATATCAAACTTTTCCTCAGGTAAACAAGCGCCTTCCATTTTGTAACAAAAAAAACTAGCAACAAGACGCAAAAACGGAGTTCAAAACGCAATGTCAACTAAATTTAAATTAAAAAAATTAAAAACCTAAAATGTCTACTCCTACAACTCTTAATGACATTCGCATTATAAGTATTTTGCCTGCCGTTTCGAAAATTTTTGAAAGAATTCTTTATAATCAGATATATAACTATTGCTTATCTAATGAAATAATACCAAATTCACAATGTGGGTTTAGGAAACATTTTAACACTTCGGTAGCACTTCGTAATGTAACTGATGACTTATTTAGAGCTTGTGATAAAAACATGCATACCGTTTTAGTGCTGTTGGATTATTCTAAGGCGTTTGACACCATTAACCATAATTTGTTGTGCGCTAAGCTTAAGTATTACGGTTTTAATAATAACTCCTATGTGCTTTTAAAATCCTATTTGTCTAATAGATATCAAACGATTTTTTCCGATAACAGAAAGTCTGAACAAGTAAGTATTAGTTGTGGAGTACCGCAGGGTTCTATTTTGGGTCCTTTGCTTTTTATAATGTATACCTCAGATGTTTTAAAATCGCTTAAATATTGTAAGCTTCAGGCATTTGCTGATGATACGCAAATTTATTATTGTTTTGATTACAGCGACTATAAAGAGGCCGAATCACTCATAAATGAAGACCTGCAAGCACTAGGCTTAAACTCAAAAAATCACAATTTAAAATTAAATCCTAATAAGTCCCAGCTTATGATATTTGGTAACAAAAATCAAAGAGAGTTTTTAAAATCTAATATAAATATTAATTTCGATAATACAAGATTGGAATTTGTAAACAACGGTAAAAACTTGGGGGTTATTTTGGATGAACAATTAAGATTTAAGGAACACCTTAAAAAAAATTTTCAAAGAACTTTTATGTCCCTGAAAACATTGTATAATAACCGCCATATGTTAAATGTAAAGTTAAGAAAACAATTATGTGAATCCCTTGTACTGTCTCATTTTAATTATGCTGACGTAGTTTATGGGTTTTGTCTAGATTTGGAAAGTCGGGTAAGAATTCAAAGGGTCCAAAATGCTTGCGTTCGATTTGTTTATGGACTCCGAAAATTTGACCATGTATCTTATTTATATAGAGATATTAGACGGCTTAAAATGGATATGCGCAGGATATTACATTTTGCAGTGTTTTTATTGAAAATAATTAATGACACATCTTCCCCTGTCTCCCTTAAAGAAAGACTAATTTTTCGGGACACTGTTCATGGTTTAAATATAAGGTTTTCTAAAAGAATTACGGTTCCACTTCATCATAGTGCCATGTTTCAGAGGTCATATTCTTATAATGCAGCAAATATTTTTAATAAAGTACCAACAAACCTAATTAATTTATCAATTCAATCTTTTAAAATAAAATTCAAGGAACATCTATTTAATTTGCAAACCAATGGAGATTTTTTTTAGTGGCTTTTGTTATTTGTGCAATTTTTCTGGCAAATTTAATGTTTGTTATGCAAGTTTCTTCTAGTTTCTTCTAATTGTAATATTTAATTAATAATTTATTGTAATTTACTAATTAATTTGCCTAAGATAATTTTTTTTTAACTACCTAATTTATTTACTGATGGTAAAGTATAGCTTCTGGTTCAGTAGAGTAGCTCTTTAAAGCTAGACTGCGCCAGTGGTTTATGCTACTTTTTTTTTTTAATAATGTTTTTTTTTTCTCAGCTATGTTTATGTAATTTTAAAAATAAAAGGCATATTTATTTATTTTATTTATTTATAAATTTACCAAATAATCATAACTATCTACTTTACTTAAGATAAAAAGAATAAAAAGTACCGTTAAACGGGGCTACTTTGGCACACGGGGTAACTTTGGCAGAGCGTGCGCGACTTTGTTTAGTCTAGTCTTAATATTTAGTGTCCGAGAGTTGTTCAGACAGGTCGGTATGTTCCGCGGCGCGAAATATGGTGCGAAATTATAGTAGGTTGCCTGGATCGAGGCCCTATAAAAACTACACGGAACAAAATTTAGCGAATGCATTGCAAGATGTTAGGGAAAGGAGGATGTCACAAGTACGAGCTTCCAAAACATGGAAAATACCTAGAGGCACTCTTCAGAATAAGCTGTTTGCGAAACATGAGGGTAGTGTAGGTCACCCCACCATCCTTACCCAACAGGAGGAGAGGCTAATTTCAGAGACCATCAACCAGGTAGCAGATTGGGGTTTTCCCGTTTCTGTTAGTGACGCCAGAGAAATCGTGCAAAAATATGTTATAAAACAAGGCAGAAATATTCCTGGACAACAGCAATAGACCAGGACCCGACTTTATTGAAAAATTTTTTACCAGAAATAATATTAGCATTCGATTGGCATCTAATATTAAGCGTGCACGTGCTTCGGTTGGGCGCGCCGATATAATGGAGTTTTTCAATAACATTAAACCTGTTCTGGAGTCCATTTCAGCGAAACAAGTGTTTAACTATGATGACACTAATTTCACAGACGAGTTCGGGGCCAAAAAAGTTTTAGTTCGTAGGGGTACTAAAAGGGTTGAAAGGGTTCAAGAACATTCGCGTTCAGCAATAAGTGTAATGGTCTGCGGAAGCGCAAATGGAATCCTACTACCACCAATGGTAGTCTATAAAGCCAACAACATTTACGAAAATTGGACTGTTGGTGGCCCTCTAGGGGCAGTTTATGATAACAGCAGCAGTGGATGGTTCGATATGAATCTCTTTTGGTATGGTTTTTTTAACTGTTGCTGCCCCACGTTCTAATGGTGAATCAGTTGTTCTTTTAGGTGATAACCTAGCCTCACATTTTTCTCCAACCGTGGTAAAGGCTGCTAAAGAAAATAGTATTTATATGGCTCCTATACCCCCCAATTCAACTCACTTTATGCAGCCTTAGGACGTGGCTTTCTTTGCTCCCATGAAAAAGAAATGGAGGGCTATTTTAGACGATTGGAGAAAGACCAGTCGCGTAAAAGGCACTCTGCCTAAAGAACACTTTCCGAATCTTCTGGATCGCTTGTGGAGATCTCTACAGGAAAGAGTAGAAGACAATTTAAAATCCGGATTTCGTGCCACCGGAATTTGTCCATATGATCCGCAGCAGCCTTTATCGAAATTGCCAAAAACTCCAATTGATGCATCTACGAGTGAAATTTTGAATGATAGTTTATTAGAGTTTCTTCAGGAGACACGTGGACAATCAAGCACTAACCCTAAACGAAAGCGGGGACGAAAAATTATTCCCGGCAAAGAAGTCGATTGTGAAAAAACTAAAGAGGAGCAAGACAAGGAAAAACTAATTGAAAATGAAAATAATGACAAAAAGAAGATTGCGGGAAAAGGGAAAGGCAAAAAGTTTTTAAAAAACGACATTAAAAGATGTCAATCTACCATCATCCTCAAGTACCCACAATGAAGACGAATGCGGAATTTGTGCTGCTTATTGATCTGTTATACTGGACCAGACTGGATTCTATACAATAGTTGTTTTAAATAGATCTGTGGTATTTGTAACGAGGGATCCAAAGAAAAATATTATACCTGTGAGGCATGTGAAGATGATTAGTATTTATGTTATTTTGATTTAGTTCCTTTCTTTTACTGTGCCAAATATTAGAAAAATATTTTTTGTTAGTTTTTAAGAAAGAAAGAAAGCAAATGTGCTGTATTACGTAAGAATAATCTTGTGTACAAGCATCCTACAAGCTAAAAAAACAAAAATACAATTTCAAAAATTGACAAAACAATGAACAAAATTAAACAACAGAAGACAAAACTTTTTGAACATACTTGAATTAAAGATAACTAAATAAAACAATCGATTACTAAATAAAGGTAAACTAGTTGACAGAACTAGAGAAGAAAAGGGAAAAAAAACTTTCCAACATGTCCAAGGTTAAAAAAGTCATCCAGGTTATAATATGCCTTAGCCAATAAAACGTCTTTAATTCTCTTTTAAATTTCTTAACATCCGATATACAGGGTGTCCCAGCGAAAACGAAACAGAGGTATTTTTGGTATGAAAACAAATTTTTTTTTACAAAAATCTCGAACACGTCGATTTTATTTTCGAGGGGGACAACTTTTCCTTACCAAGGCACCCTCATACCAGTAACACTCTTCGAGGGGGTGGGATCACCCCTAAAATCTTAAATAGAAAGAGGGGTCGTGTAATATACCTTATTTTAAAGGTCTTTTAATTCTGAATATAACTGCCAAATTTGAAGTGGCTAAAATTTTTTATCCGGATATGACAGCTTGTCAAAATTGTAGAAACAGCGAAAATGAAAAAGGTATTTTGAACTCTGTTTTGGATAATATTTTTAAAAGAATAAGGAAGTCCTAATTTCAAAGAGGTCACTTATTAATTAAGAGGCCACCCTAATACCTGGAACCCTTTACGAGGGGTTGAAAGCACCCCTTAAATCTTAAATAGAAAAAGGGGTCGTGTCATTCCTTATTTTGAAGGCCTTTTTACTCTGAATTTAAATGGTGACTTCTGAGTGACTGATGGATATCTTGTGATATAAAAATAGCAAGAAATACAATCTGTACTGCCAGTAAAAGTGGAGAGATAAGAAATACCTACCCTTTTCCTTTTGTGTCTTTTAAATAAAACAAGTTTATTTAAATAACGTCAATTTATTAAATGTTCAAATTGTGCCCCGCCTACTTCCATGCAGGAATACAGGTTTTGCTCAAAACGATGCCTGACATTTTGTAGAACTTCAGGTGTTATCATCTGACACTCATTTATAATTCTCTGGCGTAAGTCTTCTAGGATGTCTAGTTGGATAGCGTAAGCTTTTGTTTTTAAATGCCCCCATAAAAAAAAATCTAATGGGGTTAAATCTGGTGACCTAGCTGGCCATTCCATAAAAGGTCCTCTCCTTCCAATCCAACGATCAGGAAATATCTCATCAAGATATTGCCTCACATCAGCAGCATAATGTGGAGGCGCTCCGTCTTGTTGGAAAACGACTTGATCATCATCAGAATTATTTCCGCCTTCCATTATTTCTACTATTCTTGGATATACGGCATTTTCCAAGAGATCTCGGTACATTTCTCCATTCAAATTTCCGGGCAGAAAAAACGGACCAACAATGGAGCCGCTCAAGATTCCCGCCCAAACATTTAACTTCTCAGGGAACTGGGTATGAACTTCACGAAACTGGCCCGGATTTGCATTTGACCAGTAGCGGCAGTTATGACGATTTACGTTGCCATTAAGAAAAAAAGTACATTCATCTGAAAAGCAAATGTTGTAAATAAGACGCGGATTAACAGTTATCATATCACTAAGCGATTCACAAAATTGCACTCGTCTGTCAAAATCGTCCTCATTCAGTTCTTGCACCAGATGAATTTTGTAAGCATGGAGTTTATTATGCTTAAGTATCCTATGAACACTACTTTTGCTTACTCCTGTACTCGTCGCCAATTTTCTGACACTTATTCCTGGCTCGGCATGAAGTTGACCTAGGACAGTTATTTGTATTGCTTCATTGACAACAACAGCATTTTGAACCTCACGCTTTTTATTTAAGACACTGCCAGATTCCCTAAATTTAGCAACTATTTCTAGAACGTATTTTCTGTTGACTCGTTTTTCTGGATGAAGGTCATTAAATTCTTGTACCGTTCTATTGGCACAATTGTTATGCCGAAAGAAAAAGTCTATCATCTCAACCCTCTCTGCAGTAGAATAAACCATTGCTAACAGTGTTTCAACACGTAAAAGACTGGGTAATAATTTAAAACTATTTAAATAAATGCTGCTTTATGAAAAAAGTACCAATGATATTTAGCAAGCTAAATAAATTCTTCAGATACTTGTGTTTGCATTTTATTTGGTATTTTGTTTTTATTTATGATATGCTGATAAGGTGTAATAACAATAATATTAACAATACTAATAAATTTTTAATCATGTTTTAATGATCCAATAAAAAAAATTGTAAGAAAGGGTTTCAGGCATAAAGGTTTATTTAAAGCATTTTTTCCAGAATTTTATTTGGCTTTCATATCCAGAAGAAATCCATCAGTCACTCAGAAGTCACCATTTAAATTTAAAGTGAAAACGCTTTCAACATAAGGTATAACACGATCCCTCTTTCTGTTTAAGATTTAAGGGGTGCTTTCAACCCCTCGTAAAGGATTCCAGGTATTAGGTGGCCTCTTAATTAATAAGTGACCCCTTCGAAAATAGGATTTCCTTGTTCTTTTAAAAATATTATCCAAAAAAGAGTCCATAATACCTTTTTCATTTTCGCTGTTTCCGCAATTTTGACAAGCTGTTTTATCTAGAGAAATAATTTTAGCCACTTCAAATTTGGCAGTTATATTCAGATTTAAAGGCCTTTAAAATAAGGTATCATACGACCCCTCTTTCCATTTAGGATTTTAGGGGTGATTCCACCCCTTCGAAGGTGGTTGCTGGTATGAGGGTGCCTTGGTAAGGAAAAGTTGTCCCCCTCAAAAATACCATCGATGTGTCCGAGATTTTTGAAAAAAATTTGTTTTTTCATACCGAAAATAGCTCTGTTTCGTTTTGGCTGGGACACCCTGTATGTCTAACACATAGAGGAACATGATTGTAATTTTTTTTACTTATGTAAATTAATGAGTTTTTGGTAAGGGAAGACGTTGGAATAGGTAGAGGAACATCATTTACACGACGAGTCAAATGGCCAGTGTCAGAGGGTAGTTTGGGAATTTTCTGAATAAGAGCAGCTGTTTCTAAGAAAAGAGTGAAAAAAGAGTTAGGATTTTTTCAGAAATGAATAGGGGTTTGCAAGAATCTCTTACCTTAGCAGAACACTGCCTTTTTCTTGAATAACAAAGACAATGTTAAGTAGCCCCTTATTGGTTAAACCCCAAAAAGGCAAGCCATAGCGAATATGAGATTCAATAAGTGAAAAGTACACTGAACGTGCAACCACCCCTCCCAGCTCTTGTTTTGCCATTCTTACTGCAAAACATCCAGAAGATAATTTCCCAGCTAAATGTAAAATATGATCTTCAAACCGAAGGCGACCATCAATGGTAATTCCTAGGAACTTGCAGCACTCTTTATTCTGCAAGAGAGAATTTTCGTCAACAAGTGTTTTGTTTAAGAATATAGAAATTTCATTAAAAATATTGAATGTTTTATTTAAAAACTAAAAAGAAGCCTAATTTGGTGCCAAAGTAACCCCAGGATGGGCCTACATTATGTTTATTCACATTTCCGTTTGCCAATGTGACCCCGAACACGGGGCTACTTTGGCACCCATCTTTTTAATTTATTTTTTCGAAAACGGTTTATTGTAAAAACCCTATTGTAAGGCAGGTTATAAGTATGACCCGTATTGTTACTGTTGATTTTTTTCAATTTGATTCGATTATAAATGCAGCGCCTAGAATCAAAAATGCCTCAAAACCTGCACAAAGTAGCCCCGTTTTACGGTAATGGTTATAATAAAAACTACTTTGACATTTAATTTTGACAATTTCTCAACGTCATTATTTCACAGCCTATTACATCAAAACTATCGGAATTTAATAAAAAATCATTTTTTACAATTTAAATATTGTAGAAACATATTGTGTCATACATCATTGTAATCGTCAAAAATATGCTATTTTATACAGGGTGTACTTTTTTTTACGCGCCATATGAAAAAATTAAGTTGATGATGCTTTCTTCGAACGTCGTACGAAAAATCTCGCAATGTTATTTTTTAGAGCTTAAAAAGTGGCCATGAGAAAGTGTCTTTTGTTTTTCCATATCTCTTTAAATAACGCCAACAAAAAATTAAAACGAAATAGGCAAATGTCGGTTTTTCTCGAATGTCTCCGGAACTACTCAAAATTTTAAAAATTTGGCTAAATATGCTCTAAACGGCATATTGTTAGGCTCTAAAATGCGCAACTTTTCTCTAATTTAATCAACCTCGTATCTCCTATAGCTGCCGAGATCCCCATGATAGACATCCTTATCTTGGACACACTGTATAATATGAAACTCCGTCAAATGTGATGTAAAAAAAATATATCTGAATTTAATATACCTTAATATTAAAGCTGTAAATGGGGTACAAATAGAACACATTCAATATTGGGAAAACTAACTTATATTCATATTCTTTAAATTACAATAAAAAAAAAATTAAATTTGGCCATGATTTGCTGAATACCTATTTACAAATTTAGAGACTTTTTTCAATGTAATTTTTAATCAGAACAATGATAAAACTATTATACATAATATAATGTTACAAACAAATGATTCTAGATATAGTTATTTTTACATGGGTACTTCCTATAATACCATTTATTTCTTAAAACATAATATAATTTCGTATATAACACTACTTAAGATATGAATCGTTCAATAAATGGAATGTGTTATGACAAATTTTAATGATGGATCTATAATTTTGCTAATTAGTGGTGATCAGGAATTTACAAATTCTATACTTCATCATATTGATGTCAACAGAAGTAACATTTTAATACTGGCTGCTTATTAAGCGGAGGGACCCATACTACCTTTAGATGTCTGGAAAAAAAGTTTTTTAATAATTACTTAGTTTGATTGATAGAAGCAATAATTTGTTAACAAGTTAGTTTGTCACTAATTAAGATGTTATTTATTAAGGAAATACCAATAAAAATATTGCATCCTATAAATCTGATATCTATTTTCTTGAAATTTACAAAAAATATGCATACTTACCAAGAAAACTCCGACGATAAGTCCAAACAAACCAATGGCGCTACCGAAAATTTCAATGATCAAAATTTTGACGAACAGCGACTTGTTAGCGGCGTCGGCGATGGCAGCTCCTGAACCTACAACGCCAACACAGAGACCGCAGAACAGGTTAACCAGACCAACAATGATTCCTGCGCCAAATATTACATGAGACCCCACAAAGTTCTTCATTCTGACTTGATCGGATATGTTTGATTCTATATCAAATCTCTGAAAAAGAAATGATAAAGGTGAATACTGGGACTATTTTAGTCAATAAGTTCTTTAATATTTTTTTCTTTATCCTAAATAATGTGTATCCAATTTGCAGTTATTGCAATTCTTATTAAAATATGGAACAGACTCAAGAAATAAATTTAAAATATGCTGTTTCACTCAAATTTTTAATTTCTCTTTAGCAAAAAAGCAAATATTAAATGTTCTTTTAAAAGCTCACAAGATATAAACATACGGAGACCAAATTGCTACTCAACACCTCAAAGACTCTTAGTGTACGTAAACAACAGGAAAAAAACAATAGAATCCTATCTAGAATAAACTTTATGGAGTTCTACCGTTTAACTGGGAAATATCAAGTATAGCCATAATTGTATCTCTCTATGATTGAATTCTTGTATTTATTTATATAATACTATATTTAAATATTTGTTCTGTCCTGTCGAATAACCGTTTCAAAGTTTTAATAGTATTGTTGTATAGAAACTTAAAAATAGGATATTAAATCTTGAATTATTTAGGATAAGCGAGTATCTGTAATGATAATGTCTTGTAACAAATACCCTCAATAGAATATTTAAAAAAATTGAAACTTTGATGAATTTTTTTATTAATATAAGTTTAGATTTAGTTGGGTTGAGTAGAAAGCCTGTTTTTTACAAATGTACTAATCTATAAACAATAAAAAAGCTGTCTATTTAAATTTATTCTTACAAAACTCTTAATACCTCTGGCTGATCTCTGTAGTCCGAACGGCCGACCTCGGTTTCACCAATTCGTTAATTAGTTAACATAAAATTTTAATTATTAGTGACAAGAAATAATTGAAATATTGGATAGGGGAAAAAGTTATCCTAAAATTGCCCAGAAATTTAACATGGTAAATCAAGCCCTGCTGATGTTAAAAAGAATAAAAAGGAAGATATATAATAATAATAATAATAATAATAATGACTTTTATTTTCCCATATAATACAAAGATATAAACTTATTGCTAAGGTCTATTACGGCGCAGTCTAGCTTATAGCTACTCTACTGAACCCTATACCTTAAGCTAAAACTAACTACATAACAATTTACATAGGTACTATAATTTATATAAAAAAAGCAAGTTATATGTAAATTCGTGAGTTTAGTATTTCATATCAATAAGTACTACACCCTAAACATTATTGCAATCAGATTAGCCACTATAAAACATCATAATATACTACATCAAATATTTAATGTAAGACCTAATTTTTCTTTTAAAAGATACTTCCGGCAAATGTTTCAAATTATTTGGAATCCTGTTGTAAAGCTTCGCTATATTATAAATAAAAGATCTCTCAAAGATAGACGTGGAGTGACGTGGTATGGTTATAGAGCCTTTGTCGCGAAGATCTAAGTTATGTATTTCAGTGCGAAACTTAATTTTTTTGTATAAATATTCTGGACATTTCCTTGCTATTATTTTATAAACTAAAACTATTGAGTGATAAATACGCCTCTCATCCATTCTAAGCCAGTTCAACTCTCTTAATTTAGCCGATACTCCCTGTTCCCTGCCCCGCAGACCCCCAATTAACCTTACGCAATGATTCTGTATTAGTTGGATACGGTATTTATCTCTTTCTAGCAAACATGGTCCATATACTACATCTGCAAAATTAAAATGGGAAAGCACTAAAGAGTCACAGAGCATCCTTTTCATTGAAGTTGTTAATAAGTGTCTTTGCTTAAATATAAGTTTTAAATTGATAAAGGCTTTCTTTATACACATATTAATGTGTTGAGTGAACCTTAAACTGCTATCTAAAATTAGGCCCAAATTCTTAGCAAAATCGGTGACAATAAGACTTTCGTCATTTAACGTTAATTTAATATTAGGTAATTGTGAATTTTGTGCCCTGTTTCTACCAAAAAGTAAGACTTGAGATTTAGAAGGATTGAGCTCTAAACAATGTTTCTGTGAGATTGATAGAAGCGTACTTAAATCTTCATTTAATTGATTTATGGTTTGTAGCAATTGGTGTAACTTACAGGATTTATACATTTGTGTATCATCTGCGTAAAAATGAAGAAGTGCAAATCTAATGTATTTGGCCATCTGTGAAGTATACAATGTAAACAGAAGAGGTCCCAAAATGGATCCCTGTGGAACACCAAATAAAAGCTGTTTTGCATTGGACAATTTACCATTCAATTTTACCCTTTGACTTCTACCTTGCAAATAACTAGCAATTAAGGTGCATGAATGTATATTAAAACCCAGATATTTTAAAATTGCCAAAAGAAGAGTGTGATTTATCCTGTCAAACGCTTTTGAATAGTCTAGAAGAATAAAGACAGTTAGTTCGTCATTTTCGATAGCTTGAATAATATCATCTGTGACCTTCAAAAGCGCCGTCGAGCAACTGTATCCTGGTCGAAATCCAGACTGTACTTCCGGTAGTAAATTATATTTTTGTACATATTCCCTTATCTGGATATTAAGAATTCTTTCTAAGACCTTAGAAAGAGTAGGAAGTATACTAACCGGGCGTAAGTCCTTCAATTCTACAGGATTATTTACTTTAGGAAGAGGTGTTACCAAAGAGCATTTCCATTTATCAGGAAAAGATTATCTTTCTATACTATAGTTTACTAAATGTGTTATTACAGGGAGAATTATAGGACAGCAAAGTAGCAACATATCAATACCAATATCATCATCTCCAATGGCTTTTGATTTAATTTGAAAAAGAGCATCTTTAACTTCTTGATCTGTAGCTAATCTGAAATGAAAAACATTGGCCTTTGATAATGTATTATTAAGGTAAAAATTTAACAAATCCGCATCAGGATTAACTTGTGGTATATTAACAAAATAGTTGTTAATATCCTCTGCAGACCAACGCTCCGGAATCGCACTATTTTTTGATGACCCATAAATATCTAAGTCACGCATCAATTTCCAATTTTCTCTAGATCCGTTAATTCTGATTTGATTTTCAAAATACCCCCTCTGTTCCCTCTTAAAAGTTGCACTTACATAATTTCTTAACTCTTTATAAGATTCCCAGTCATCACGCAACTTACTCCTCTTATACTTAGTTAGAGCTTTATTTCTAAGTGACATTAAATATTTTAAATTAGGTGTTATCCAAGGAATTTTTTTCTTAGTAATGCGTACAGTTCTTTTTGGAGCGTAAATATCAAAAAGTTCTATTAAACAGTTGGTAAATGCATCGATCTTAGCGTTTAAATTTGTCAAATAAAAAATTACATCAAATGGAATGGTCTCTAGTTGCCTAGTGAAATCCTCCTTGTTAAAATTTTTAAAATCTCTATAAGTATGAAAAAAAGCCTCCGGCTTTGCTACTTTTAAGATTAAGTCACATGTTAGAAAATAGTGATCTGAAAAGTTAGAATTTAAATCTATATTTACCGAACTAATAAATTCTTCATGCGAGCAAATAAATAAATCCAAAAGTGTTTCACCTGAGAGTCCTTGATGAGTAGGTTCATCCACCATTTGCTTTAAACTTAAAGACTCTAGAATGGATAAGAAGAGTTCAACAACATTAGATTGCAGATTAGACATATTTACATTAAAGTCGCCCATACACAAGAAAAGGTCACATTCTGTTAGTAAAGTGGAAACATTTACCTCAAATTCATCATAAAAATTATAAATATTACTATTGGGCGGCCTATAATAACATCCTACTATAAATATCTTGTTTTCAATTTTGATTTTTAACCATAATTGTTCTGCATAATTCCCAGTTAAACAATTAATTATTTGAAAATTAATAAAACTCTTTACATAAAACATTACCCCCCCTCCTCGACCAGTAGAGCGATCTTGCCTAACTAAATTATAGCCTGGAATTCGAAGAAACTCATCCGTCGTGTAATTAGTTAACCAGGTTTCAGATAACCCTACTATATCTACATTATTATCTAATACATAAGATTTAAAATTAATAAACTTTGGCAACAAGGAACGAATATTAATTTGACCTATTTTTAGTTTGTCCGTCATATTCTTTAAATGATTTTATAATAGGTAAATTAAAAATAAATAAACAAAAAAGTATATACTCAAAATATGATAACAAGAAGTATTAAGCAGTAATTTCATCTAAGTCCATATCATTCCTAATTACTAAGTACCTTTCACCATCAGCTTTTCGAACTAAAATGTTGCCATTTCTGTGCCAAATATATTTATACGAGTCCTTTAAATGCTGCTTGGTCCTCTTAAGAAGTAGATAAGTTTCTTTTGTGAGCTCCCCTTCTATATAAATCGGAGCTTATATATCGGACCTTATATATAATTCTAGAGTTTATAAGTCACATCGAATGTGGTGCTGGGAAAAGAAAAATACTTGGTGTCTACAACAATGAAGGCTCCATGTGCTAATCTTTGGGGAAGTAATAATGCAAAAGGTTCATCTGAAGACATCTACGTTAGCCGAACCTACGTTACTCGACAGATTTAAAAAGCGTCATAATATCAGGCAATTCAAAGTTGCACATGAACAACTATCAAGTGATAAAGCCACTATAGAACCCTTTAGGAAGAAACGAAAAAACTTGCTTCTGCTTAATTTTAAACGTGACATTCAAAGGTGCTTTGTTATAATAAGAGCTCAATGTTCTTATTTATGAAGCTGAGAGAAAACAAAATTTAAAAAAGAATAAATATTACAATGTAAACATAGCAATGTCAATAACATAAAGCAAAACTACAGTCAAGTTTAATAAACTAAATAATTAAGAATAGGTAATAAAATAAACAGCATAAAAAACAAACAATAAAGAATAATAGAAAGCTATAGAAGAATTTGAGTAAAAATTATTTATATATATAGTATTGGACAAAATTATAGCAGTTTTTTAAATCATTAATTTTAAGTAGCATGTTATGGTTTATATGTTTTAAATTAATTGGTAAATAAAGTTTAATTGAAGCACAGGTAAAATATAATATTTACATTTAATTTTTACATATTATTAAAATAACTAAAATAAAGATTTTTTATCACGACAAAATTAGAGCAACTTAATCTTCTTTCCAAACTAAACTGTCTAACAAAATAAAAAACTAACTACAAAAATCAATATTTCATCCAGTACCCACTGTTCCTAATGCTTTCATCGCATCTTTTCGACATTGAAGCTACCAGTTCATTTATAATCATCATAAATGATCAGCATTATGTATTTGTGACCGACGAACACGTTTTTCCAGTATTTCCCATGGATAGATTTTCTATGGGATTTAGTTCTGGCGATTGCGGTGGCCACTTTAGAAAATTAGTTTTTTACTTAGTAAACCACTCAGAATTTTACCGGTGTGTTTTGGGTTGTTGCCATGTTGGAATATGAATTTTAGGGGCATTTCCCATTCTGCATAAGGCAGCATTAGGTTTTCCAATATATTAACATATTCCAACCTGTCCATTATGCCCCTATTTCTGTAAATAGGATCTATTCCATAAGCCGAAAACCACCATGATATTGCTGTCACCTTGTTTTATAATAGTATCAACATACTTTGGGTCAAGCCTTTTTCCTGCAGGACGTCTTACAAATTGTCTTTTCTCTATTGAAAATGTAAGAAATATAGATTCATCAGAAAAAAGTACCTTTTTCCAATCATGGGGGGTCCAGTTTTGATGAAACCTAGCAAATAACATTCTTGCGTTCCTTTTTTACTTATGCTCTTTTTTCTTAATAATGCACCATGTGGCATCTTTTAAATAAAAACCTCACAACTGCACAGTTTCTCATACAATATTGAAAGTTTATTTTTAAGCTGCTCTAATTTTGTAACAGTTGTTTTTATGATTTTTTTTTTTATCTCGACTTTGAAGCACAAGAAAAACTGTACAGTAAACAAACAAGATTCTTGCCTGCAACAGATCCAACAGATTTTTATAAAACATTTTGTAGGGAATTGAATATAAACAATTTATGCAAATGTTTTAAAAGTTGCTTTAATTTTGTCTGATACTGTATAAAAGCAGTTCAACATAAATACAGGTAAATTGATTTTAAATTCACATTTTTAACATTAGGAAATCTTTAATCATGAAATCCTATCACTATAAAATTCCTCAAGAGAATAATATGCCTCTTCTATCAACAACTTATGTCTTGTGCAAATGCTTCTGGAGATCATAAACTTTGATTGTTTGTTATTGGAAATGCAAAAACACCATGTGGGTTTGTTTCTACCATCTTTCCAGTTTTTTAGAGGTCAAGAAAAATCATGGGGTGAAAAACAAATTTTCCTTTTAAGAAATAATTTATTCCTGGTCTACCTTTGAAATGACACTTTAGAAGTAAAGGCTTTGCTTTTATTGGACAATACCCCAGGTCATACTTCAGAATATTTAAAAGTTTTTCTCATGTTTTTGCCTCCAAATTGTACAGCATTGATTCAGGCTATGGATTCCTCCCAAATAAAAAATCTGCTCTTGAAAAAAATTATTTAACTGTATCTCACAATTATTAGCTCAAGCAGAATGTGCTTTCGTTTTTCATCAAACATGCTCATAGTTATTTTTCAACTGATTGTGCGGGAAAAATATTTAAAACGATTTTTCAAGACTCAAAAATTGCCGAACGTTATTGCTGCGGTAGAACCAAAGCAACAAAAATTGTTACAAACATTCTTGGCCCAGAATCGAAACATATTATTTTAAATGACTTAACCAATAATCAGCCATTCTGCATAGCAACTGATGCGTCAAATAAAGGGAATGGTAAAACATTTCTCCTTGTTATTAGATATTTTAAAAAGGACGTTGGTGTTTGCACAAAACTGTTGAAATTTTATTCGGCCACCTCAAAAAAGTCAGAAGATATTGCCAAATGTTTGGTCGAAAGTTTGAACTTAAATATTTTAAACGTTACGGCTTATTGCGCAGATAACGCTTCCGTAAACTTCGGCAAAAAGCAGTGTTATTACTGAACTCAACAAATTAAATCAAAATATTATTCCTATTGGATGTGTTTGCCATATCATACATAATGCCGGGAAGCACGGGCAAGTAGCACTTAAGTATGATGTTGAATCTTTAGTTATTAAGTATTACAATGAATTTAAGTGAATGAATTAAAAGAATTTTTCATTTTTTGCGAAGAAGAATGGTCTGATTTATTAAGAGCCGTTCCAACAAGATATCTTTCTTTAATTCCTGCCACTGAACGTCTTTTAAAACATTTTAGTCCCGTTAAATCATATTTTCAATCGCAAGAACGACCCCCGCCATTACTGGAAACTTTTTTTGAAGATGAGCTTGCTGATGCTTATTTAGGTAAGCACATATTAATTATTTCAACGTCTTAAAATTTGTTATTTTAACGTTTTTTCCAGTTTTGTGTGTCAAGGTATTAATCTTTTGCTGGTGAAAATTTTTGAGTTTTTTTTCTATGATAAAGATCTTTATATAAAATAGTATTGTTCTTCTAAACTACACGTTTTTTTTTTATTTGTAAGTTTATTACTTAATATCGGAAATTCGATGCACAATAAAATAACTAAGTTAGAAAACGTTATCAATAGAATTATTTAATATTATGCAATCACTGAGATGCTCATTAAAATTAAAAAAGGAACAACAATTTTATGGATCCATAGCGCTTTCCCTATTAAGAAAGTGCGATGATCACACAAAAGTTACCATGTTTAAACGAGAAGCAGATGTATTTTTGGAGAGAATTATAAACTACTTGGAGAAATGGTAAATATTTTTTATAAACTAACAACTAAAGTATTTAAAAACGTATTTAAATTAATTTGTAGGTATAACTTTGGTGACGATAATAAGTTTAAAGTTTGAAGCTTACTACAAGGTCCAGTGTTTCCTGAAGCCGTGCAGTTCAAGCAGTGAAGTGATTAGGACAGCATCAAATTTAGTTAAGGACTTTATGAAAGAAGATTTTTTAATAGTAATGTTAAATGGAATTTGTTCTTCATCTGATGTTTTAAAAAATTTCATTCAAAATCATGTTAATACATACACTTTAGTGATGACAAGCCCTTATACTTATTTAAACCATAATGTTATCTATAATAGTAATAAGGCCCTTTATCATACTTTTCATGCTAATAATATTAATCTGTATGGGATTTTAGAGTCTAATCACGCCAGTAACTTTGGTTCAGACTTGGCATCATTATTACATGCACATATTTTCAAATATTTTAAAATTAAGATTTCATCAAATAAGTTGTCTTTGAATCATCAAATTAATGAGTCTGAACTGATTACTGATCGTGAATTGAATTCTTTTTTATAGACATGTCCACGAAGGTTGAATCTCATTCATGTTCATATTCTACTAGTAAGATTGAAATTAGCTCTTCAAAAAGCTAAAGTATCTTTATTCTTAATATACAATCCCTAAGAAACAAGATGGATGAGCTTCATCTTTTGCTGGACACATGTAATTTTCCTGATATTGTACTTCTGACTGAGCACTGGTTGAAGCCTAGTGAATGTTTTTTAATACCTGATTATGTTCCTATATCAAATTTTTGTTGTCAACAATCTATACATGGAGGAACCATGATCTTGGCTAGGCAAACAATTGAAATGATTTTTTGTAATATTGATAAGCATGATAATCTTCTGTTAGAGAATGTTTTTGAATTCTCTCTTTCTTTTTGTAAGCGTTTTAATTTATATATTCTTTGTGTTTATAGGTCACCTACAGGAGATATTGCTATGTTTTTGGACAAACTTGATTCTCTTTTATCCCAGTTGTCCCTACACTCTAAGGTTATATTGGCTGGTGACTTTAATATCAACTACACTGATGAAACCTTGCCACGTACTTCTCTTTTAAGTATTTTAAATTCTTACGACTCGAAAATGCACGTTCTTTCTCTCACACGAATAACTTCTTCATCTGCAACTACAATTGACTATTTCTGTACAAATTTTGATGACGTTTTATGCACAGTACTCCCATCTGGTATTTCCGACCATGAAGCTGTTCTTGCTAAAATGCCATATAATACTGTATTATCTTCATCTCATTATATGGGAAGAATTTTCAGCAGGAGAAATTTCAATGCTTTTTCTGCTGCTACAGCTTTGGTAAATTGGAATGCACTTGAAACGGCTTCTGACCCACTTACTTTATTTTTAAGTTCTGTGTGATAGGATCAATCAGTGCTTTCCTAAAATGAGGCTTAAAACTAAGAAACGAAAACCATGGGTTACAAGAGGCCTTAGAATTTCAGCTAAAAACCTCCGTTTTTTGACTAAATTGTGCAAATACACCACAAATGAAAATATCCTTGTATATCATCAGAAATACCGTAGTCTGTACAGAAAAACAATTAAAGCAGCAAAATATAATTATTATAGGCATCACTTAAATATGTCATCAAATAGGCAAAGAGAGTGTTGTTCGATTATTAATGATTTTAGACATTGCCATAGAAAAGTATCTGAACCGGAGTTAAGACCTGACATTTTAAACGACTATTATTGTAATATACCTAATATCTTTCCTAAAAAGAGGCTTAAAATGAAAAATAGAAAACCATGGGTCACAGCAGGCCTCAGAACTTCAGCTAAAAACCTCCGTTTTTTGGCTAAGCTGTGCAAGTTTACAACTAATGCAAACATTATTCTTTATCATCAGAAATATCGTAGTCTATATAGAAAGACGATAAAAGCAGCTAAGGTTAAATATTATAGTGACCGCTTGAATATGTCCTCAAATAGGCAGAGAGAATGTTGGTCAATTATAAATGACTTCAGGCATTCTCACAAGAAAGTTTCAGAACCAGAAGTAAGACCAAATAGTTTAAATGATTATTACTGTAATATTCCTCATTTATTGCTCAAGGATGTGAATACTAATATTGATCCTTTGCATTATATTCAACAAATGTCAGTTCAAAATTCTTTTTTCTTTTATCCTGTTAGCCTTACTGATGTTAGAGATGCAATTAAAAGCTTAAAAAACCATAAATCAGCTGCAGCTGATGGAATATCATCAAAATTACTACTCCTTTTGCCTGACTCAGCATTGAATGCCTTAGCTTCTGCCATAAACAATTCCTTTCATAATGGCATCTTTCCAGCATGTTTGAAGGAGGCCTCTTTATAAGGGTGGAGATGTGAGTGAGCCTTGTAATTTCCGTCCAATTTCTATATTATCTACCCTCTCCAAGATAGTTGAAAAACTTGCAAAAATCAGAATTTTATCTTTTTTGAAACATAATTGCATTTTATCTGCAAATCAGTTTGGATTTCAAACGGGAAAAGGGACTCATGACGCTGTTTTCGGCTTTTTGGAGAGTGTCTATGTGTTCTTGAATTCTGGAGAGTCCGCGGCGGCAGTGTTTTGCGATTTATCCAAGGCATTTGATTGTGTAGATCATGGAATACTGCTGTCTAAGCTCAATAATTATGGCTTTAGAGGTGTGGCATTGCAATGGCTGGAATCCTATCTGTCTAATCGTACCCAAAGAGTTACAGTATCTAGATGTTTATCCGATTCCAGATCCCTTAAAACTGGAGTACCTCAGGGTTCAGTGTTAGGACCACTATTATTTTTGCTCTATGTAAATGATTTGGGTTCATTAAAACTGCAGGGCAAAGTGGTTCAGTTTGCTGATGATACCACCATACTATGGAGCCATAAATTTATCTTAGAAACAGCTGCTCTTATTTACAAAATTCCCAAACTACTATCTGACACTGGCCATTTGACTCGTCGTATAAATGATGTTTCCCTACCTATTCCTACGTCTTCCCTTACCAAAAACTTATTAATTTACATGAGTAAAAAAATGTTCCTCTATGTGTTAAGACATATATCGGATGTTAAGAAATTTAAAAGAGAATTAAAGACGCTTTTATTAGCTAAGGCATATTATAACCTGGATGACTTTTTTAATGATAGGTTTAGTAGTAATTGATTGTTTTATTTAGTTATCTTTAATTCAAGTATGTTCAAAAAATGTCGTCTTCTTGTGCTTAATTTCGTTCATTGTTTTGTCAATTTTTGAAATTGTATTTTTGTTTTGTTTTTTTAGCTTGTAGGATGCTTGTACACAAGATTATTCTTACGTAATATAGCACATTTTCTTTCTTTCTTTCTAAATCACTTAGTGCAATAGCTTTGCAAAACAAGCCAAATATGATAAATAAAACTTTTTGAAAATTTGCAAAGATTTCCATATTGAAGTTAATGAAGATTTACTTTCTGATGAATATGTTACCTTACTAAAAGAGAGAAACCAACTGGGCATAAAAACATTAGAAGCCGAATTAATGGTCAAACATAATTACACCCAATCTTGCCAAGAATTTGCTAAATTTTTAAAAAAGGATGGTTCACATATTATAAAAAAGGTTAAATCTAGCCAAAAATATTAATAACCTTTAGTGTGTTTAGATTTTAGTGATATTTTATTTTTGCAATTACATAAATAAATTTGGTATTTTAAGGTTTTAAAAATATTTTTTTTTACGTTGTTATTTGTTTTTACTTATTTGTTTTATCCTGGAAAAATTTGGGCAATACTTGTTAAATAGTTTTCAAAAAAAATTATCTTTATGTTAAGTTTTCTAAGTTGTGTTTTATTATCTATAATATTTTCATGCTTTTTATGCCAAAGTGTGGCATAATTAAGGAGTGACACCCCAAAAAAAATTTTCCTGTGCCGCTATTTATTTTCCCCTCAAAGGCACTATCCACCTCCTGCTTTTCAATTTTTAAAATCTGACAACCCTAGTTCAATGTATTAACAAGTACATCCAATGGGTGGATGAAAATGGCATAAATCCCCAAGAAAATCTGTTGCTTTGAAGACTGTGTGATGAAATTTCTATTAAAAAAAATGTATTTTAGTAAAAAATAATATGAACATACATATGTACATTTATGAAATATTATAATAAATAAATTAGATACAAAAATGTGTATGCATTAGTTTTAATTAAACAAATATTGTCTTACATAATCTGGAAAACCCACTAATTCAAACTTCCCTATGTTTTTGGGGTTTCAGATTAGTGTGGATCTACTGTAATTTTTACCTGGAAATTGCTGGACAACACAATAGCAGTAATCAGCCCATAAATAGCCACAGCCTCACAAAAGATAATAGAAATCAAATTCTTGGTTTTGATTCTAGGCGCCTTTACACCTGCTCCTACAATACTAGCTCCAGTGGTATAAATGCCCCTTAAAAAAATAGAATGATAAAATCAACCTATTCAAGATTTTTACACCTTACAATTACATAATAATGGTGTGTAATAATGTAGCTCTCTAAATAAAAAATTTATTTTCTAAGACTTACATAGCAGCTCCTACCACAGAAAGGGCCACCGCTAACCCAATTCCCATTGAAGCCCACATATAAGGAGAGACATTTTCGAAGAACCTAAAAACATACTTATTAGCCCAAAAATTGCCCAATATTAAAATACTCATTGTAGCTCACCATCCTATACTTATTTGCTCCCCTTTTCCGGTTAAAAGATAATAAAGGGCTGGAAAAGAAAAGAGTCATGTGATGTCATACTGGTCACGAGATAAACATACACCTATTTTTGTAATTTAGGACATGAACAACTTACGTAGGATTACCAGGGCGGCGGTAGATAGGTACCCCAATGTGTAAGCTAAATGGTACCTCATCATTGTTTTAATAGTAAGAAAAAATAAGACGAAATTTTAATAAAAGGATCAAAGATATTTAAAAACTCGGCAGGAACATCACAAAAGTAATTGCCTACTGCACCTGATTGCGACGTTGCCGTGCCGTATATGACAGTTTGTTAAACGTCAGAATCACCTGATAAAGTACGTTCGGAAATTTGCTACAAGTTACTACACAACATGTGTGTGAAGCTAGCGTCCGATGGATGTCCAGCAACCAATTTATAGTCCGCGCTCCCTGTTATTTAATCAATATAATGCCCGTATCACCTGAAATTCCCAAAGGATTTTAATAATTTTTTGTCCAGATATTAACAATGAATACCTTAATCAACATACGGTGGTCTCAAACCTCTACAAATTACGGTTTCGTTGTGAAAATTAATTAAAAAGTCAAATGTTAGAGAAATGAAAAGGCTCAAAATTCCCAAAGGATTTGAATAACATTTTTTTTCTATAATAGATAATAAATATCTAAACCGATTTTAGATGGTTGAAAACCTCTACAAATGAAAGTTTTTAGTAAAAAATGATTGAATTGATAGATGTACAAAAAAACTAAAGGCTGTAACTTCCAAAACTCCCAAACGATTCTTTTGACACTTTTTCATGTGATTAATAATAAATATCTAAACCGATTTCAGATGGTTGCAAACCTCTACAAACGAAAGTTTTTTTGGTAAAAAATTATTAAATTGTTAGAAGTTCCAAAAAATCTTAATGGCTATAACTTCCAAAATTCTTAAAGGATTCGAATTAAACTTTTTTATGTAATTAAGAATAAATATCTAAATCGATTTCATATAGTTGGAAACCTCTACAAACAAAAGTTTTTTGGTAAAAAAATATTTAATTGTTAGATATTAAAAGGATTCGAATGAAACTTTTTATGTAAGGTACTGTTGGGTAATAAGGCCGGGTTAAGAAAAATATTTTTGTTATAACCAAATAAAAAATATTTTTATTACAAAGTAAGATACAAAAGATAAATCAACATGTATTCTTTTAAAAAATATAACTAAAAAATGAAAACAAGAATTTTTAAACATTCATAATGCAAAAAAATAAAAACAACTCTTTTGGCCACGGAGTAAAATTTGTAGCAGGTAATAAGGCCGATTTTTAAAATTTCCTCAGGGCATGCATTCAGGGCAAATAAATGCTTCTTTATCTTCAACTGTTAGTCCAACACATTCTTCGTGAACCCAAGTACCACAAGATGAACATGCTCTCATATCGTCTACAAAGTCAAGCAGGCAAACAGAACACATCCATACAGCTGAAAGGCTCGTAGTTGGCGTATTGGCGGACTTCCTCTTCACAACAGAACCCTTTTTTGAGATATTGGTAACCTTTTTACCAGAACTACGATCCTTAAATATGTGCCTTTTGACCTCTTGAGCACGATAATTCAAAGCCTTTCTTCGATTGGAGGTTTTTATTGGTGCCATATCAGGTGTAACTAAAACTTCAGAGAAAGAGTTTTGATGTGAAGTTTCTCCTTTTTCAGCTAAATCTTCTGACTGAGTTGATTGAGACTGAGACTGATCTGCAGGGCTGGTACAGGAATGTACTGTTGATTGTTGTACTTGTTATCCTTAGTTGTCTTAAATAATGTTGCTAATGGAATATCATCTTCCGAATCCCAAAGTTCTTCCCTTACTATGGCACTTTCGTCACTATTTTCAGCTGCAATATTTTGACCACGATGAGTTGGAAGACTTGGGGCGAATGCATGTTCAGGAATGGCGTTTCTACTGAATGGGTAGATACCAGTTGATCTAAAACCATTGCAGATGTTATTAATAGTCATGCACTTTCCCCAGACTGGCGTGAATACATCAGAAAATCTCTCTTTACTCAACCTTCTATCAGGATGTTGACTCCAATATTCAAGAAGCTGTTGATCCCAGTGGGATTCAAAAGACCGGAAAACGGATTTGTCCATTGGCTGGAGCTCGTGAGTCGTATTACTGGGTAGGCATAAAAGCTCAATTCCTAAAGTTTCTGCCTTTTCAGCAATGGACTCATCTAGGTGACTTGACGCTCCATCAAAAATTAAAATTGTTGGAGGGGAAGACATAAATTGTGAGAAGTGCTCCAGCCATTTGATAAATATCTCAGTCGTCATGCTGCCCTTTGCGGTCATGTGTACAGCTGAGCCTGCTGGTACACCATCAGAATAGCAAGGTTTTCCACGTTGCCCTTTGAATAAAATCATAGGTGGTATGACATGGCCTAGGGCATTTGCACAAGCGACTACTGTGACGTTTTCCGCATGTTCAGGCGCCACTAAGTGCACTCTTTTGGCACCTTTTTGGGCTAGTACTAGCTGCTGGTGATGAAGGGTTAATCTGCAACCCTTCTCATCCATGTTGTAAATTTTTTCGGGGCTATGTTTTAATCCGGTTCTACACAGCAGAGCATCCAATTTATCAAAATAATCATTTACAATGAAATGATTCAATTTCTGAGCTCGGGCAGGATTTAATTGCTGTGCTTTGCGTTGAGCTATTTGTGGATGGCGTCTTAGAAAGGCACGGTACCATTCTTTACCCGCCAATTTTTTTTCCCGGTTAAATTTATGTTTAACGCTCATTTTCCCACAATAATTGAAAACACTTCGGCGTAAAACTTTCGAAGTTAACGGAAAGCCTCTGCTAGAAAATCTCAATATTTTCCTTTCTAAGTCCGTTTCCTGTTCCATATTTAATACTGGTTTTGCTCCCAATGACCTGTTTGAGGAACCGGATTTAAGGTGATTCCTTAAGGTACGACGCGGAATCCCAGATTGCTGTTCCACCCATTCTTGAGACCGACCACTCCTTAATAGCTGAAGGGCCTCTTCCATCATTTCTTCGGTCCAATTTGCTCGTATTCCTCGATTTTTTTTCCCCATAACTGAAAAATAAAAAAGTATTTTCTACTGCGTATGTAGGAGACAGATAATATGGCCGGAACATTATAGCTACAGCTATAATACTTACCTAAGCTAGAAAACTGCTCCGCGCTGTAACTGTTGCTGACACGTTGGTATAAAAAACTATTTTCTAAGACTTCCGCAGGAATCCTACATGGAAAAACAACTTTTAGACCATCTTGTAATAGGCCTTATTACCTGGCTAGAAACTTAAAGGTAACCATTTCGACAGGCAATAAGGCCGGGAGCTCATTGCATTGAGATAAGGTGGGAAATTTCTTTAAAAAAATATATAAGTAAGTAAAAAATATATAAGTAATGGGATTATTTTTTTAAGACTTTTGCCAGCGTAAACAATTAAGATAAATTTACAAAAAATTACGCATTATTTTGTAGCCGGCTTTATTATCTGCAAACAAATTTAATGGTAAGGCAGGTAATAAGGCCGCGGCCTTGTTACAAGTCTGGCATCCATTTTCTTTTTGAGGTTAGATGTAACAAAAAAAGAGTAAATAAAACGAAACAACTATGTTAAGTTAATCTATATACCAACACAATTTGGAAAATATAATGCAAACAATACTCTAATCAAACTACCAAAAAATGTTACTCACCTTTTGCAGGTATTTTTTACAACACGGGCACGAAAACACTTCCAAATTTTTAAACACGTGCATGTAGGTAAATGGAGGAATGTATACTAGCTCGCAAAGCGCCAACTGTTTTGTGTTAGATCTGTCTACACCTAGATGGTGCCACTAGGACCACAGAATATTAAGGTATCCGTTGGGATAACTTTGGCTTTATTACCTGCCCGGCCTTATTACCCAACAGTACCTTAATTAATAATCAATATATGAATCGATTTCAGATGGTTGTACATCTCTACAAATGAAAGTTATTTAGTAAAAAAATATTGAATTGTTTACCCAATCAGCACAGATATGTACTAAATACGTATTTTGTACGTATTCCACGACATACCAAGTAACATTTTCTCAAGCAGTTGGTTTTTAAAGTTGGCTTTTAGCCGCACCAAGGTTCTGCAATAGTCATTGGCTTGCTTGATAGAACTATTTAGGTTAAATTTTGTGCTAATAGGAACTAGGAACCTTAGGTAAATTAAAAATCTAATTAGTTCTAGTCAAGTGTCAACAATAACGTTGTTATGGCCATAAACGAGGGCTTGATGGTTTTGAGATAATAAGGTTTTGGAGAGGTTTTTTTCAGCATTAATTTGGCAATCAAAATTCCAATATAGAACGATTTTAGCATTAAAATTACCTATTCAGAACCATATGGTCTTAAATCAATTGCCTAAATATTTGGCACTTTATACGGCCTATTCCGGAAAATATAGCATTTTTTAACACCTAAAGGACTTGCTAAAAGTCATATGGATAATAAGATAACTTTATGGGATAAGGTTTAACCAACTAGTCACAATAAAACACAGTTTGCGGATGGTCGCGACTATTAAATCCTACGTCATTTATTCTTAGAATACAGGGATGT
This sequence comes from Anthonomus grandis grandis, assembly GCF_022605725.1. Classification (NCBI taxonomy): domain Eukaryota; kingdom Metazoa; phylum Arthropoda; class Insecta; order Coleoptera; family Curculionidae; genus Anthonomus; species Anthonomus grandis. The sequence goes on from NC_065546.1 coordinate 7,343,225, forward strand.
CTTGACACAAAATTGTAAGAACTGGTAATTTTAAAAGAAAAGTGAAGCGAAATTTCCAACAAATTACAACTGGTCAGGTAAATATGACAAATAAAATATTGACAATTTTGGTAGATTATAACGTAAAAAAAAATTTAGTTTGCAATAGATACACCGGAAGAAGATAATTCTCGTAATTTAACTGATGGCGGTCTTGGCATTGAACCTGATCCTCTAGAATCAGATATTCACGATGCCAGTACCAGTGGCTTAACAGAAAAACTGGCTTCATAACAACCAAGTTCATCGATGGATTGGAATGAAGATGATGAAATTGATGACTTTAAGAAATTTGATTTTAGTCAAGATTTAAAAGATTGGGCACTGAAATATAACATTAGACACGTTTCCATTAAAGATCTTTTAAAAATTTTAAATAAAAATACAGAGGTTAAGTTTCCGAAGGACCCTAAAACTTTTTTGGCTACTCCATGTAAAATAAATTTACGGGATATTGCGGGAGGTCAATATTGACAAATCGACTGCTGATATACATATCGTTCCCCGTTCTATAGTTTGGACCACTTTAAATGGCATTTTCTAAAAAAAAATATTGCTTAGGTTAATGTTTGATCCAATAGGTTTTCCAGTACCGAATCAACTTAATTCAATCTAAAATACTATTACAAAGACAAAAATGTAGTGTTAATACAAGAATTAAAGTAGGTATGATTGCTCACAGTAACCAAAAACGTACCAAAATATGAAGTCCAATACTATACAATTTTTAAGTTTTAAATATTTAAAAATATGCTTTTTATATGTATTATATTTTTGTATTTATTAAATTTAGTAATAAAAAAAATCCAAAATTTATAAAGAATATAAATCTAAACATAAATTACCTTTATTGTTGAAGCTTTTTTTTAACTTTAAAAAGTCAAAACCCATTAAAAAAGAGTAAAATTAAATAAAAAATGTAATTTGTTATGACTAGTGTTGTGAACGTTCACGATTTATTCGTGACGTTTATCCTCAACAGCACGAATAAGCATGAATCCGAACGTTACTCAAAAATTTAAACGATCCCATAGCGTTAGCGTTAATATTAAGTATAAACGGTCCTTTAGCAACAAGACATGGCAACACCGGATCGCCTCGCATTAGGTTGGTTGTCGTCGATTGTTGACAGCAAATAACATCTGACAGTGTTGATTTTCGGGGATTCACATCGTATTAACTTATTGGAAATACATACAATCTTACAATCATTATATTTGTTCAATTTTTTTGTAGTGCTAATATACTTTGAATTGAAATATTGCATGGGTGTGTTAAGAGAAAAATGATTTGGTACTCATAACCTCTAAACTTGCAACAATCTGTATTTATCTTTATTATATGAACTAAAATTAACTTATCTTTTTATGTACCTAAATACAGCCCTGTATGCAATTTGAACGATAAAAAAACACACTTTTATTTTCACAGTAACTGGAACCACCAAAACCAAACGCAAACTGAATTGCAATAAAGAAGACTCAAGAAATCCCGCGTAGTAATAAATAATGCCAATAGATCCTACTAAATGCCTAAAAGCCATTTATTGAAATTCGCCCAGACTTTGCCAGCTAATTGGTTATTAAAAGTGGCCTATAAGTCCTGGAAGATGCTAGTTAGCCCTGTTTTAGCTTTTTTTAAAACCCACTGGCATTTTTTTAAACCTTTGGTCCTACGACATAGCTTTTGACACTTACTTAAGTTATTATAGCAGCTTAAAAGCATACCCTGCTAGGCGTCCATTTTGATAAAAATGTAATTCTTCCATTTTTCAGTTATTCAAATACAGGCAAAAATAATGTAATATGTAAACAATTTAGATAATATATAAAGACACTGGAGCATTTAAGTACATATTATCACTAAAGCATCTCAGAAATAAAAATATAATAATTTTTTATTTTTTTATTGGCACTGAATAATGTTTAATTTGTAAGATATCAAAGGCGCGCGTGTTTTACAGTTTAATTACACCCAACTTTTTCAAGAAACTGGTGTGCGCAATGAAAATCGGTCATCTATTCCAGTATAATATATTTTTTTGTAAAATAAAGTCTTACTTACTGAAAAGGTCGCCATTGCTTTTTATTTTGGCGTTGTCTTATTTTTACCCTGGCTGTATCATATTTAAAACTAAAAGGTCAGATTTTTATACTTTGGTATCTCTGAAATACCATATTTGAAACTAAATGGCAAAATTTTAATACTTCAATACCGGCGAACAGGCCAAACTATATAACCACCTTAAAGTCTAAAAGGACTTTGCTACAGGGTTGTAAACAGGTAGGCGTAAAAGCTTTCAGGTTCTACACAGGTTACTTTTAGGCATCTTCGGGTTCGATAAAGGTTATTTCTATTAGCTATATAGGTTCTGTGATATGCGGTCTGGTTTTAAATTGGCCAGGGCCTATTGGCAACGACAACCTCTTTAGGGCTGGGCCTTTTTTTATTACAGGAGGTTATGCGGGCTAATAAATAACGTTGTTTGTGCTTAATGGCATAATCAATAATTTTTCTTAAACAGGTTCTAGGAGTTATTTATAACCATTTTAGAATCTAAATTGTTACTTGGGATAATGTACGTACACAGTACGTACCCCAAAAGACGTATTACGTACTATGGACGTATATAGGACGTCCACTTTCCGCAGGATTCTACTTTTAGGACATTTTACGTCATGTATTGGACATAATAATAACGTATCTAGGATGTTTACACGACTCCCTTTTTTGTGTGGTAAAATGTATTTGGGCGAAAAACTCAATTTATCAAAACTGAAAATATATAGATTATAAAAATATAAAACAAAATATGTATATGTATAAAAATAAAACAAAAATTAAACGTTTAAGAAAATACAAAAAAAACATCATTTGTTTTTCGCAACTATTGTGAAATAAAGTAGTCGGGAATCAGCACCCCGAAATTCGAAATCATGTACTGTGCACTCGAAGATATACTTTTGAAAAATATGTACTATGTGGGGAATGAGTTCACGGATGCAAATCTGAAGGGCTCCATTAAATTAGCAATTGCAAAAAAGAATAAAAAATTATTTTTCGATTATTTTGATTTATCGTAAAAAAACAATTTTTAGTGTTTAACTCGCGATTGTATCGGCGTTTTTCAATATTTTTTCAAAATTCTTGCAGCATTCGAAAGCCTAATCATTCTAGATTTCAACGCAATAACAAAAAAAAATATTGTATTTATACAGAATTTTTCAGATTATTTAAAAGGAGGCGCGGTACCAAACCTGAGGAGAACATTTCAACATCGAGCAAATTTTTGAAAGGTTGAAGATAGATATATGATTAATCAACGAAAAATGTGCCAAATGGAATGGAAAAGTTTTTGGTGAAAAAAAAAAATTATCTACTGGTAACGGTTTGCGAAATACGATTTTTTTTGTCAAGTACTGAAACATTAACTCCGCGGCCCGCCACGGTATAACGCGACGTATTACATCATCCTCGCGGCCGCAACCTTTTTTGTAGTGTTGGGACAAACCTGCTATTTTCGTATAGCAAATGCTTTTGCTAATGCGAATCAAAAATAGCTGCTATTTAATAGCAGGTGCTATTTGAGTTTTATTCGATACGTACATGTCGTACATAGCTAGTCCTAGCTGTAAACAGTGTAAACTTTAAACTGTAAAAAGCCATGAGCGAATTTGCAAAAGGAACAATTATTATAAACTATAAGCAGACCGAGTGGACAAAGAAACATCGCTAAAAGCTTTTATTTTTATTCCTTAATTTTTAAAATATTAAAAGCCGACTTCTTTCCGATAACGCTATCGCCGACGCCGCACCATAAAGATAAAAAATGGGTGAAAAACCGATGGGTGTCGGCGTCAGTCGGAATCAGTTTAATAAAATGCGGTCATCAATGATGACCCTAACTCAATATTAGTGCCGCTGTCGCTGCAACCAACGAGACACCAGACAATTAGCTGCCGAGGTGCCTGCGTAAAAAAATTCAGTTGCTATTTTAATAGCAGCGATTCTTAAACTCACAGCAGATAGCAGTTGCTACTAAACCAAATAGCAGTGAAAAAGTAGCAGATTGCTAAATAGCAACCCAACACTACTTTTTTGTTTTTTAGTCGGGCTTCGTTCGTCGAAGGTGTTATGTGTGAAGGTGTTCTGTTATGTGCAGTATTATCGGGACTCTTGGCCCTTGGGTGTGAATAGACACGCTTCCAGATAGTAAGTTTACCAGCTGTAGGCAATAAAATAAGTACAATAGTTAATTTCCTTTTTTAACCCAAAATAAGCAATGAAGCGTTCACATAGTATTGGAAAAGGTATGAATAAATTATTATATTACCTCTATATTTTTGTAACATTCCTGTAACATTTTATATTCTAGAATCTCTCAATTACAACCTGTGCATAATATGCCCAGAAACTTCTCACGAAACTGTTCAGAAATTGACTAGACAAGGCTATCCTGCATTATTTAATTCAGCCACGTGGAAATTTGATGATATCTCAGATTTATTAAAAATGGAAATGACGAATGAGGATGAATCCAAATGTAAAATCCTGTATACCATGCTCAATGTCGGTGAAAATATAATATGCAATATTATAAATCGGAAGAAAATGTTACAGGTTAATAAAAAAAGTAAGATAGAGAAACTATCTCGAGAACAACTGTTACAGCAAGATTTATGCTTTGTCTGTCAAAAAATGCGGGATATTAAAGGTAGTAGAAAATTGATAAATATTTCTTCATTTTCGCGACGAAACGAACTTTGGAAGAAAGCCAATAAGGAATTTACCACTTACCGAGGATGCAGGAAGAGAAGAGATTGTCTGGAAGAGCGCTATTTTAATAAACCCAGAAATTCCCAACTCCGTTGATTTTGGTTAGGATTTAAAAGAAAATAATTTACTCGTTCCAAAATTGACCACAATAAGTATTCGTCCCGATGCAAAATTCGAAAATGTGTGCGCTAACACCGGCAATGGCCTCTATTTGCCAAATTACTTCGTAACACTCGTAACACTTCGTAACACTCGATCGTATCGAGTGTTATCCGAACGATAAACTTTTACTCAGCCCGAAGTTGTCGATTGCCAAGTATTTTCGTCCATAAAAATAACATCGTTCTAAAATTCTCAGGTATAAAAAAAGGTCAGAAATATTGAATAGTCTATTAAAAATTCGAGTGCCGAATATACAGGGCGCATCGAAAACATCGAATTATACTGAAGAAAATTCATGGTTGTGCATTGAACCTTAAAAATGAAGATAATTCCGTAATTGGGAAATCATTATTTGCATGAACGTTTGGATGCCCTCCTCCATCAGTCGGATTTGCCTGATCGATTCCAAACCTTTCGGTACAATCACGTTGAGACGGGGGCGGCATATAATTTTGGTATTGTTGTGGACGTGGAACATTTACTGAACAAAATTCATTCAATAACCCCAATTTTCCATAGTAGACCGCATCATTGATTAATTTTTCAGTAAAAATTCTTTGTTGTTCATTCATACCTCTTAAGTCATTGGCTAGTTTTTTGCCAGTTATATCAAACATGTCTTCAGGTAGTCTGTCACCTGCAGATCGGCCCATATTGGTCAAAGTTTGATGAGCCAGACTGGACAAGTTCTTTTTTTTTTAATTCATGCTCATCTCTCTGCCGCTTCAAAGAAAACTTTGTTGAAGCAGTTGAAGGCGTACTTGAACAAGAAGAGGTCGGTCGGTTCAAATTGTTACAAGACCTTGGGGGTGGTGAACCAGCATGCTCATCGATTTGGCTGTTATCTTCCTAAAAATAATAAAAATAAGCTTGTTTATTATATTATTTTAGTTAACTTATCATACATATTTATTTTTGTAAATAAAAGTGTATCTAATTTATTTTATCTTTTTTCAGTTTCCATCTACAGAAGAAAGTTGGAAATCAGTTGCCCACGACTTTCAAACTTTATGGCAATTTAATAACTGCGTCGGAGCAATAGATGGGAAGCACATACAAATAGTGAAACCTGCACATAGTGGATCATACTTTTACAACTATAAAGGAACATTCAGCATTGTGTTAATGCCAGTTGTAAATGCAAAGTATGAATTTATGATGGTACACGCGGGGACCAACGGACGAGTTTCTGATGGAGGGGTTTTACACGAAACAGCTTTTTACAAGAAACTTGTTAATAATAATTTGAATCCACCATATGCAACTGTATCCAGTAAAGCACATCATGTACTGCCTTATACATTTATTGGTGATCAAGCATTTCCTCTTATGGTAAATCTTATGAAGCCATATCCGGATAAGAACATATCAAGGGAAGAAAAAATATTTAATTACAGACTGAGTCGAGCACGTCGCGTTGTAGAAACTGCTTTTGGCATTATGACTTCAAGATTGCGTGTTTTTTTAACTACAATCGCGATTGACGTGAAAAATGTGGATGTTATAGTACTGGCAGCTTGCACACTACACAATTTTTTACGACGCAATGCAGGCAATAATTATATACCTCCATCTTATGTTGATTCGGAAGACATAGAGAATCGTGTAGCAGTACCAGGTCAGTGACGAGATGTCGGCAGAGCCCTAATGCCCTTACAGCAAATCCCGCGACCATCAAATCTTAATGCTAGGGAAGTTCGTGAATCATATAAAAGTTTTTTCAACAACGAAGGCCGCACATCATTTCAAGAAAGAATGGTCGATGAGAGTAACTAACTTGGTCAATTCTTCCAATGCTGCATTGCGTAAATTCCGGTCCGCATAATTTTTCGATTTTACATCCCATAAACATGGAAAACTTCGATACATCTGTATAAATTCTTCCCAAAATGCTTTGTTTCCATCCATCTTTAAATATTTTGTACCTATTTATAACCAACAGAATTGATAAATAATAAATAACTAAACGTCGTTTTTTAATGCTCCCAAGTCACTATTTTTTGACGATCAGTGGCGCTACACAGCCATTATCACAGTGAAACCAGTTGAGACTGTCGCATTGCAAGGCCCATGAAACCGTCGGAGTCGGTCTCAATGATACATGATACTAGGTAGACCGCAACATTAACAACGAGATTTGTCTCTGAGACCTAGGTATCGCCGCAAGCGGCAAGTTGTTGAGTGTGCCTTTGGTATTCTGAGCAGCAAATGGAGATTATTATTAAAAGCAATTGAAGTAAATCCCGATCATGCTGATGTCATAATAAAATGAATATGTTTACTTCATAACGTTATAATTGATAAGGAAGGTTTTTTATGATTTGCCTATGGAAACACCACTGCCACAAAATAAAATTAAAAACAGATTCATGACTGCAGGAGAGAATAGAACCACAACGAGAGCCCACAACATCAGGGATGCACTTAAAAACTATTTTGCTCGTAACACTTAAAGAAATAATTCTAATATAAATAACTAAACTAATATAATTAACATAATCATTAAAACTGTTAATTTATCTGTTAATTATTAATAGCCGTATTAATAAATTTACTTACCAGATATTTTCATTTCTGTAGATATTTCTAGCCATGCCTTGCGCTGAAGATCTCGTAAGTGATAACTTGAATCTTTCTGATCCCACAAACATTTGTGATTGTAAACCAAGTTAATTAGTTTTTTTACACCCATGTCTATATATTTTATTTAATTAATGTATAAAACGCACGAAAAATTCTACCAAGTTTAGATTGACTTCGGACGTCGGAATTAGACGTACGGATACGTACGATTAATTCGGATCCAGTCTGCGCGCTGTCATAATACTTGAAAGGTTGGGATCGTTGGGGCGTGTACGTACGTATTCGCACGAGTAAAGTTTGTACGAAAACGCGTGCAGTGTGTGACCGGCCTGAGCGTTTATCTCGGGAGCCCGCTAATAAACTCGATATGTCAAAGTCAAAGGGAACGCAGTGTTGCTAGATGTACGATAATTATCGATTTCGTACGATAAAATCAATGCTTGTACGATGTACGATTGTACTTATGCGATAATGCCACTTTGTACGATAATTTCGGCTAATTTTTTTTTTTAATTAGAAAAAATAATTAAACCCTACTTCATACAATAGTAATATTTTGTTACCAATAATATTTTATTTAGTCACTAACATACTATAGTATTAAGTAGGAATTTATAAGTGTTCTGTGCATTAATTTTTGTTTGATTGCATTGATTTTTGGTCTATGGCGACTAACTAGACAGTCACGTACCCAAGTGCTCCGTTAATTTATTCAATAATTGTGGTATTTTCTGCATTAAAGTTAGTGAAATTTTGTAGGGTCGGTCATCTTGACTCTATAAATTTATCCAGAGAAAAATTCTTTCTGTAAAGTGTGCTATAGTGTGTTAATTGGCTTTCTTTTTAAACGATAATTGGAGCGCCATAGCCGCGCACACACTAAACCAGTGACCATCAAAATACCTATAACACGTTCAATATCGGATTCCGATGATTTGGAAAAATTAATTACAAAAGTGTGTACCAAACTCATTAGCCAAATGGAGGAAAGAATTGTTTCAAAAACTTAGCAGTTTGGAAAAAATGTTATCTTCATTTTGTGAGCGTGTCGAGAATTGTGAAGCCGCCATAAAAAAAAATACGGAGTCAATGGCGGCCCTGGAAGATCTGCTTGAAAACATTGAACAAACATCAATAAAGAACAATTGTATCAGAATTTTTGGCATGGAGATTCAGGAGAAGAACAACATTCCGGTTGTCGTTTCTTCATTTATAGAAAATAGGCTAAAGATACCGTGTTCATTACAAGACTTGGACTTTGCCTTTCCTATGAACAATACAAAAACCGATCGACCTACAATTCTAGTTCGGTTTGTATCTAACATAAAGAAGAAAAATGTTATGGCCGCCAAGAAACTTCTTAAAGACTCAGGAGTTGCAATTTTTGAAGATCTGACAAGAAGGAAGTACTCGATGCTTGTGGCTGCAAAACGAAAATATGGTAAGAATACTTGGACATGGGATGGAAAATTTTTTTATTGGGACTCTGTAAGGCAGACAAAGGTTCAGGTTATTGATGATAACCATCGTCAATAATTACGTACACGTATACTGTTTAACTTAATAATATCTTACTTGGAACTCGTATAGTTTGTTTGGAAACCACTGAATCTATGTTAAAGCGGTAACTTATAATATGTACTTGGGTATTTCGATTGTTTTAGGTAGTAGGCATTTTAATTAATTATACGATATTGTATTATATCGCAGCATTCTGTTTTTTCTTCTTGAGTTAGGTAAAATTCATATATTTTCATTATATTTATATATGTATGGTTATCTTTTATGATTTATCAAACATTGAGTTTTTTTTTCATTATTTTTTACTCAATCAATGTTTTTTTCTACTACCACGTTTTAAGTAACGTACATTATATTATGATGGGGGTATCTTGGGTAAAGTGGGGTAAAATCTTAAGCGGCAGGAACACTTATATCTTCGAAGTCTATATAGGTTTTTGAGATATGAGTAGTGTTTAGTTATTTAGTTTTTTTTTTTTTCATGAGCGATTTATTGTTTAAAGTTGCGAATTTTAATGTAAGGTCTTTATTTACGGGTTTTCTAGAGTTTAAAAATTTAATAAATAAATATGACTTTGATATGGTATTTCTTACAGAGACATGGCTGTCTGATGGTGATGATGTTGAGGTTTTTTCTATTCCTGGTTACCGGTTTGTTCATAAGGATAGGGTACGTAGAGGTGGAGGTGTTGCAGTCTATTTTAAGAGCACTTATTCGCCAGAAATTGTTTCATTGCAGTTTACTGTTACACATTTTTTAGAATATTTGATTCTTAAATTAAAAATCAGAAATAAATATTACTGTTTTTGCGTCTTCTATCGACCTCCTAATTCTAATTTTAATTTATTAGTTAATGACTTTGAGAATATTTTTTCATCTATTTATCCTTTTTTGAGCAGGTAATATGTCTGGGAGATTTTAATATTAATCTACTGAATGAAACAAACCCTTTAATATCCTTGTTTGACAATTTTAATTTAATCCAAATTATAAATCAACCTACTAGAATTAGTCGGAATAGTGTATCACTTCTAGATCCAATATTTGTAACGGATGAGTCTTTGGTCAGTGATTCAGGGGTTGTGTCGTTAGAGGGGGTATCTGATCACGCCTTGGTTTTTTGTTATTTAAAAATAGAAAAGGTGTCTTTTAAGCCAAAACTTATAACTTACAGAAATTTTAATAATTTTAATGCTCGTGAATTTTATAATGAACTTCAAGCAATTAACTGGCATAATATAATTTACGAGCAAAATATTGACAACAAAATTTCCTTATTAAATGAATACCTTCTTTATATCTTCGATAGGCATGCCCCCTTTAAAACAGCAAGGATTACTAAACCATGGGCGCCCTGGCTCTCACCAAATATTAAGGTTTTTATGCGACAAAGAGACGCAGCGCTTCGAGAATTCAAGAGGTCCCGAAATGTACACGACTGGGAAAACTATAAAAGGTTGCGAAATCTTACGTTGTCTATGGTACGAAGGGAAAAAAAACTATATTTATCTAATATATGCGCTGAAAAAAATATTAAAAAAACCTGGAGGACTCTTAAATCTTTTAATGTTTGTTCAAATAATGATTTGAATATTCCGGATTATTTACTTAATCCTGAAGATATAAACTCATTTTTCAGTGAATTTTTGCAGAATACGTCAGACTGTTCTTCTAAAATTAATTTTTACAATCAAAATATTTTCAACGACAATATTCAGTTTAATTTTAATTTAGCTAGTGTTTCTCAAATTAATAAAATACTAAATGGTACAAAAACAAATGCTTCGGGGGTAGATGGAATTAGTGCCAAATTACTTAAATATTGCAGTCCCTTCTTAGATGTTTACATTACACACATAATCAATTGTTGTATAGAACAAAGTTATTTTCCTGATCAGTGGAAATTATCAATTGGTAAGCCACTTCCGAAAGTAAAAAATCCAACTAACTATGGTGATCTGAGAATAATTAGTATATTACCGGCTTTGTCAAAGGTTTTCGAAAGGGTTCTGTATAATCAGTTGATTGAGTACTGCGGTGTGAATAAAATTATCCCGGAGACTCAGTGTGGCTTTAGAAAGGATTTGAGTACTGATGTTGCCCTAATTGGAGTTACTGACGACATAATAACGTCAATAGATAAAAAGTTGTCTACTGCTTTGATTCTGTTGGACTTTTCGAAAGCGTTTGACACGATCAATCACGAACTTTTATTGGCGAAACTGAAATTTTATGGACTTCTCGATGGTTCGGTAATGTTGATTAAATCATATCTTCATAACAGATTTCAAAAAATATTTTCAAATAATTCATTTTCCGAAGAAGCTAGAATTTTATCAGGCGTACCTCAAGGGTCAATCCTAGGACCATTATTATTCATAATCTACACCTCAGATATACTTACATCATTAAAGTACTGTAAACTGAGAGCTTTTGCCGATGATACCCAGGTTTATCTTCACTTCAATCATCAGGATTATTTGCATGCATCTTCTTTAATAAACCATGACCTGAATTTACTTAACCAGCTTTCTTCTTGCCATAATCTAAAACTTAACCCTCTTAAATCAAATGTTATGATTTTTGGACCTAATAAAGATTTTCTTAAAAATAATTTAAATATCTTATTAAATGATGTTCCTCTTCCCAAGATGGATCGTGCAAAAAATTTAGGCATTGTCCTGGATACTGAGTTGAGGTTTCGTGAATATGTTAAATTGTTAATTCAGAAGTCATTTTTATCATTGAAGATTTTATATAATAGTCGTCAGGTTCTTAGTTTTCATTTGAGAAAAATGCTTTGTGAGTCTCTGGTCCTGTCCAACTTCAGCTACTGTGATTTTATTTATGGTCCTTGCTTAGACATTGCAGATAAAAATCGTATTCAGAAAGTTCAAAATGCTTGCTCACGGCTAATATTTGGATTACGAAAATACGATCACATTTCACACACATTTAAAAAGCTTAACTGGTTGAGGATGGACAGGCGCAGAGAGTTACACTTAGGTAATTTTTTGTTTAAGGTTTTATTAAACCCCTCCCTTCCCTCCACTTTACGGAATAAATTTGTTCCTCGTTTAAACGTTCACACAAGAGTGATCCGATTTCCGGAGAGGATGACACTTCCTCCTCATTCGACTGCAATGTTTCAACGTTCTTTTACGTACAATGCCATTAAACTCTACAATAACCTACCAACTGAATTGTCAACTTTAGATCAGAAGTCATTTAAATCAAAGTTTAAGAAATATCTTTTACATTTAACCTTCAACCCGTAATTTAGGCCTTTAATTATTTATTTTATTTTTGTCAATCTTTTATATTTAGCTATTTATTATTTATTTAAATTATATATATATTGTTCTTTATTTGGGTATTTAATGAATTTAATAGAGTTAATCTTTATATTGTCGCTTAAGTTTATGACCGTTGAGTAGGGTTCAGTAGAGTAGCTGTCTTAGCTAGACTGCGCCCTGCTTCTCGGGTACTTAATTATAGAATATTATTATTGTACTACATCTGTAAATTTTGAATAAAAAACATTTATTATTATTATTATTATTATTATTAATAAGTGTTTGTGGTTGCCTATCTAATGGATGGCACATATTACGAAATATATGAATGGCTATGGGCGGCGCGGCGCCGTACACAACTAGAGTATATCGAATCGCGTATCGGGGATTCCCCGTTCTTATTTTTTGTCGTAAATTACTTACAGCTTACAGTAGTTTACCTGCATCTTTCACACGTGATTGTGGTAATTATGAGCGGTGTTGATTTTGTGTTTGTCGTTGATTTTATCTAAAACTAGTGTAAAAACTAGATTAAAAAAATAAGAAGTAACCATGTCTGATTCCGAATCTGAACGTGAAAGTAGGAGTTCAACTCCTGAATATAAAAAGTTGAAACGCGGCGAATGTTCCCAAAAGTTTAAGCACCAAAAAGAAAAATACCGGGTGGAGTGGGAACAAGACTCGAGGTTTAAAGGTTGGCTTATTAAAAGTAATGGTAAATTGTTATCAATAATTAAGTTTTTTCGCTTTATCTCATATATTTAAAATGTACTTTCAGATGAAAAAGCCAGGTGTCATCCTGTAATTTAAAGCTTACTGCAGAACTAACCATTATTAAAAATCTTGCTAAATCATCAAAGCATGTTCAGATCGTAAAAGCTTTTCCAAAGACGACAATAACCTCTTTGTTTAATAAACCTGAGAGTTCTTTGCAAACTCAGAGCAAAGTGGCCGAAATTAAAATAACAGGATTTTTGACAGAGCACAATATCTCTTTTAATTCAGCTGATCATTTAACAAATCTAATTAAAAGTTGTTTTCCTGACTCAAAAATTGCCCAGGAAATGTCACTAGGAAGATTTAAAGCGACTCAAGTTTCTAAAAATGTTATTGGTGCCTGTGCCGTACAAGAAATAATCTCTTATTTAAAGGGCTTCAAATTCAGTCTGATTATTGATGAATCTACTGACATTTCATCAGTTAAAACTTTTTGTATATGCGTAAGATTTTTCTATCCTAAAATCTGTCAAGTTGATACTTTTTACTGGAAACTTTTCTCTGGGGATGAACCTGAGAAAGCGGATCAAGGTGCTACTAGCCAGAGGCTACATTAGGAAATAATAACACTCCTATCGCAAAATGGTATTCCTCTTAAAAATATGATTGGTTTTGCATCGGACGGCTGTAATACCATGTTTGGTAGTAAAAACTCCGTGGCAAGCAAATTAGCTAACGATATCCCGGGATTAATGCTTTAGAAATGTGTATGCCATTCTTTGCATTTATGCGCAAGTGAAGCATGTAAAAATTTACCCCGAATGTGTGAAGACTTGGCCAGAAATATTTACGGTTTTTTAAAAACAGCGCTAAGCGACAGGCAATGTTCAGAGAATTTCAGGACTTTTGTAATACTGAACCACACAAGATACTTAGACCAACCGAAACTCGTTGGTTGTTATTACTGCAGGTGGTTAAGCGGATCCTAGAACAGTGGGAACCTTTAAAATTGTTTTTCGCTTCAAATTACCTGGAACATCGTCTTATATCCAGCGAGGAAATAAATATTGCTCTTAATAAATTCGAGATAAAAATATTTTATATTTTTTTGGAATGGATTCTACCTAAATTTGTCGACCTTACCAAATATTTTCAGAGTGAAAAAGTGGTAATTTTAAATTTACACAGTAAGATGGTTATGTGTTACAAAGATTTTTTATCAGCTTTTATGGAAAAAAAAACTATATCAATAAAACAGACATTGGTAAAATTGACCGAACTGATGATGCACATTTCCTTCGAATAACAAATATGTATTTGAGTATTGGGGTTCTTTAGAATATAGATTCTTTAGAGGAACCTGCTAAAATTGATTTTCTTCAATTAAATCACTTCCTGCTAAAATTGAGTTCCATTATGGTGCAGTGTATCGAGTAGACGCATGTGCGTGCTCTCTGCTTGTTTTAGTTAAATTTCAGTGTTATTCGCAGAATTTTTGCGTTTAATGTGTAGTTCTCTTTGATTTAATTTCCCCATAAGTGCGTTTTTTTCTGTGGAAAAGAAGACCTGTGTAAAGATGCCTCCAAAACCAGCCGTAACAATAACAAGCCTAAATGCTCGAGTCGAAGACATGGTGGCGGAATTTACTAAGACTATGGAAGCCTTTAAATCGCAACTCAGTCAACGAGGTAAGCCTTCTACTGTCGACTTAAGTAATGAGGATCAAAACCTATTAGCAACATTTAACTTATTTGAAAGAAACATAAATGACTCCTTGGATTCATTAAAAACTGACGTTATGCTGTTAAGAAAGGAGCAAGAAATTATTAGGCGCCATATTGACAACTTTCAACTTAAATCAAACAAACATTCTCTTCTTTTTCATGGACTCAAGGAAGATTCAGTTAATGACGTATATACTTCTGTAATAAATGTATTAAGTAACAAACCATCTGTGAATTTATCAAAGAACGACATAAGCAATTGTTACCGCTTAGGCAGAAAGGATGCAAAACATTCCAATGATCGGCCCAGGCCTCTGGTTATTAATTTTTGTCAACAATGGGCGCGCGACCTTGTGTATTTTAATAAAAGGAAACTGAAAAATAGTCCATATTTAGTGTCGGAACTGTTAACTCCGGTAAATCTGCGAATTTTTAAAGGAGCGAAATCGATTTACAGCAACTCTACCTGGACTTTTGGTGGTCTAGTGTACTTTGTTGACTCTAGTGGTGTGAAAAAGCTGATAAAAAGTGAATCTGAATTACCGACTTCTGAAGGGTCGTAAATTAAAAGTAAGAAATCGCCCTTTCTCTAATTTGTACTAGTGATATTATTATTGTTACTAAATATGTACTGTTTGTTGTATGTCATACGTGTATTATCAGGGTACTAGTTGTTTTTTATTCTTTAAATTAACCCTAATATTGTAACAAAAGGGCAAGGTTTTTATTGCAGGGTTCTGTTTTTCTTTTTGTATTAGTATTTATATTTAATGGGGATTCCGCATTGGATAACTAAATTTAATATTTAATATGCAGTACTGTATTTTTTGGGAGTTTTTTTTTTCCCTTTCTTTTTTCTTTTGCATCTTCACGTACTTTTTTCTTTTGGGTATAATATTGTTAATATTATATTATAAATATTCATTTAACGATTTATAGATTTGAGGAAAGTCTATCTCTAGTACTTCTAGATTTAATTACTGGTGTAAAACACTAAAATGAAAATCTTTATTTTTGTTTTGAATTGAAGGAATATATACTGTATGTATTTTTTTTTTGAAGCATTGAGCAGCATGAAATAAACTTATCGATTGTAGGGAGAAAGAGGAGAGAACTGATTGGGGTCATACAGGATTGTTTATAGTTCTGCTGTTAGGTAATATTATTAGTAGATTTTGGTATAGACAAATATTGTTGAGCCTTTTTAATACTATTAATTCTTTCTAATTTTGTTTGTGTGAGGGGCAGCTGATTACAAAGGTATACATATAGATACATATATATATATATATATATATATATATATATATATATATTTTTTTTTTGTTGATTGATTTTTATTTGTGAGTTGAGACATTATTATATTATTGTGTATTTCTAGCAGCGGCGATATGTTTTTTCTTTTTTTATTTTTAAGATATCATTGAACTGACAATGAAGATTGCACATTTAAATGTCCGGTCCATATTCACTGGATTTCATGATTTTTCCCTTTTAGTCCAACAAAACAACTGCGACATAGTCATGGTAACTGAGAGTTGGTTAACGCCTAATACAAATCTTGAAATATTTAATATAGCTGGTTTCAAAGCCATTCGTAAAGATAGAGAGCATGGTAGAGGAGGTGGAATCTTAGCATATATTAAAAATACTATTCCCTATAATAAAATAGACTTTGATATTCAAGTAAGTAATTCTCTTGAGCATTTATTTATAAAGATAAAAATTCGCAATCAAAAGTACTGTATTGGAGTCTGCTACAGACCACCTAAGTCTAATATAACATCATTTGTATCAGACATTGATAATATTATGTCTTACATATGTACAAGTTTTGATAATGTTATTTGTGTTGGTGACTTTAATGTAAATTTTTTTAACTTTCCTAATCCAATTCTTACGTGCTTGAAAACATACAATTTAATACAAATTATTAATGAACCTACTCGTATAGCATCCACTTCAAGTACCTTGGTTGATCCTATTTTTATTTCTAAGTCATTGAGTCTCAAAGATTGTGGAACAGTTAATGCAGATCTAATTTCCGATCATAGACTTACATACTGTGAAATTTGTGCTCCTAAAATTAAAGTCACCCCAAAAATGTTAAATTACCGTTGTTTTAATACCTTCAATTATCAAGACTTTCTTAAAGACTTTCAGTCTTTGGAATGGCACTCTATAATAACAGAGAACAACATTGATGTTAAAATTAATATTTTAAATAGCTTTATCTTAACATTGTTTGATAAGCATGCTCCACTAAAAACACGAAAAATCACAAAACCAAAAGCTGAATGGTTGACACCCAATTTAAGAATGGTTATTAGTGACAAAAATAAAGCATTACAAACTTTTAAATCCACAAAAAGCATTCAAAATTGGAACAACTATAAACAACTTAGAAATTTATGTGTTACTATGATTCGCCGGGAAAAACAAAACTATCTAAATCATATTACATCACAAAATAATAGCAATAAAACCTGGTTAACACTTCGAAATTTAGACGTACATTTTTCTGATACTACAAAAAAAGATTTACCACCTCATGTTTCTGATCCTAATGCAATTAATGCTTATTTTGCACAATTTTTTCAAATCGTTAATAATAACTGTGACAACAAAATAAATTTTTATGACACAAACGTTTTTAGTGCAGCTAACCACTTTTCATTTGAGTTAACCGATGCTGCGGAAGTTAATAAAATATTACATAATTTAAAAAAGAATAGCTCGGGAGATGACGATATTTCTCTTAGAATGCTTAAATATTGTAGCCCGTACATTGATATTTTTCTGGTTCATATAATCAATTGTTGTTTTGAGCAAAATTATTTTCCACTTGCATGGAAAAGTGCCATTGGAATCCCACTAGCAAAAATTTCAAATCCTTATGATTTTTCCGATTTGCGTATCATAAGTATTTTACCTACAGCGTCTAAAATTTTTGAAAAAATTATGTATAAACAAATTTATGACTATTTCCTATCTAAACATTTATTGCCAAATAATCAATGTGGATTTAGGGCAGGATTAAGTGCATCTACAGCGCTTACTAAAGTAACAAATGACATTTTTGAAAATTCGGATCGCAGCAATGTCACAGTGCTAGCCCTGCTTGATTATTCCAAAGCATTTGATACAATTAACCATAAACTTTTAATATCTAAGCTAAAATACTTTGGGTTTTCTGCCGACTCAGTATTCTTAATAAAATCATATTTATCCAATAGATATTAAAAAGTTCGGTACCATAATGAGTCTTCTAGCAAGCTGGATATTTTATCTGGTGTTCCACAAGGGTCTATTTTGGGACCCTTGCTTTTCATAATTTACACTGCTGATATTTTATTGTCCTTAAAAAACTGTCATGTAATGGCTTATGCTGATGACACGCAGCTTTACATTTCTTTTCATCCCAATGAGCTTAACGCTGCATCTGCTCACTTAAATGAAGACTTAGAATTGCTAAGTAAGATCTCGTTTGAACATAACCTTAACTTAAATTCAAAAAAATCAAACCTTATGGTCTTTGGTAACAAGAACGCGGTAGAAATAGTCAAATTAAATATGAATATTTGCGTAAATAACAACAAACTGCCCTTTGTAGAGGTAGCCCGTAATCTTGGTATTATTATTGATTCCCAATTACGTTTTAGTTCTCATGTGGAGATGTTAAGACGTAAGGCTTTCTCGAGGCTAAAGATTCTGTTTACAAATAGACACTTTTTAAATTTTAAACTTAGAAAAATGTTAACCGAATCTCTTGTTCTTTCAAATTTTAATTATTGTGATTTTATCTATTTTCCATGCCTTGACTCGCTTCACAAAAATATGCTTCAAGTAATGCAAAATGCTTGCGCTCGTCTAATTTTTGATCTTAAAAAACGCGATCACATCTCTCAAAAAATAATCGATTTAAAATGGTTAAGAATGGATAATATTTGGAAACATCACTTAAGTAATTTTACATATAAACTTTTATCTAATCAAGATCGAAATTTTAATATCTTGCGTACCATTTTTAAAACAAGACGTTCTGCTCACTCTGCCAATATAAGATATAAGTTAAAGTTTTCAATGCCACAATTTCGAACTGCTCTCTATACTAGATCTTTTTCTTATAATGCAATTAGCTTGATTAACTCACTTCCTGACGAATTTCGACTTTTCAATTTTAATAAATTTTAAATTTAAAGTAGAAAATTATCTTTTAGATACACAAAATCGTCCAGTGAATTTATGATCTGATTTATTTTTGTTCTTTTTTTGTATCTTTAAGACGCTTCTCGCTGCTGCTTCATAGATTGTTCAGAACTGTATATGGGTCTCCCCTCGCATTGATACTGGAAGTGGTGTATTGAATGGCTCTGTTATGTTTTTGTTTGTAATATGGCTAACAGTTTAGGGATTGATTCTCTTTTTTTCTTCTCTTACTTTTAGTAAGCATAGGTACATGCACATGGTTAAGTAGAATAGCATTTATTTGCTAGACTTCGCCATTCCTGTACTATTTAAATTACATTAAATTACATTATTTTGTATATTATTATTTGTTAAAAAAAAAAAATGTAACTTTGTTTGACTTATTAAAGACCTTATTTATTTATTTATTTATTTATTCAACGCTGTCGTAATTTTTTAATTACTGCTTATCTAGAAATAAAAAAACGGTATAATTTCGAAGATCCTGTGCTAAGTAAGTTGCCCATCTTAACTTTAGATAGTATCAAAAAGGGCAATGAGACCACACTTTTACGGCTGATGAAATCTTTACCTCAAATTTGTGAACTTAACAAAACACAACTTAACACAACTTAACAAAACACAATTTGTGAACAAAACACAAATCAACTACAAAAAATTGATGACCAGTGAAGAAAATTACAAATTTACGAAGATCTACCAGAATCCACGGAAGTTGATAAGTTTTTTTCAGTCAGGTAAAAGACTTAGTGGAGAATTCATAATCCACGATTTGTCCAAGTATACGTTAAATGGTCATATGTTATCTTCCCAGAAAGTTCATCTAGAACAAAACTGTTTTAGATTTAATCCTAGTGAAAAAATGTTAAGAAGTATGACGTCAGCCATACTTTATCAGAATAAAGCTGCGACAAAAGAGAAAGAAACTAACACAGAATCTGAAGACGATGGCATAATTTTTAATAAATGTTAACCATATTTTAATTCAAATTTTGTAATATTTAGGAAATAAATACATTTAAGAATATTTTCAGAATTTTTTTCCCCTTAAACTTTCGACTTCAAAGTAATATTAATTAAACTTTTGAAGGTATAAAATTTATAAGGATATTTAATATCGACGTTCAGTACGATAATTTCAAACAGGCTATGCGATTATTCTCTTTATGACATCTAGCAATACTGAAGGGAAGCTTTACAAACAATAATAAACAATAAATATTAATATCAATTTTTTGATATTTTTTTAGAGTTGAGAAGTATTATAAACACATATCAAGAAACCTAAATCCAATCGAATAAAACGAGTTTAGCCGACGATTGAAATTTAGAATCACCCTTCTCGTCGACCGAATTCAAACTCGTGATCGTATCGAGATCGAATCGTGATTTTAGAATCCCATTCTTTACTCAAAACTTGATGTGTTGACATTAATTGTTACAAAACGTCAACGTCAAAAAGTTATGTTTATGTTATGTTTTAACTTTATATTTCTTTACTTGTTTTGTTTTTATTAAATCATTTTTATTGATTGTTTCGGGAAAATTAAAAACCTATTTGTATATTTAAAAACTTACGTGATAAGCAAAGGTTATTAACTTTTAAATTTTTACAAATTTGAAGCAAAAGGATAAAATTAATTCAAAGAAATATGCAATAACTAACCCTCTGATAAGAAGAATTAAATAAAGGACCTCAAGATGATCATAAATAAAGATACCATAATTCAAGGAAAAAAAGTTGTTTTAGTCTCTTATAAAGAAGAACATGTTCCCAAGTAAGTTTTAGTGTGTTTTTTTATATTATATATAGTGGATGTTTTTATGACTCACTTTTAAACAAAACTTACTAAAGAAGAAATTAATAAATGGCTTACCTGATCATGTGTATCCCTAGACATTCAAATATGTTTTAAAGAAATAATATTAGATCAAAGATATCACTATAATGTGGGTATAACCACAATATCAGTTATTGAAATTTAAGGTGAGAAAAAGAAAGGCATATAACATATTCTAGTCATCTAAATAAAATTCGTTACAAAATATAGTTATACCCATCACCAGAAGTCTGTAGAGCTAGGTCATTTTTGAAAGTCATCAATGCTTTGTTGAATGCAATGCAAGAAATTCAGATTTTGTTTTTTTGTAATTTTAAGTTCTTTTGAATCATATTTTATATTAATCAGATCCTGACAATCAAATCTCATATCCAAATTGATATAATCTACCTGGAATAGATACCACATGGAGGTGCCTATCAGTTCGGTAATAACTCCAAGAGTTCTGGAAGGTGAAAGTGTTTCTTGGTTATTAAAAATTGATTAGGAAGAATTTATCTCGAAGATTTTTTCTCAGATCAGAAAATCAGAGAATGGTTCTTTCTATTAAAAAATAGAAATATGTAGAACATGATTTGATTGATTGAAAAAATGTGTGAACAGATTCAGAACAGAACAGATCTCATTATATCGACTCATGTAATGAAAACTATAGTAGGTTAATTTATTTTTAGTTTTGAAAAAAATAAATTTTAAATTATTTGCTAATTATTGTGCATTAATATTTTTCTTATCAGGCAAAATATCGCAGTTTTTTTCCTCAGTCTTCTAGATTTGGCTCGTCTTTAATAAAGAACGGCAAATAATGTGTTTTTGTGTTTTTTTTTGTGTATTTTTTAATGGCTTACTATAGTGTTCGTTGTAGAGTATTAAGGAAAAATCAAATTAGTTTGTTTGACATACCATATTTAATTTTTTTTTTTAATAAAAAATTAAAGCATATTGAACTTAAGTGTAAACAAATATGCTTTTATACATCTAGGTATTATAAAAAAAATCATAATCACTCCGAATTGGTCAAATTTTTATTTTCATCATCACTTTGTGTAGGGTTCTGGGCACTTTTACTACTTCTTTTGGTTCCTTGGTCTTTTGCTTTTAAAGAATTATAGAAAGGGTTATAGGTAGCATTGCTTTTACATAGCTCTAGCAAACCGATTAGCTTTTTAGTTTCTATTGAAAGAGGTTCCGTGTAAAGAAACGGAGTATTTGTGGTAGTGTTAGCTGTTCTAAGCCTTTTTTTTAAGCATATAGATTGTGGTTCCTCTGTATAATGGTTTTTAAATTCAGCAATGTCGGGTTGGCTTGTTAAAAATTCAATTTGCTTGACTTTGCTAATCATACACTTTTTTCCGCTCGCATCTGTCCGCCAGTTAGTGAGAGTAATATCCTTAAAATTGTAAAAATCCTTTTGAGACATTTCCTTTACGTCATAGGGTTGGCGAGTTACCTTGGCCATTTTAATAAGCGTGATCCATTGAGCTGAAGTAAATATACTGGATTGACGTTTTTTGGCACTCTCTATAACAGCATGCATGCGATCGCCTTCATTTTGAGTGTGTCCCCTTTCTAAAAAACGATGCAAAATTTGTATCCCAAAAGTTTTTGAGGCATAAGCAAACACAAACTGGTTTCTGTTTTGTCCCCCACAATTGTCAGAATAAAATATAATTTTCTTTACTTCATTTTTAACTTGCTTTTTTATAAAATCAAGCAGACAACTTGATATTTCATTAGGTCCTCTTCTTGCTATCAATTCGTTCCAGGTATAACAATGACCCTTATTATTTCCCACATCATAGATGGTAAAGTTGTATGTGGCTAATTTGCTCTTGTAGTAAAAACTACTTATTTCACAAGAAGGGGTAATAAGAACTTTTTGCAAATAAAAGCAAGCAACACAAATGGTTTTGAAAACATCTTGTCGAACTTGCATTGTCTTATTTATTTAATGTAACACGACGTTTCGGTTGGTAAGTATCTCCAACCGTTATCACTAAGTTATCAATAAGTTTACACTTGATAACGGTTGGAGATACTTACCAACCGAAACGTCGTGTTACATTAAATAAATAAGACAATGCAAGTTCGACAAGATGTTTTCACTGTACCATTGTCTACCACCTTCAAAAACACAAATGGTTTTATCCTCTACTGCTTGCAGTTTGTCATAATCTTTTAGATCTCGGACTATTTTCTTATTTTGAATATGTTGTTGACATTCACTTTCCAGCTCCATCTTCTCCTTATTGGTAGCCATAGCATACACCATACAGCGATCACATTGATCCTTTTTGGGCTTAAAGAATGAAATATTAAATTCGGTGTTAAATATATCACGGTATTGTCGTAGTAAAGTTGCCACTTGTTGCCTGAAATGATTTTCTTGTATATAAGCTAGATACAATCTATGCATTTTGCAAATATTAAGCCCTTCCTCTAAATACTTTTTGTTTGAATTTTTGCATATCTAGTGAGAAGGTACCGCATGTGGTCTCTTACGCTAACCAATATGTTTTCATTTAACTTGTGTGGTCTGTTTCCATGCTTTCCTCTTGAGTCTTCTTTTACCATGCTGGTCTCTTCTATTCTACTAAGTGCTGTTGTTACCCACTGTTCCGATATTCCGTGCGTATTTAAAAACATTTTTTTACATACTTGCAAGTTTTTTCCCTCGATAAACAAGTTATATCTAAAATGCCTTTGAAAGTCACCAATTTTGCTATGTATTCCCATTGTTTGGTGTGATCTGCTATTTTCCAGAATAAATCAAATATTTCCCTTCTCTTTTGCTCCAGTTACCTTTGTAGTGCACTTAGATCTACATTTTTCTGGACAAGGATTTCTCATTTGTCGACCTGGTATTAATTTCCCTTTTCTATTTCTGTGTTCCTGTCCTAAATTTAATTCCTTTTTAGCTTTGATGTCAATCCACTCACTTTCGTTTCATACTCGCTTCCTTAATTGTTTTTCTTTTTGTTGAATTTTCCATTTTCTTCTAATAGTTGTTTCAGCAGGTGTTTGTTGAAAGCTTTTGCTGTGCCATTTTTTCTCTGATGCTAGATAACGGGAGTAGTTCTTCTTTCTCTGACTCTGATAATTCCTCAGATTCTTCAATGAAGTCGGGATCGAAAACTGAATTATCAGAATCTTTATCAAATCTATAATCTGTGTGGAAACCTGAAGCACCTGAAAAAATATTGTTTTGTTTAGTATAAGGTCAAACTAGGTTTGCTTATTATGTGTCTAGTTATGTTTGCTAGCACATTCGTGTAATTATCCTAACTATTTACAAAATAAATGTGTTATGGCAATATAAATGTATGCAATGTAATAATAGATAACTATATTTGACCAATTTACTGACTAAATAAAAAATAATACATGACTAAACAAATAATACAGCAGATTATTACGTTAAAAAAAATATAAATTAAACACTTACCAGGTTTTTGCAAGATATTATTACTAGACATTAAATAGCTTGATGGTCCAGGATCATCTTGGGGCAAACTCAGGAGTTCCAAGTTGTTAGGACTTCCTAAAAGTAACAATATTAGAATAAAGAATACCATAATTTTGTAAACAATAAAATAGTAGTGGTTTCTACCTGAATTCTGCAACGTGTTACATTCTAAATTACTTTGTGTAGGATCCTTGACAATTTGCTTAGATGATTTCAGCAGTTCCAATATTTTTTCCCTTTTGAACTCATATTAATTACAGTTTAAAAACAAAATAAATACGTACACGATACTCAATATTGCAACCTGCAACAACAGTGACAACTAAACCTCAAAACCGGCACACAATAAAATTATAGTAAGTTTTACCTACCAACAATATTTACGTCGAATACTATAGCAACTCGATATACTATAGTCTTCATGGGAATTGAGCACCTGTTTAAGTATAGTAAATCGAGATAATATAGTATTCGTTGTATTTTACAGCCAAAAATTACTTACGATATTTTATGGCAGCTTTTCTGGTTGCCTAACCTCTGCCTTTAGACATACCATGTTTTTCCTCGGCAAAGGTTTTAGTAAATACATGCGCTGCATTATAGTAACTCAAAAAATCCAAAAAATTAGTTACTATAGTCTTCGTTTTACGAGTCGATATTATGTCGGACAATTGATCCTAACTTTGACATCAGATTACAAACTTTACAAAGTATAATCTGAACTTTAACAAACGTCTTTCAAAACGTCAAAACACCTTTTGGAAGTGTAATTAATTGCTCTATTATAATATTTGCTTTATGAGACACCTGGTATTATCCATTCATCAAGCCAATACTTGAATAAGATAAATCAATTTTAGATATCATGAGTGGATGAAATCGGAAGAACTCCAGCATTTAACCGCATCTGAACCATTATCATTAGAGGAAGAGTATGAGATGCAAAAGTCATGGCAGAGAGATGAAAACAGTAAAAAATAAATTGCATTTTTGTTAAGTAGGCTATAAGCATTTTGTTTTAGAATTAACCTTCATCATTTTACACAAGGAAAAGTTTGCTAAGACTGGAAATGAAGTAGGTGGGTACCCATTGTAACCATTTGTAAAAGAATACCTTCTCGCTCTGATTTTTTGTACTTTATGAATGAGACATTAATTAAAAATTATATTTATTAATAACAAAACATTAACACCACAAGAATCTTTAAGGTTACAATATTCATTTGCTACTAACTATACAATAAAATGTTCTATAATAAACCTAAAATAATTTGTTAAAGCTATTTATTTAGCTTTGTTGAATATAATGAAAAATAAATCATTTTTAGATGCAATGATTGGTGACACAAATCTATTTTTTGCAACACCAGAAGACAGAATTTGTGCGGAAGCTGAAATAATGATCGCAGAACAGTGGGCGAGAGGTCAGAAATGTGGCTGGGAAGCAACACTGTTGTTATTTAGTTATGCCATAACCCATTTGGGTGTCAAACAGTTTGTGGTAAAAATATCATTTGATAATATACCTAGTATAAATATGTTTAAAAATATGGGGTTTATTGAACTGAGCAAAAGTGAGGTCTTTCAAGAAATGACTTTTTCTAAGGTGGTCGACGAAATGTGGATAAGTTGGATAAATATGTCCTTAGGAGATTTTAATGTGGTTGATAAAAATAAAGTAGGTTGTAACTAAAAATAACTTATTTATTCAACTAGAGATTTATAAACACCATTTATTTATTATAATATATTATTATTCTATGTAGCACAATATTCCCAAAAAAAAATAAAAAATCTCAACCTTTCATGCACTTAACTTTTATAAGAAATACACTCACTATTATTTTTTTTTCCAACATTCCCTCTATCATATACATTTAAAAATTAATAAAAATTATAATTAATTTATTAGCCTTATAACTGAATTTATTCATCTAATATGCAAGTGCGTACTAAAGCCTCTGTTACAGAGTAGGGATCGCAATTAGATGATGGCCTTCTATCTTCAAAATAACCTTTCTTATTAGCAGCCACTTCTCTAGGAATTCTCACACTTGCACTTCTGTCGGCTACACCTAAAAAAAAAGTTAATTTAGTTTAATTTTCTCAATTTTTCTCAAAGGCAATTTTACAACTTTCTATGTACATACCAGATGAAAAAGTATGTATATCAGATGTTTCATTAAGGCCAGTCAACCTTTTTTCATTGTCTTTTCCTCCCTTGGGATCATATACTTGAATATGCTTCAAGTGGTTCTTTTTCAATTTTTCAATAGCTTTTTCGATTTCCCTAAAACAAAAAAGTACAACTAAAAAATAAAAAAATAATTTCATTTAAAAATTATTCTTTAACGCAAGTGTTACGATTCACAAAGTAGTAGTTGAATGGGAGTCAATTAATAAATCTGCCTTTTTTGCATCAAAATTTCGATTATTAATTATATTTTGTCTCCCTCTATTAATATTAGACATATATTTTTTAAATATATGACCTTAAATCAGACCTTAAAAATTGACTATAAACAGTACATGTTTTACGGTCACATTATACACACACACTCTTATTATGAGCGAAACACGTGTAACCTACTGTTAGAATTAATAAATACTTTTGAGACTGAGACTTTGTGTAGTTCCGTTTAGATTAACTTTTAAATGTTTGCATGGCACTATCAATCGTCATAATTGCCGGTATTGGTCCGCCACGAATCCAAGGATCTACCATGAGGTTCATACTCAACACCCTCAAAAATTAAACGTTTGAGTTGGAGATACGTACTTAGACCTTTTGGAGAAAGGTCTAAGTACGTATCTCTTTCAATCAATGCCGTTAACCCAGCATTGATTGAAATTATCGAAAACGACTAACGCTACTATGAAGAAAGTGCGATGTTTCAGCAAGCCAGGGCTTCCCATTATGCATTACCAGTACGGCAGTTTCTGGATGAAACGTTTCCTGGTAGATGGATTGGGAGAAGGGGTGCTATCGAATGGTCCGCGAGGTCACCCGATTTATCTCCTCTTGATTACTTTTTGTAGGGACATTTGAAATCGAAAATGTATGCCACCCAACCTGAGCCGTCAGAAGATTTACGGAACCGTATCATTCATGAATGCCAACAAATAACACCCGATATTCTTTACAATGTCCGGGAATATTTGAACAGTTATTGATAATTGTACTATTGTATGGAGGTCAACGGCGGACATTTTCAACATATAATAACATAATGCATAAGTACTAATCAATAAAATTAAATTAGATTTCTCTGGAACTTGCAACTCAAATTTAAAAAACAAAGCGCTATTGTAAAGAAAATTGAATGCCCTTTCGAAAGATGTATCACAACTAGAGGTGAAACGGATATCCGGTAACTATCCGGTATCCGGCCTATCCGGTCTACATTTACTATCCGGCCGGATGCCGGATACCGGATATTTAAACAGTAACGTAAATAACAAAAAATAGTCGAACTATACTTCTAATAGCTTTTATTAAAGATAACAAAGTCATAGAAAGCACCTGAAAAACTAAATTATTCGTTATAAAACAGTAAAAACTAAAAAAAGAAAATTGTAGCTACTTAAAAGTTTTAAGTATACTAGACTAGAACAACTCAACCACATATTAAAAAAACCGCAAAGGGATTCTTAAAATTTACACCTACAAATATTTTAAAAGTAAAAATACATATACCTAATAGTCAAAATTAAGAAGCGGTTATGGTGAATGAAAACCAAATTTTCAGCGTTTGCCGGCAACAGGCGATTTCGCTTGTTTTAGTAAACCAAACCTGCTTCGGAAAACAGCCTCTCACTGAAAACACTGCTGCAAGGAGCTGAAAGGTATACTTTGGCAAACTTCATCAAATTGGGATACTCTTGTAAATTAGCCGACCACCAAGCGTACGGATCCCGGTTGTGATCAATTCGAACTGTCTTCAAATAACCGTCAATCTCTCTTGCAATTGGATTTTTCCCTTGATTTTGACTTTGATGACTTTGACTGTTATTTTCATGTGCTATTTCATTGAAACAATCCCAAAAGGTGTCGTGGGAATCGCGAGTCACATTGGAATCAGTTTCATTTCTGCTTTTTTTAGAAGGTGGTGGTGTGGATGATGGCGATGTATCACTGCTGCTGGAGGACTCGTCGCAAGTCATTTTTAAAAACTCTAACAAGATCTTTTGTCGCGCTCTTTCAGCTTTGAGAGTACCTAAATAGTTTGTTTTGAATCTGGGCTCCAAGAAAGTTGCAATAAGATAATTCGGATCTGTAGATAATGAGCTAAAACGAAAATTCAATTCTGATTTTAAGGCAGCTCTCAAATGAGGTAAATCAGCTGTTCGTTGCGCGGTCTCATCCTTGCATAGGTATTTTTTCAATGCTGCTAGATGTGGTATTACTTCGGATATGCAGGAGAGACCAGCACTTGTGATTTTAGTTATCTCTTCGAATGGCTTCAAAAGTTTGACACATTGTTCCATCAGACACCACTCATGAGTTGTTAAATTAGTCAGTGTGTCGTTATCGGCAACACAAAGGGATACAGCACGTTCTTGTTCTAACAAGCGTTCTGACATGTAAAACGTGGAATTCCGCCTCGTGCTGATATCCTGTACTAATTGATGTTCGGCTCAACTCTTTTTGAATTGCCAACAGTTTTTCTTGAGCTAACCCCGAATGATGTGTAACGAGACGTCTGCCTTTGCTTATCATTTCGATTACTTCAGGCTGTATATTTAACGACTCAGTAACAACCCTCTGAAGCGAATGAATGAAACATCTGGCAGAACTATACTCTGCCATGCAAACACCTTTCACCATGTTTGCACCGCTGTCATGAACAAGTACATGTATTTGGTTTTGGTGAATATCCCATCGAGCTGCAATAGCATTGAGTGCATTTGCTATGTTTTTTCCTGTGTGGGCTCCGGAGAATGGTTTCATAGCAAGAACTCCCTGTTTGGAATTCCGGAGACACCCAATGAGCTGTGAAACTCAGAAAGCTAGAGTTATTGTGCGCACACGTCCATATATCAGAACTCACAGAAATTGCAACAGCATTTGAAATGCTTCCTTTGATTTTTTCAATAATTCTGTTGTAGATATCTGGAATAATTTTTGGATTATATATGTGCGACTTGGTAATTCATAGCGAGGTAAAGCATGTTGAAGAAGTCTTTTAAATCCAACTCTTTCTACGATACCTAGCGGCTCATTATCTAGTGCAGCCATTTCTGCAATTAAATAATGATATTTTTTTGCCTTTAAATCATTAACATTCCAAACTTGTTTTCTCTCAACGCATTCTGATAAAGTTAGCTGCTTTTCTGTACTAGAGGCATCATACTTCTCAAGCATGGAAGTTTCTTTGCCTTTAGCTTTGTTAAGCAAAGCAACTTTCTCGGGATGTTTTGATTTTACGTGGTTAGTCATGGCGGAAGTACCTAGAATATAGGTAATTTCTAAATTTACCCGAAAATAACCAAACATACATACACTTACCAGCCTTTTTTCCTTCTCCGCCCCCAGATATTTGAAGCTGGCACAGCAAACCTTGTCAGCCAACCTATTGTTGTCCTTATTTATGTCAAAATATTGCCATATTGGCGACCTTTTTGTGTTCGACGACTTATTTAGAACTTCTAAACAATAAAACTATCTGCACTCTATCTACGTAGGAACTAAACTAATATGGAACCGACGCCACGACATGCCCCCGGTCGATATAATCGAATTTTAAACGAAAGACGTCGAATAAATCCGCGGCAGGATATCCGGCCGCCGAATATTCGGTATCCGGTATCCGGCCAAACAACTATCCGTTTCATTTCTAATCACAACACACCCCTTCCCATTTAAAAAATAAGGATGAATGTCGCGCCCGCTAAGGGGTTGAACTTGTCAAGTTAAAAATTTAAAAAAATCGTTTTTCTAAAATCAAAAATCGACGGGTTCGAGCGTTTTTGTTTTGTAAATTAAAAACCTCTAAAAACTAGCGCTAAAAGTATTAAACAATGGTATTGTTTCAAAATCTTTGACAAGCTGTTATACTGTGAAAACTCAAGTTAGTAATCTCCAACTTGGCAGTTGTCACTAGAATAATAAGACCTTTAAAAAACCTATCATTTGACCCCTACTCCTATTTAAGATTTTGAGGGTGGTTCAACCCCGCTAAGGGTTTGAAAGTAACAAAAAAAATTGTCCCCCTAAAATAAAAAATGGACGGGTTCGAGCATTTTTTACAATTTTTTAAAAAAGGGCCCCGAACCTTGCTTTATTAAAATTTACAACCGGTAAATTCTAAATGGCGAAGTTGAAGCTTATTTCCTAGCTTAACCATACAAATCAGCTTGAGGTTAGATATTACAAAGAATTTCAAAATGTATCTTAAATAATTGCATAGTTACAAAATATTAAGTTCTAACTGCCTATATGCACAACCGATTAACATTACAACGTTTGATAACCACACAGACTTATGAAATTTACAATAAGTTAAAGAATACATATTTAACAACACTCTAGGCTAACAGAGATCAGTAATATAACTGCTTATCTTTCGTCTAAATATAGAAGGTGAAATATATTTTAACTCAGGAGGAATTTTATTATATTGCAGATGAATACAGTAACTAAAGCTCCTCTCAAATAAAACAGTTTTATGAAGAGGAGGTGTAATAAAATGCTTCAAAACGCAAAACATGAGCGTCATATCTAAACTTAATTTTCTGATAAAGGTAATTAGGATATTTTTTAAAGACAATTTTATTAAAGAGAACAA
Source organism: Anthonomus grandis grandis (assembly GCF_022605725.1). Classification (NCBI taxonomy): domain Eukaryota; kingdom Metazoa; phylum Arthropoda; class Insecta; order Coleoptera; family Curculionidae; genus Anthonomus; species Anthonomus grandis. Next base: position 7,374,348 of record NC_065546.1, read on the forward strand.
GACTATGTAGTAACCTGCTTTCACTCATATTTAGCCATCTCATCAAGCGTAACTCACCACTCACACCTCTATCAAATTTTCTCATTCCATTAATTAGCCTTACACAACAATTTTGAATGTACTGTATTCTTTTTATATCACTTATCAAAAAGCAGGGGCCATACAAAACATCACAGTAAGTGAAATGGGACAATACAAGACTGTGACATAAAACTTTTTTTAGTTCCTTATTAAGGAGCTGCCTCTGACTATAAAGTAGCTTAAGGTTAATAAAAGCTTTTTTAATACATTGATCAATGTGCTCAGTGAACCTCAACTTAACATCTAATAAAACTCCAAGATTCCTAGCCACATTACTACAATTTATTAGTTGACCTTTCAATTTAATCTGAACAAATCTCTCATATGTGTCTCTGGAATGCAACCTACCAAAGAGAAGAACCTTACATTTACTTGGGTTTAAACTCAAACAATGATTTTCCGATGCCTTTGCTAGCATGTTAAGGTCGTAACATACCTTATCATAAGCTTCTAAGATTTTGTTAGGAGGAAAAGAGAAATAAACCTGTGTATCGTCGGCATATAGATGGACTTTTGAATATTTGAGACTCTTACACAATTGAGACGTATACAGGGTAAAGAATAGAGGACCAAGAATAGACCCTTGTGGTACTCCGCAAGAGAGATCCATAGCCGAGAATTGCTTCCCATTGAGCTTCACTATCTGAGTTCGACCGGTCAAATATTGCCGAACTAGAGAGCGAGCACTCTCCCCAAAACCTAAGAATTTTAGTATAGCCAGTAATAGTAGGTGATTTAACTTATCAAAGGCCTTGGAGTAATCAAGTAGAGTCAAGATTGTTAACTCATTACAATCAGCTGACTGTATAATATCGTCAGTTACTTTTAGAAGAGCAGTAGAGCAGCTGAAGTCTTTTCGAAACCCGGACTGAATAACCAGCAAGATATCAAATCTGTTTACGTATGTTCTGATTTGGGTTTCCAATACCCTCTCTAAAACTTTTGAGATGACAGGGAGAATGCTAATAGGCCTAAGGTCGGATAATTCAGTTGGAGAAGGGACTTTTGGAATAGGGATAAGGTATGAGGACTTCCAAGAATCGGGAAAAGTTGAAGATTCAATAAAACAATTAACAAGATGCACTAGAAATGGAAGAATATATGGACAGCAGTGGAGCAGCATCGACAAGCCTATACCATCTGTCCCAATGGCCTCAGATTTCATTGAGAATAAAGTAGATTTAACTTCTTCAAGCGTTGCTAGCTGAAACTCGAAGTTTCCTACCCCTTCCTTAACATTTAGTAGATAATAAGACAACGTTTCTGGATTAGGCGCGTTGGAAGATGCAGCATTTATAAAAAAGGTATTTATGATTTCAGGGTCACCCAAGTGGTCAGGAATGGTGTTTTGAGGCTTGCAATGTATGTTCAGCTGACGTAGTACCTTCCAGTTATTTTTGGAGTCACCCTTTTGTAAGGTGTTATTGAGATAGCACTTCTTCTCTATTTCAACAGCCGCTGTCACTTGGTTCCGAAGTTGGCGATAGTGTTCTCAATTTAATTCAGTTTTTTGTCTTTTGTACTTGGACAAGGCCCCATTTCTAAGATAAATAAGATGTTTGATATTATCTGTGATCCAAGGACTCCTTCCTTTAGTAATTCTGGCCGTTTTAAATGGCGCATGTATATTAAAAAGATTAAGTATACAATCATTAAACCTATCAACTTTAGCATTAATATCTTCCATATAAAATATGTCATCTAATCGAGAATTTAATAAATCTTGGTATAAATTATCATGCATAAAATGTTTAAAATCCCTGTAAGCTAATAGGAAGGGTGGAGGTTTGAAAATCATAAGACGTACTTTACATAAAGCGACAAAATGATCTGATACCTGAAAATTTGAATCAACACTACTATTCTGTACAAAATTTAAGTTTGAGCATATAATCAAATCTAAGAGGGAGCCGCTTCCAGGTAAGCCAGGCCGAGTGAACTCATTGATAATTTGACTTAAGCTGTATACGTGAAGTAGAGAAAGAAACCTTTGCGTATGGATAGATTCCAAGTTATTTACGTTTATATTAAAATCGCCAAGATAGAGGAAATTATCACACGACAAAAAATATCTACAAATGTTAGTTTCAAACTCAGTCATAAAATCATTTATATTAGTAAGACCCGGGGGCCTATAGAAAACACCTATGGTGCTTAGAACACCCTTAGTTTTAAACTACATTTAAAATAGAATATTTTATGATATCTCTCACATAGACTACAATTCCGCCTCCTCTACCTATGGTACGGTCGCGCCTAACCAAGCGAAAACCTTCAATTTGTAACATCTCATCATCAATAAAGCCCGAGAGCCAAGATTCTGTGACGCCAAAAATGTCAAACTTATTTAGTAGGATGTAGTCTTTGATAAGCTGAAATTTAGGAATTAAAGATCTAACGTTTATATGACCAATTTTTGCATTAGTAATATTAAGGTTATTACGGTTTAAAGCCATCGAACCTTAATTCAAAACATAAACACAAATAGAAATAAACAATAGCTGCAAAAAAAAAATCTACATTTTTAGGTTATCTACTTGAGCAAAGTTTACTGAATAAAATACAAGTTGCTTCACTCGGCTCCACGCGCCGAATTACCTATTCACCGCCCCTCACTTCATTTGCTGGGCGACGCTCCTACAATCGAATCTGTTGGGTTACACAGTGAGTAGAGTTTAAATCGTTTTGATGTGCGAGCGTTTTATTACTAGTTGTACCGGGTGGACTCAGTGGACTGGCAAATTATTATAATCTATTATAATTAAAATGTCGACTTATTGTTAAGTAGACAGTTATTTTACAAAGCGTGGAAGTGATTTAATGTTTTTTAGATGTCCGAAAAATGAAAATAGGTAAGTACATTGGAATTAGTTGTTTATTAAATTCATGATTGCATTCCTAGTTACTTTATGATCTGGTTCCTGTTTCTTTTTTTAATTATAGGTGCCAACTCTGGAAAGGTATTTTGGGATTTACTGGCGAACATAGATATGCCGATCTTACTCCGGAACAATGTTATAAAAGGGTTAATATCTGTAGCTTGCATTTTGCGAAGTCAGTTTTATGTCCCCTTCAAATCAACATCTTAGACCCGACGCAATTCCTACATTGTTCCTGACTAGAGCATCGACAAGTATATTTTATGTTTTCTTCTAATTTGTGCACTTATAATGGCAATATGTATTATAGAAGGTACCTTTTAATATTTGCAATTTTTTGGTGTATAGGGAAATCAGAATTATTTACAAATTTACGTACTATTTTTCCAGGCACAGATAATTCTAACATCATTGCATGTCACACATTAATTCGATACATATTCATTAATCCGAATTCAGTGACGCTTCCGACGAGAATTAATGCCAAAATAAACGATCATAGTGCATTCTTGTGTAGTAAAGAGAGTAGAGCATTAAAATCCAAATTTCATCGGTAAGTTTATTTGTTTACGTTTAAACAGCAAAAGACTTTTGTATTTTTACCACCAGCGTCGTCACATGAAAAATATTACGGTTAATTAATTATGTAATGACATTTTTCGCCTCTATTTAAAATTGCACAAGAGCGACAAAAACAACACGTATAGATATAGAAAATTATTTGTACACTACACAATCCTTTCTCCATCCTTTTCTCTCTCACTACTAATTTTAAAACAATAAAATTCCACATTATTGGGCTGGTTATGAATGAAACATTACGTTTATTACTTATAATGTCTTTGGTAATGCTATTATTAGTCTGACAAAATAACAAAACCGTCAAAAAGTGTAGTAATCAATCATTTAAAATTCAAACATGTCATTACTTAGTAGTTGTGTCTATCTTTAGTTGTTAAGTTTAGTAACAGTAATATATGCATTTTTTCACACAAACTTTTGACTTTGATTTAAAAATAAATCCTAATGAAACCAGTCGTACCAAAACAACCTTTAATATGATACCTAAGTACCTAATTATTAACAAAAAAAATTTAACCATTTAGTTCTTGAATTAGGTAAACTTTGATAATGTAAAATTTATTTAGTTTGGTGGTTATAAAAACAAATAATTTATAGTATTATCAATTTACATATTTTTCCTAAGTATGTACATTAAATATTAATTCCAGATAAAAATTTATTCCAGATAATAAAGTTATTATAAAATCGTGCTCCGTCTTCCCCTACAGTTCGAATTAGACGAAACTCGTAAAATAATAGGTATCTTTTACCAGAATTCCCCCTTTAAATTTTTTGCTAGTTCCCCGTCGGCGAGGAGCTCGGCGGCCTGCCTTTGAGATCAAAAGATAAAAGGTTTTTCGCCGAGTGAAGCAACTTGTATTTTATTCAGTAAACTTTGACTTGAGCAGCAGTGATGATATGAAATAAGTTCTTAATATGGCCGAAAGTCGGGAAGGTATGCGGGTTCTCAAATCTAATTTTATTGTCACCTTCATTTGCTAATATTAAAAAATATTTCACTTACGCAAGACCTCCCTCTTCTCTCATAGCTTTTGTGGAAAAGTTCGCATGAGCACCAGAACCGTTCCAGTTACCTTCCACAGGCTTATTATCAAAGGTTGTGATTAAACCGAAATCTTCCGCTACCCTATGCAGTATATATCGCGACATCCATATCTGGTCCCCTATATCAATCCCCCTAGATGGTCCTATTTGGTACTCCCACTATGAATATTTTAAGTTAGTCTTAAAACGCGCAGAAGATTAATACTATTTACGGTTTACCTGAGATAAAAGAGCTTCCGCATTGCTTCCAGAAATATTCAGACCAGCATACAAGCATGCTCGGTAATGTGCGTCTACCACAGCTCTACCGTAAACTCTGTCGGCTCCCACACCACAATAGTATGGGCCTTGTGGCGCTGGAAAGCCTTGCTTCGGCCATCCGAAAGGTCTTTGGTCCATGTCGAGAAGAGTGAACTCTTGTTCTATTCCGAACCAAGGATCAGAGTCTTTGGCTGCTTCCATTGCTTGTTTGCAGCTATATCTAAATAGCAAGAAATACAAGTTTCATATACCGGGTGTCTTAGAAAAGTGGTTGCCCCTATAACTTTTTTAATTGTTAAGTTAAAAAAATTAGATTTGGTACGTGGGTGTTCTTATTTTAAATGGGACCCCCCAACTTTTTTAACATACAGTAGAGTCTCGATAACGTGAACGTCCCATAACGTGAACATCCCTAAACGTGAACAGCCTAATTGGTATTCAGCCTATTCTAAAACGTAAACGCCAAAAATATCTCGCCTCTATAACGTGAACAAAAAAATATTTTTATCGTTTTACCGTTTTACCCGTAGGCATTAAGCGGCATTTCCTATGTTCCCTTTGTCGGCAACTTTAGTACTAACTTAGTGCTTTTGCATATCGCCACCAAATTGTATATCTTGTTTGTACATGCTTTTGGAAGAGATATAAAATTTGCGTCTTATTCAGTGTTTGTTCGCCCATCAATACGAAACAAGCACGATGTCTACTAAGAAAGTAAATTATTTAACTCTGGAAAAAAAGCCCAACTCTTGTCCGATGTTAGTAGAGGTTGCGGAGTTACCTTTTTAGCAAAAACGTATGGAATAGCCAAATCCACGGTGTGTGTAATTAAGAAGAAAAAAGACCAAATTACTTCAACAGTTGCCTTGACTTTTTCTGGACCAGGGAAACGAAAATCTCTTAGACCTTCTGAATATACATTAATGGAAAAAGCTTTGTATAAGTGGTTTTTGCGACAACGAGAGAGGAATGCACCAATAAGTGGTTTAATTTTAAAAGAGAAAGCCAAATATTTTCACGAAAAACTGTACGACAAAAATTCCACTTTTTCTGCGAACTCGGGGTGGTTGCAAAAGTTCAATAAAAGATTTGGCATACGCTTCCTAACAATAACTGGTGAAAAACTATCTTCTCAGCCCGAGCTGGTTTCACCACTCTTACATAAACTTGAAGAAAAAATCAAGGACCTAAACCACAGCATAAAGAAACCAGCAGTCGCACTCCGCTCGAAAATGTAAGCGAACTAATAGCATCCTTAGCCATGCCGCATTCATGTTCTCCGGATGCCGAGTTCACTGAATATCGAACTGTGTTCATAGGTGTATCGCCTAGTTCAGCGCCGTACTTAGTGACTATTTTGATAGCGTTTTCACAAAGCGTAGCGGTTTTTATAAAAGCTTTTGTGTGTTTGTTTTGTGATTTTGATTAAAATGGCTACAGAATCGCGGGGAATAAGTCGTTGTGCGGCTGTTTTATGTAAGAACAATTCAAATAATTGTGATTTGAGTTTTTCTAGATTTCCGAGAGAATCAGAAAGGTAAGTACATAGCAATAAGTTATCATGAATATCAGAATGATTATAATTTATAATAATTACTTCGTATTATATAATAGAGAAAAAACAGATCTATACAGGGTGATTTTAACAGTGTTGCCATATTTAAAAAAATTTGCAATATTGTATACTTTTACTTTAGTTGGTACTTAATAATATAACAAAAATTCGCAGATGTTAGAGTTGTTTTGAATTGTTGCCAAATATTTGTCTTTATTTATTGGCCTAAGAGTTTCTATTTGTTTTGAAATATTACTTTATTTGTATAATTAGTTTAAATCCTTAAACTACTATGTAGTCAGATGTTAATCTAAAAGCGTTACTATACAGAGTGTTAATTAAGTATGTACCATAAATAATTTAACAGGCGATTGTTTGAGTAATTTTAAGACAAAAAGTTCGTATGAACATAGGTCCGCAAGTTCTCTGGCGGTGTTATTTATAACATTAAGGAGCTAATTTACCCCTAACATGATTAAATTTATTAGATATAAATTTATTAAATTTATCTTGCTAATTTTTCGAGAAAAAAAAGTCCACTTAATTGCATATCCCTGGATCACACAAGGAATTTGGGGAAAAGTTTCTTTTGGAATTTATTATTAACTAAGCAAGATACGAAAAAAATTCAAGAGACAAAAAAGTTTTATTTGTATAATCCACAGAACATAATAAAAATTGCACAAAAGTCAGTGGTGTATATTTTAGTTGTTTAACAATTTAATTTTAACACCCTGTATATTGAGAACGAAGAATATCTGGACATATGTTTATATGAACTTTTTGTTTTAAAATTACTCAAAGAATGGTCTCTTAAATTTATGGTACATACCTAATTAACTTCCTGCACGTATTCTTCTATATCGTCGTTGTTAGATGTAGAAATGCGATGTTTATTTTTGTTTAAATATTTTGTTAATGTATGAACTTTATTAATATTAAAAAATAAATATTTGTACTATGTAAGTATTTTTATTTTACAAGATAATAATATCTAAAAAAATGTTTAAGTCCGGCTCTAGCCAAGGCAAAAGCCGCGTGGACCGTAGCGAGTGTCAGCGGCATCTCTACTATAAGCAAATATGCCGCGCCTGTGTTAGTACACATGCACCGAACTCGCCTATTCAAGCCAATGTATTTTTATTGAAGTGCGACTGCTGGTTTCTTTATGCTGTGCCTAAACTTAGACTATAACCAAGTGTACAACGCGGATGAAACCGGCTTGTACTGGAAGCTTTTACCCGAAAAGACTTCAAAACAGCCAAAGAAAGAATAACGTTTCTAGCATGTACAAATGCGACTGGACTACATAAATTGACTCCTTTGGTAATAGGGAAAGCTAAAAAACCACGAAGTTTTAAGAACTCTTACATTCCTGTACACTACAAAAACTCACAATCCGCATGGACGACAGCCGGAATTTTTAAGGAATGGTTCAAAGAAAGTTTTGTTCCTGAGGTAAATTTCCTGCCATAGCTATACATTTCAAAATTAAAAGTTTGTTTTAATTTTAGGTGAGAAAGTTTCTTAAGAAACAAGGTCTTCCAGACAAAGCACTTCTTTTATTGGATAATGCCTCCAGTCATCCCCCAGTAGAGGAACTTTTATCTGATGATGGACTAATTCAAGTTATGTATATGCCTCCCAATGTGACACCCTTAATTCAACCTATGGACCAAAACGTTATTAGGTTGACTAAACTGCATTATCGCTCCATATTTTTGGCAATGGTTGTAGCTAATAAATCTAAGGACATGAATGTCATTATCAAACAATACAACCTCAGGGATGCTATTTTAAACTTATCACGAGCATAGAATAAATTAGAACCAGCAACCATTAAAAAGTGTTAGAAAAATATTTTCGAAAGCCAAAGCAATGATGATCGTGAAAACACAATACCCTTGGCAACTCTTCGTCAAGAATTGCTAAGCCTGAATAGCATTGTAGAGACTAACCTCAATTTATTAGAAGAAATTGATCCAGGGCAGGACTTCAAACGTGGAGATATCGAAGAATGGAATAAAAATGACTTCGTTGAACATGATGAGAATTGTACTGCAGTGTCTAATGACTCAGAAACCGAACAGGATCAAGATCCAGAAGTTTCTCAGGCTATGGATAAAGTCACTCACGTTGAGACAGTTCGTATTTTTAACAGAGGTCTAGAATAGGCGGAGCAAAACAATGCCGACTTCGAGGATATTCAGTCTTTACACAAATTACGTGAATGTGCAACTATTCTTTCAAACAAACAACGTATCCCTTAAACAAAGTTAGATAACTTTTTTCTAAAAACAACGGATTAAATATAAATAATGTGTACATTGTACTTACTTACATACATATACTTACCTATATAATAAATATTTTTTTCTTTATACCATGTATAAACATATACATATACATTTTCAACTATGTATTAATTGTATACCATGTTTTTGTTTGATTTTCCGATAAAATATATATTCAAAGTACATATACGTGTTTATTAACTTCTAATATAAAATTAGGTTAGACAGTAAATAAACCAGAACAAAATATTAAAAAAATAAACTATGAAAAACTAAAATTGCAACTGTCTCAAGAGAACTGGGCAGACTGTATCACCTTGGACAATGCTCAGCAGGCCTATGAAAAATTTATGTTTACTCTGGAAAACCATATAAAAAAATGCACAACCAATTTCACTGTCAAAGAAAAATTTAAAAGGCTCAAACCTTGGATTTCTTCGGGATTAATTAACTCTATCAAACATCGAGATGCTTTAAAACAACAATTGTTAAAAAATTTTACCATCGAGAGAGAGGAAAAGTATAAAAAATACAGAAAGTTTTTACATAAATTAATTCAAAAAACTAAATTTCAGTATTATAAAACTCAAATACAGGATGCAGGCAAAAATTACAAAAAGGTGTGGAAAATTATTAGCGAAACAACAAATAAAAATAATGAAAAAGGGGTGATAACAATTAAAGATGAAACCGGCAATATTGTAAAAAATAAAGAACAAACCTCTAATCTTTTTAATAACTTCTTTTCAAAAATTGGAGAAACAATGGCAAATAACATTATTTCAAAAAATCAACGCAATAACGACAATAAAAATAATATAGATAAAACTCTCTTTTTAGGACCAGTAAATAAAAAAGAACTTATAATGCACATTAACTCCTTAAAAACAGATTCATCTCCTGGCGAGGATGGTATAACTGTTAGATTAATTAAAACAATTCATGTATATATTTTAGATCCTTTAGCACATATAATTAACTTAACCTTTAAGACATCTAAGATCCCTATAGAGTGGAAAAATGCTATAGTAATTCCAATTTTTAAAAACGGCGATCCATATCAAATGACAAACTACAGGCCCATATCTCTACTAAGTAACCTTTCAAAAATATGGGAAAAATGTGTCAAGACTCGCCTAATTTCATTTTTTGAATCACAAAATATAATTTTTAATGCACAATTTGGTTTTAGATCTAATAAAAGCACCGATGATGCAATATTTTGGTTTAAAAAAATTATGTCAGATATGCAAGAAAATAAGAAATGTCTTACAGTATATATGGACTTTGCAAAGGCTTTCGATACAGTCTCCCACACCTTGCTGTTAAATAAATTAGAAAATGTTGGAGTAAGGGGTCAAGCTCTGGAGCTTTTTAGATTCTACTTGGAAAATCGAGTGCAAAGAATGCGATGTAATGATATCCTAAGTACTGATATGGTTGTAAATACTGGAGTTCCTCAAGGGACAGTCCTGGGTCCAATTTTATTCTTGATCTATATTAATGATTTGGGAAAATTACTACAAGAAAGTTCGGTTATTTGTTACGCCGATGATACTGCAGTCACATTCACAGACAACAGCTGGGATGGTGTATACTCGAAACCAGAGCAAGGCCTTTATGTAATTCAAAACTGGATAAATGAAAACAAAATCACCCTAAATATAACAAAGACCAAATTTATAGCTTTCTCTTTGACAACTAGTGATCAACCTAAAAAAAGTAATATTAAAATTCACAACCCAACTTGTAATTTATTAAATAACAACTGTCCTTGTCCTTGCATACAAAAAATTAGTAAAATTAAATACCTAGGTTTATACATTGACCAGTATCTACGCTGGAATGAACATGCTTTTGAAACGTCCAAGAAACTTAGAAAACTTTATTATAAATTTTATCAGCTTCGTAATATTTTAGATAAGAAAACACTAAAAATAGTATATACTTCACTAGTAGAATCAATTTTAAGATATTGCTTAGTAATTTGGGGTGGTCTGAATGATAATGCCATGCAAATGTTAAAAGTATGCCAAAATAAAATACTTAAGATTATCCTAAGCAAAAGCAATTAATATCCTACAATCAACCTTTATTCGGAACTAAATGTACTAAATTTAAGAGGATTGTTTGTGAGTGCATGTCTTTGTTACTACAGAAAGGTTAAAGATATTTTTAGGGAACTAGACCATCAGTATTATACTCGTTCTAAAACAAACAAGGATTTGCAATCGCACTTTTTCAGCAAATCACACTTGCAAAGAAATATGCTGTTTCTACTTCCCAAATTTCTTAGCTTCTGCCCACAGGCCTAAGGTCTAAAGTCGAAGTAAATAAGCATAGAAAAGGTTTAAATTTTGAGATAAAAAACTTCGTCATTTACCATTACGAACACTTTAAAAGATTAATGTAAAAAAAAAGAACGAAACGTAGTAGAGAAATGTGTATTACGTTTTTTAAGGTTAGATGTCAAATCTAACCTTTAAATTATTTAATTTTTTAAATTTCAATCTGGACTGCCATCAATAATTTAAAATTCTTAATTTTACATCAAGTAGTCCTAGAAAAATATAATTGACTGTTGTTTTTCATAAATATAAATATAATATTCAATATAATTGTTGTTTTTTCACAGCTTTCCGTCTAAAGTTTGCAAAATCGTATTTTCGGCTCTAACTCAATTTTTTCAAATGGAACTAGGGTGGCTCATTACCATAATTAAAAAGTGTATTATTTTACAAATAATTTGGTATAAGACAATCGATAGTGGGTACTTAAAAAAAAACAGCATTTTTGAAATTTTATTATTTATCTTTTGATATTGGATTGATCGCAGCGCCGCCGTCGCGTCATTGTAAAATCAAGTGTAGTGATGCGTGACTTACCCAATGAAAAAACAAGTAAATTATTTGACAGTTGACGTCAAATAATCTATTAAGGCACAAAATGCCCAAAATTCTCACTCATTTGTTGCTGGCAAAATTGTCTGAATGATTATTGAAAAATGTCTGAATAACTCGAATTATATCAAAAACTGACAGGTTGCCGTGACAATTCGTAACAATGATATGTCAAATCCAAGGTCAACCTACTATTGTTTTATAAATACCAACAAAAAACACTTCAAAAGCTTTTCAATTTATCGTTAATAAATAGACGGTAAGGGTGAGAATACGATTTTGCAAACTTTAGACGCATAGTTTTTAGTTATTTAGACTAAGAATGTCATTTTCTCTCAAAATATGTCAAAAAAATTGGGGGATACTATTTAAAATATGAAAGTTAGGGTCATTTCCGGTTAAACCGGAAGTGACAGAAAACAACTGAATACGTCAACCAATCCCAATTTGGGTGCTACACCCACGTACCAAATCTCATTTTTTTATCTTGTATATATAATCTCGTTTATATAAAAATTTTAAATTCTCATTTGCAAAATGCTCATTCTGCAAAACTTCAAAATGTACCTACTGAATGCTTTATGGTTCTAGAATATCAAATCTTACCCTATTACTTCTTGGTCTTATTACTTTTACCCATACCAAAATGGCAGTCTTTCAAAATCTTTTTCGCATTGTTATTTCCATTTAAAATACCTAATTAAACTTAATTAAAAGAAATTTAACTTCACTACAAAAGATGTTAAAAATGTGCACCCGTAAGATTTTCTAATTAAAATCGCAAAAATCCCATAAATTTAAACATTTTCCCTGCCTTCGAAAAATGAGTTTTAATAGAAAGCAAGAGGATAAAAAAAATTTCAAAAATTTTCCAAAAAATTTGACAAAAAAAGGCGAATTCTGGTTCGAATCTGGCTGGGTGATTTTTCTGTGGTGTTTCTAGCTGGAGACTTTTTGTTTCAAGTATCCCTATAAAAAAAAAGTCAAGAGGTGTAAGATCGGGCAACGTGGCTGACCACTCGGTAGGCTTTCGACGACCAATCCACATACTAGGGTAAGTATTAGTCAAATATTATCTAACATATCTGCTAAAGTGCGGCAGTGCCCCATCTTGTTGAAAAACTGTTTCCAACTGAAATTCATGAGGATTGTCTTCAATAATCTCAACGATCAGTGGTTCTACTGCATTTTCCAACACGTTTAAATAAAGGTATCCTGTCAAATTTTAATTCAAACTCTACAAGCAACAATACACATACAAACAAATTACACCTGAATAGGTGTCGTAAAGGAAATAAGAATGCGAAAAAATAAGATTTTAAAAGGCTGCCATTTTAGTATGGGTAAAAGTAATAAGACTAACAAGCAATAGGATAAGACTTGATATTCTAAGAAGTAATGACTTAATATTCTAGGACCATAAAGCATTCGGTGGGAGCTTTCAAACGATGTATCGCATGACCTCGCTTTCTATATAAGTTTATTTTATATAAGTTTTGCAAAATGAGCTAGGGACCAAAAAGTAGTATTTAGGTTGCTAATGATGTGTGCCAAATTTCAAATTTTTATAATCAGCATTCAAAGGATAAGAGGGGAGCCGCACTGTATAAGTTGACGGAAAGTTTGTACATTACTCCAATGCTCAAACTGAAACATTCTAAGATCTATGTTATTTCCACAGTTTGTACCAGACAAATGATGAGTGTAGCACAGTGTAATATGTCAATATTACAATGTTTAATAATTAAAATTTTCTTTTTACTCATGAGAGAATGCACTCTTAAATTTATTGTAGGTACCATTTCTTTAGTGGCAATTTTAAACTAAATATGAATAAAATATCATACTGTAACGTTGGCATCTTATAACAGTACAGTATGTTCAACTTCAAAACAACAGCAAAACCCCAGAGATCTTCCTTTACTGTTTTTCAATAAACTTTGGGCAGTATGGAAAGTCTTAAGCTGTGAAAAGCAATCTTGTCCATTATTACTTATTTTGACTATAAATCTTCTTAATTTGATATAATTAATAATAAGACTATCGCACAATAAGTACTTTTGTTTTGCCGATAAATTTCGCTTAAAGTTAAAACGTTTTTTTAAACGTAAATAAGCAATTTTCGTTTTATTTTTTATGTGTAATTCAAAAGAGAGAAAGCTGTCAAATATAACGGCAAAATTTTTTGCCGCCGAGGATAATTTGCCGTTAATTCGGAAATTTCAGCATGATAACGACCCCAAGCACACTTCTAAAATTGTTAAAAATTTCCTAACCTCTCAACAAATTCAAGTTCTGAAGTGGCCAGCTCAAAGTCCAAAAATCCTCCCACTTGTGGGAGCACCTAGACAAAAAAGTTCGACAAAAAAATCCGAATAAGTTCCGAAATAAAGACGAATTATTCCAAGTCCTAAAAGAAGCATGGAGTGAAATTTCCGGAGATATTATACACAATCTTCTTGAATCTATGCCAAGACGGTGTAGTCAAGTTGTGAAGAATAACGGTTATGCCACAAAGTATTAGTGTGCTTTTATCCACATTTTGTATTATAACATAATTATGTCATAAAAATAAAAAGTTTCTCCATTTTTGTCCTTAGAGAAAATAAATTTTGTTTGCATATTTTGTAATAAATTATTTGTTTTCAATTTTTTTTTCAAATTATTTTCGTCACTACTAGATATAACCATAAACATTATTAATTACAAATACTTCGAATTAGTTTTAATAACAAAAAAATAAAAATATTAAAAGTTTCTCCACTTTTGGCCGGCACTGTATATAGACTAATTAAATCACTATTACAATTTTGATAGAATAGATTTATATTATTAATGTGTATTGGAATATAAACTTGGGATTCATCGGCATATTATTGCAAAGTGGCGTGTTTTATTACTTTGTACATATCAGCAACGTAAATAGAGAAAAGTAACGGCGATACTATAGAGCCTTGAGGAACTCCCTGGTTAAAAGGTGTAAATTCTGAGTAATGCTTTTCAGACTGCCGAACCCACTATAACACAACTTTCTCTATTACGCAAATAATCCTTGAAAAAATGTATACCGCTCTCTGAAATACCAATATATTTTAATTTCGCCAATAACATATCATGGTTAATGGTGTCAAAAGCCCTACTAAAGTCCAATAAGGCCATACATGTTGGCTGACCATTCTCCTCATTTACCCTAATAACATTTAAAATACCCACCAAACTTGTAGACGTGCTAAAGTTTTTCCTGAAACCGGATTGACAATTTAAAGATTAAAAGTATGTTTTTCCAGAATTTTAGATGATGCCGGTAGAATACTAATTGGTCTGAGATCTTTTTGCTCTTTTGGATTTGAATTTTTTGGAATGGGTTTAATAATTGCCCTTTTCCACACATTTGGAGACTTTTGTTGAAGAATACATTTGTTAATAATATGCAGTAAAGGACTTAAGCAAAAAGGCAAACACAATTTTATATCTTTTATAGAAATACCATCGATTCCCGTTGCATTTGATTTAATAGTCGAGATTATTTTGAGATCATATTGTCTTGGTCCAAAAGCTGGAAATTAAGTTTTATATTATTTATGGTATTATTTTGATAAAATTCAATTCATTCTTTACTTGCAGTATCAGGTAGGGTGGAAACAGTATTAAAAAAATTCCCGATATCTGTTGGATTTGATATGTTAGTAGGTTGATCGTTTTGATAATTTTTTCCTTTAGTTAACAATAGTTTATCTGCTATTCTTCAAAATTCTTGTCCTTTTTTGTTTGATAATTATATAATTATTTTTTCTCGTATTATAGCATGTTTTGTGTAGTTTCTTAGCTGTTTATAATATTCAAAATGAGGCTGAGATTTACTTTTCAGATATTTTTTATG
This sequence comes from Anthonomus grandis grandis, assembly GCF_022605725.1. NCBI lineage: Eukaryota > Metazoa > Arthropoda > Insecta > Coleoptera > Curculionidae > Anthonomus > Anthonomus grandis. The sequence goes on from NC_065546.1 coordinate 7,389,827, forward strand.
AGCACGATCACGTAATTTGATAAGAGTTTTTATATTTTCGGTTATCCATGGACAGTATATTTTCTCTTTAATAATTTTATTTTTAATCGGAGCATGTATATTTAAAAGTTGTAAAATGTGTTTAAAAACTGCACTTTGTCATTAATATCTATAACGCGGTATTTATTGCATTGGTACCACCGTGCAAACATTTACAGCAGAGTCAGGTAGGTATACTCAAGGAAGAACAATCATAAATTATAGATATCTTGAGGAAAAAAAAAGAAAAAAAAAACAACTCTGTATTTAATTAAACATTTGTAACCTAGGAATATGGATTTTGCCCGTTAATAGAGAGAAAACAAATCACTTAAGTGATTTTTTTTCATACCTTTTATTAGATTCCGTGGGTGTTTTATCATACTTGTATGTATCACAAAGTACCAATTTATTCTGACCTCCTGTAAATGGATCGCTATAAACCGCCACAGGCTTCAAGTAAGTATCTGAATTGGATCCCAAAGATTGATACGTAGAACTACCATCGTAATTCCACATTGGAAAATCTGTAATTCAACCATCATAATTAGGAACAAATTTGTAAATAAACTTATGACCTACCTCTAGTACTATACGAAACTTTATCAAGTGTTCTAGTTTTTCCTCTTACGTTCTCGTCAGTACCATCAATCCAAACGTACGTGGCTAAGAATTTGTCTTTTGGTTGGGGTAAGGAATCGTATTTGTTGGATACAGTTTTATCCAGTATTGTATGATTTGCCATAGCTTTTTGTTAAATATTACGCTTTATTCTAAAAAAGTCTTTCTCTTAAAAAATTCTTAATTATATTTTTATTTCAGGTAATTTATAGACAAAAATACAAAAGTGTTTATTTAACGTTGATTGACCAAGAAATAAGTAATCATAAGATATTTATTAAGCTGTGTTAAAAGTTTTGCGTCGTAGTATTTTTATTTTCGGTGTCATATTTGTTATTAATTTCTTGCATATTAGTTAATAATGACGCACTTCTATGACTTGTTGTTGTTACTTGATAATGTTATTTTCTTGTTATTGTGCCATTTTTGATTATCTGTTACAGGTCTAAAACTATAAGGATTCTCGAAAAATCTCTTTTATGCCAACATTTATTTAATAATTTAAGTATGTTGAAGTTTACTTAATCTTCATGATATGACTCTATTATATTATTACGGTACGATAAGCAATATAACAATTATGCAAATATTATTGAGGTAATAAAAACCTAATTACTATTTTTTGTAGTGTATATGAGTTGTAATGAAATTTATTTATTTTTTTTATATCAGGTTGAAAAGAGTACACAACATTCTAAAAATTAAATTACTAATTAATTTTATATTAGAACAACAAAAATAATATAATAATAATAATAATAATTGGAAAGGTGACTTTTACTTAACGCTCTTTTAACTTTTAGTCAGACACTAAGTGGATGTTTCTATATGAATATTTTCAAATAGTAAAGTAAAACTCTTGCCAAATTATTTGCATTATTACTTAAAATTGCGCACAATAAGGTGTAGTAAAATAACGGGATATTTGGCTGAATTTTCTACTTATTATTGAGCATAACCTGAAAAATGTTCCATTCTGTTTTCGAAGGTTTCCAAGAAACTGAAATTTTAAGATATGTTCCAAAAATTTAAAAGCATGTACTACTAAAATTTTCAGCTAGTATCTTAAAATTGTCAGGTACTATAAAGATATCCTTGCTGATTATTTTAGATTTTCATTTATTATTTGGCAAATGGCAGATGAGATTCTGATCAATGGATTCCCATAAACTCACTAAATTAAAAATCTTTTAGATTTATCGATACATTTACTCAAAAATTGTAAAATTCATCATATTTTTGCTAAAAAATATTAATATAAGTATATTTAACGTAGGTATTGACCTACTTTTCAAAAATAAAATAAAACTATAAACTTACCTTCCTTATAAAATGCAGTAGGCTCTAATCAAAAATGAATCTAGTGCAGACTATCACTAAATACCTACATAGGTAATAAAATTAATGTGCGTTTTCGGCGATATTAAAAATTACGAATAGTTTTAATATTTTAGCGGTCCTTATAAACAAGCTTCTCCTTGTTGATATACGCACACAAACATACGAGAGAAAAGGTGAGAGAACAACACCAAGTTATTTTTAAACTGGCTGATTGTGGCCCCCCACACAGTATTTACACATAACTTTATAGACCGGTAAAATTCCATTTCTATAGTGCATATGGTATTAAAGTCATCCTTATTTGCGTCAAATTTTTTGCTAATTTTTTATTTTTCATTAAAAACGTAGTTTTTAATATTGAATTATTATTAAATTATGTTGTGGGAACACATCTCACATGTCCAAATTCCTATAGTTACGACATCAAATTGATATTTATACATCAATTTCGTAAGCAGCTAAAATAAATAGTAAATTCATGTCAAAAAGCGGTAATAATTTTTAGAAAAAAATAAATGGGAATGTCAGAAATTTAATGTGTCTCGAAGCAAATTTGACCTAATTTTTTTAAACATCTCTTCAATTTTTTTAGATTCTGCTTTAAATTCTATGCATATTCCCCAAGACGCAAAAAAAAATATTAAATTAAGAAAACTATTTTAGTCGAAAATATTAGGTATTAGGATTATTATATAAAAGGTATATTTACGTAAAAATAATATCTTTTAAAATGGCTTTTTATATGCAGCCCTCTTAATGTTTATCTTTTTCTTTAATTTTTTGTTTAGAAAAATATACTTAACCCATTAGTGCATGAAGTAGGATGGATGGAATAAGAAACACATAAGTTTTTTATTAAACATTTGTTTAGTGTACTTCAAATAAGCAGGCAAATGTGAAAAAAAAATTGAAATGTATATGTTAGGGGTAAAGTTAGAATAACGGTTAAACTTAGGTTTACCCGGATAAACTGCACGATACCCAGAAAACATAGGTATGGGTAAAGTCTAAAATATTAATAAAATTGTACACGTTTCGGGCTTTACCCGGGTAAACCGCGTTCTATCCGCCTTGGCGTGGTTAATGTTAAAAAATAACGCCATAAATATTTGGAGAAATTTATTTAATTAAAAAAACAGATTTTACAAATCAAAGGTTACACTAAAACTGTATCCTAACAAAGTAAAAGATAATATAATCTATTTGTTTAAACAAGACAAGCTGCTGTGACATTTCGAGTTACAAAGATTTCCAATAGCTTTACATTTACATTTATTGGTCATGCATTTAGTTTTACAGTTGCATCGTTTATAACCTTGACCCCCTAAAAGTGACTGTTCGTTTTCAAGTTGTCTTAAATTTTTCTTTTCCGGTGATACACTTTCCATCTCAATAAGCTTCTCACTGCACACAGAAAATTGGTTTCTGGAAAACATTTCTTCAATAGTTTCTCTCTTATTCGCTAGCTTATACAAATCGTCGTCAGTTTTCTCGATAACTGTCGTGAGAATGTTTCTAAAATCACCCCTTCCTGGATCAACGTCTGGAATTTTTACTCTCACTGTATCTCTAACAGAACATGGGGGAAACTTTGAATTAGATAAAGCTTTCATCTTCTTTGCTTGATTTTCTAAATTTCTTTTTGCGTCTAGTCTGTTTGACTGTATATTCCTTTGGTACAAGCAAAGTTCACACCTTATATTCCCTGATGTATTTAAATTGTCACACTCTACACACTTGCTCTGATTTTCTGAAGTTTCTGTATTACTAGCGTTTTCTCGATAATTATTGTTGCCATTTTCCATATTGCCACCTTCAGTAATATCTTCTTGCAAATTGTCTGGTTCTGGGTCACTATCCATAGACTGGTTTATATTTATTTCTTGTTGAGGCTGTTCACCTAAACCAAATTCCCTTACCACTTTCTCGAGCTCTTCTTCGGTTCGTAGATTTTCAATAGCTTCTTTTGGAATAGCTGATGTGGATAGGCCGACTTTAATATCATGTCCAAACATGGCGGCATAAGGAGCTTGTTTTATCCCATCATGGTATGCCCTATTTTTCATTAACTGAACAAATCTTAGACCTTCTGACCATCGCGTGCAGTTTTCATCGTCCATTCACGTCATACGCATGTTCTGTATATCTTGATTTGCTCTTTCCACGCTGCCTTGTGACTGACTGTGACGTGGTTTCCCATGGACTATTTTAAGGCCACTTCATCGTACATAACTCTTCAATGACATGGTTGGCGAACTCCCGGCCGTTGTCCGATTGTAGTATAGATGGGGCGCCGAAAATACAAAATATGTCTACCAGGCTCTTAGCTACTTCCTCAGCCCTTTTCGACGTTAATAGACGTATTTGAACAAACTTAGTTAAGTGGTCCCGATACACCATAATAAATTTGTATTCTCTATCCGGATGGGATTGCATGTCAATTAGATCCACTTGACAACGGCTGTTCATCTCCGAAAAAACCATTGGTTTAACCACAAGTCCTTTTTTGGCGGATTTCAGTTTCTTTTGGCCCCTTCACACAAGCGCAGATATAACTTAATAACATCTTGAGTTATATTCTTGTACTTTTTTTTTACATTCGCTTTCCATACGGTGCTTACCATGTTCTATAGCTAAATGTGCATCACGCAAAATGTCTAACATTTCGTCGTTTGTAACGTAATATTTAACGCTAGATTCACCTGGCGATACACAAGCGTGATTTCTCGATAATAAGCTTTTTAACGCCTCTAACAGAACATATGTCAAACCTCTTTAACCGCCGATATTGTAGCGTAGTCTTAGTTTTAGAGTTTTTTGCCAACTTGACTGATTCTAACATTTCTTGGTATTGTTCATTATTAAAATAAAAACTATTTGCACTTTTCATAGACACCAACTCGTTAAAAACTTCATAAAAACGCTGTGCTAAACGCGCACGTCGACTCTCTTCGGTTGCCATTTTAGAACTGAACTGAACGTGGTGAAAGATGATGCAATAATAATTCCTACATCCAACTTTACCCACGTAAAAGCGGATAGAATGCGGTTTACCCGGGTAAAATCCGAAATATGTGTAATTTCAATATTATTTCGGACTTTACCCATGTTTTCTGGGTATTGTGCAGTTTATCCGGGTAAACCTAAGTTTAACCATTATTCTAACTTTACCCGTAACATATACGTTTGAAAAAAAGAACAGTCCTTATGAGGGACATTATGCTAAAAATAACAAAATAAAAATTCTGAAAATATTCTGATAATCAACAAAAATGTATTCTTTGATGTGCCTATTTAGTGTGATAAGTCTTGAAACATATTTTGAGGTGTAAGCCCGCATTAAATTTTACGCCTTTTTTTGCAAAATGCACACCTTCTATCAGTCTCAGAATATTCCACCAAATGATTGATATTATCAAATCTAACATCCAGCGGTAAGGTTCGTCTTAGTTTCGCTTTTACAGACTTTACGCCATATGAATGCAGCAAAGCTAGGGCTATGTTTCTTCGAAATATAACTAAACAAGAACTTATTGGATCCTCAGGGTGAATTATTCTCATAAGTAGCCACGCATTTACTATGGACACATCAAAAAGATAGGCAAAAATTTCGGGTCCTAGAGTTGGCAACCATGTTGTCTAATTTATCTACCGCACCCATCCCTCTATTATAATTATATATTATGCCTGGCTGTGGAACATTTAGCTTAGATTTAGTTTCTCCGCAGTAACCTGGAGCTGTTTTGTTTGCAGATACGTCAAAATTTGAAGCAGCTGCTACAACTTTGTTGTCTTTCCATTGAACAACTACAACATCTTGACATGCAGACTTATGACAGGAGCCTCTTTTTTCAGTTTTCCATTCTTGCTTTGACCTTAGTGGGCTATTTTCTACTCGATTTTCACGTAAAGTACCTGTGGCACAGTAACCATCCTGAGACAATCGACTAAGTAATTTTAACGAAGTAAAATAATTATCAAAGTAAAATTGGTAGCCTTCATTTGGTGGTATTTTAGCTTGTTGAATTAGGGATAAGACAACGTGGCCTCTTATTCCATATTTCTTTATTCTCGGAATAAGTTAAATTATTTTGTTTGCTCATATAAATATCAAAAGCTAAAAGATACCCATTGCTGGTACAAAGAGCCCAGTTTTTAAACCCAAATCTTATGGGCTTCCCCCTAATAAATTGTTTCGCATAATGTTTTCCATAATAAGGAATGATGCTCTCATCAATACTTAGTTTTTCAGCAAGACCTCCGTACTTCCTATAATTTTCATTTAGCCGCCCAATAACCGGTCGAAGCTTATAAAGTCTATCATCCTTATCTATTTTGGAATTATCGTTCATGTGCAAATTCCGTAATATTGTCTCAAAACGGTTGAGGCGAATACTTTCTGCTAATATTTTTGGAATATCATTATTAGCTTCCCAATACATTCGTTTGTTTGGATATTTAGCATACCCAGAAAGCTAAAGCACCGAATACAACCTACAGTTCGTCATGACATAAATTTAAATTTTTTTGAGATGCATACAGATTTGTTTGGGTAACAATATGTTCACACATCGTTGCATCAAAAAAAAGTTGAAAAAATGTTAGTGGGGAAGTAATATTCACTAAATCAGCTGGTGGCTGCTCGGGGACACACGTGGAATTTATGATAAAAGACGGCTCTTCGATATTCCAATTCCGTAATGTTCGAGTTGATTTTCCAAGCTTTTTTTCTTTGTTGAGGTTTCTGCTTGTGTTTTAGTTTTTTTTACAAAATTAGAAAGGGGAAGGTCATCTTCGGAATCATATTATGCTGGCCTTCTTGTGTAAATAACTGCTTCGCATTCTGTTCTCAATATTGCCGCTTCCAAATGGTTAGCCTCATGTTCATCATCCGATTTATCGCTGTCTCCGTCCGTTAACGCACCGTCATCGGGAGGAATTAAGTAAATGGAGGCTTTTTCGGGCTCATCATCTTCTAATTCTAGCAGTACTTCATGAAGACTCAATCTGAAAACAAACCGAACTTAAGTGGCTAAAATGCATGACGTCCCTCAAAAGGGACGGAAAAAAATAGTCGTATTAGGCAAAAATTTGTTAAAATTTTATTATAAGCTTTAAAATTTAATTAAATGCCTTGTTTTTGATTTTAACCAAAGTTTATGGCGTTAAGTTTCAAAATATTACTCAAAAATAAAACAATACTTACCCGCCACGTGCTGTTGTGTATAAACTATAAGGTATATCAGGTAAAGTCCAGTGCAATGATATATTAGAATGGTCACCCGTCAAAACACCAGCATTTTACTTCTCAAACAATGTAAATAGAAGGTGGATGACATTGTTTGGCAGGTGGAATGCTGGTGTTTTGATGGGTGACCATTCTAATATATCGTTGCACTGGACTTTATATAGGTATATATAAGGTTTATAGGGTCCATGCTGTTTTCCTAATATAAATTAAAATTTAATATGGCTTTGGAGTACGACTAGCTTGTTCAGAGTTCGTCAACAGACTACCGAAGTAAACAAAAACAATATTTTAATGTCTATTCCTGCAAGTCAACAAGCAGTGTTGCCATATTTTAGAGAGTCCCTTATGGGGGACTATATGCACTAATGTGTTAATATAATATATAATTATATAATGCTATACAGACCTGAACAAAGGTTAAATTTAAAAAGAAAATACATACTCTCACTTTTACATCTTCCAGTATTTCTGTTTATTATTACGTAGTCAGGATTTATTCGAATTACATTAAGTACATACATACAATTGGGCAGTTTTTTATTAGGCGAAAGTGTATTGATGTTATATCCAATTTTCCCACAACAAATGTCACCTTCACAAAGTCACCCAGTCCTTGGTTCTCACCGGATCAAATAACACTTATCTAAACCAGATAAGTCACTTCCCAGACGCCGGATCAGCAGACACCCACACACACGGTCAACCAAGATGCCTGTTCCCACTGAATCGGCATATTTTACGTATAAATAGGATAACAAAAACTATTGTAAAAGAATTAATTAGATTAGACTCTTTAAGTTAAGTCATGATACTGTAATTTTTGATTTTATATAATAAAAATATTTTTTAAAAAGTTAATTTTAAAATCAGTGATATAACAATTGGCGCAGTCGATAGTAGGATCTGACAACGTTGCTAGAACACGAGCATTCTAACTAGTAACGGTGGATCCCTATCCTTTAACAGAAAAAGAACCATAAAAGAATCCCGAAGTCATAATTCTTCACGTCCTGACGTCCTCACTCACGGCGAACTACGGAAGGAACACCTGGTGAAGCCCCTGGTAGTTAAATCGGCGTAGAGAACAAGACGATCAACTAGATGATTTCCTTACTGTAAGTACAATATTGAATCATCACGTGTTTGTATTTTATTGTTTTTATAATTTTATTGATTGGAATATTTAATCAAAGTTAGTCAAACTGCACGACTATTTAATATTTATGATTTGATTATTCTGTTAATCAGAAAAAGAGAAACTAAACTTCAATAAAAGAAGTATTTAAAAATTTTAAATAACAATACATTTATCTGTAATAACAAATAATTACTTTTTCAATTATTTTTAAGTTAAAATATTTACAAATTGCTTGTAGTTTTATTTTATTTACTATCGATTTATTGATCACCATGACAGACAACGATAATAATGTTGCGAATAATGCTGCAGAAATAGAACCATATAAACTATCAGAAATTTTCTCAATAATTCCTGAGTTTGAAGGAGATCAAATTTTTCTTCAAACATTTCTTAATGCTTGCGATTGTGCTTATAACATGTCCACCAGAAATCAGAAACATCTATTAGTAATTCATATCAAAAATAAATTACGCGGAAGAGCAGCACAGCTAATAAGCTCTAGAAACCCTTTATCATACTCAGAAATAAAGCATCTACTTAACTCTCATTTTGGTGATACTAGAGACCTATCCTCACTCATTCAGGACTTGCAACGCGTTAAACAAATAACAAACGAATCTCCTTTAACATTCCTAAATCGTGTTCAGACCTTAAATGCAAAAATGCATGCAAATATTCAGAAATCTAATTTGTCAACTGACGAAAAACAAGCACAAATAACCCTAATCGAATCAATGGCACTCAGTACCTTACTAACAGGATTAGAACCCAGAATTGGTCATATCATTCGAGCAAGTAACCCAAGAGATCTTTTAGAAGCCCAAGTTCGCATAAGACGTGAACTTCAACTGTCTTACTTTGAAAATCAAAAAGCTGTTAAACCGAACCCTCCTAAACCAATTTCTAATCAACCAATAAACAAAAGACCCAATCTTCAACCACCCAAATGTCATTCATGTGGCCGCATTGGTCATTATGCTAATGAATGTCGCTCACAACAACGACCAAATTATTTTCAAAATGGCAACAACAACAATTTCCAAAGACCCCTCTTTAATAACAATCAGCCTAATCCTATTCAACAAAATAGACCCAATGAACAAAGACCCCACTTTTCATCTTCTAACCCACAACCAAATAATTTTCAATCACGTCCTTCAGTAATACAAAGAAATCCAAATTTAAATCCCGACAAGTTTAGAGCCCATTTTGTCAATCACGATCCTAACTATGAAAATAGCTACCCTAATAACTATTATCAATCACACGATAGATATGATTTTCCCTCAGAATTCAACCAATACGATCAATCAGCAGATCAGATCGATATCCAAAATTATCAGGATTTTCTATCCCTATCCAATCAAAACCACCCACCAGACCTTACGTCCAATATGACCCACGAATCAGAAAACCAGTCAGAAATGACAGAAATCCAAGACCAAATTCAGACATTGAATCTAGACGATTTCGACCCGTTACTGAATTTCCCGGAACAGAATTTTATGTAAACCCCCTTTTAACAGTCAATCCTAAAAACTTATACTACATTACAGACGCGACAAATACCTTAAAACTATTAATCGATACAGGTGCAGGTATTTCAATATTTAAAGAAAATGCCGTGAAAAATTTTAAACAACGTTTTCCCGAAAAAGTTTCTATCCAAGGTATTACCGCTGAAAAACTTCTTATTACAGAATCGACCCTTGTACCCTTTAAAGTCGGAGACCCACATAAAGTCTATATATACAATTTAGATATTGATTTTGACGGAATCTTAGGTCTTGATTTTTTGGAACATTATAAATGCATTATTGATTTAAACAACAAACAATTAATAACTTATTTTAAAACCGTGCCACTTTACAAAATTGAGAAATCTACAGATTTTAAAGAAGAGAGTTCTTCCTCTAAAAGAAATTATCCAAATAAAATTAATATTCCAGCCAGAACAGAACAAATATTCAAACTTAAATGCAATCTCTCAAATACAGACGCTATTTTATCTAGACAAGAAATCGAAAAAGTCCACATCCCTAATGCTTTAGTTCACATAAATACAAATGGTGAATTTTTTACGTCAATAGTCAATGCTAATGCTATCCCTAAAAGTATAGAATTTTCCGATATTCAAATTGAACCTTTTGTTTCACATACCCTACTAAATTACAATACTTCTGACATTCAATCCAATTCTTCCAGCAATCGAATTAAGAATATCAAAAACCAACTTCGCACAGAACATCTAAACGAAGAAGAAACTGAACTTATTACTAATCTTTGTCTTGAATACGAAGACATATTTTATCTCGAAGGCGATATACTTTCTTTCACTAATGAAATCAAACATCAAATTGAAACAAATAATGCCAGGCCCATTTTCACTAAGTCCTATAGATACCCTCACGTCCATAAAGAGGAAGTAAAATCTCAAGTAAGCAAAATGTTAGATCAAGGCATTATCAGGCCCTCTATTTCCCCATGGTCCTCCCCAGTTTGGGTTGTGCCCAAAAAAATGGATTCTTCTGGAAAACAGAAGTGGAGAGTAGTCATCGACTACAGAAAACTTAATGAAACTACCGTGGATGATAAATACCCACTACCCAACATCTCTGATTTACTTGATCAACTTGGAAAGTGTCATTATTTCACTACACTTGATCTCGCATCTGGTTTTCACCAGATAGAAATCGACCCCAAAGACATTCCGAAAACAGCATTTTCTGTTGAAAACGGTCATTATGAGTTCATCAGAATGCCGTTTGGTCTTAAAAATGCCCCGTCCACCTTCCAACGCGTCATGGACAATATCCTCCTTGGCATTTTAAATGAACGCTGTCTTGTCTATATGGACGATATAATCGTTTACTCATCCATAATTCATGATCACATTAACCGACTAACCGATGTTTTCAAACGCCTAAGGAAATCCAACCTTAAAATTCAACCAGACAAGTGTGAGTTCCTTAGAAAAGAAGTAGCTTACCTTGGCCATTTGATAACACAAGAAGGAGTAAAACCAAATCCCGAAAAAATTAAATGCATAAAAAATTTTCCAACATTAAAATCTCCGAAAGATATTAAGTCCTTCCTTGGTCTTACTGGCTATTATCGACGGTTTATCCCAAATTTCGCCAAAATTTCTAAACCATTAACAAGATTACTCCAAAAGGATGTACCTTTTGACTTTGATGCAGATTGCAGACATGCTTTCGACGAGCTCAAAAATGCGTTAATTTCATACCCAATTTTAATATATCCAAATTTCGATGAACCATTCCTTCTAACCACTGATGCGAGTGCATATGCAATAGGCGCTGTCCTATCTCAAGGCCCCGTTGGCAAAGATTTACCCATTGCCTTTGCGTCAAGAACACTATGCAGTGCTGAAACAAAATATTCCACCATTGAAAGGGAACTCCTTGCAATTGTGTGGGCAGTAAAGCAATTTCGTCCATACTTATATGGAAGAAAATTTACTCTAGTCACTGACCATCGCCCTCTCACGTGGCTCTTTTCAATTAAAGACCCCGGAAGCAGATTAGCACGCTGGCGTTTAAAGTTAGAAGAATATAACTACAAAATTATTCATAAACCTGGAAAAGTAAACAAAAACGCGGACGCCCTTTCTAGAATTAAAATTAATCATTTTCAAGATTGCTCAAATTTTCAAAAGAAGATTTCAATTTTCGCTTCAAACGAAGACGATTCTGACTCAACCCTAAGTGCTGATGAAAAATCAGATGAAGTAATAGTAGACGATAAAAAAATAACTGAAGAATATAATAATTTTGCCCATTTATACGAAACAACATCTTTAATTGACTACTCTAAAATCGAAATTTCAAATGAACAACTTTTAGAAAATACTCATAAAAGAATAGTCACCTTTTTTTGGCAAAACAAACTAGAAGAGCTTCATCATAAAATATTAGATGATATCTTTGAAGAAGACGCTAACTTTGGAGCAAACCAAATTAATATATTTTCTAGCAGATCTGTCAAAAATCGAAATTATTTAATAATTCCCCTTCCTTTCGACCCTGAAATGGTAGTTCAGCATTTGTTTTACGTGATTTATACGGGACAAAATAAATTTGATATGTCAATCACTTATTACGTCGAAAACCGCCTTGAATTACCTATTTTAGAAATTTTATCTTACGTTTTCGCCGACAAAGACATTAAAATCAAAATTTGCCAAAATCTCATTAAAACTCCCGACGCTGACGAAATTCCCCAAATTCTAGATCATTACCATCGCGGTAAAACTAACTTACACCGTGGCATTAATGAAACGACACGTCGAATAAAAGAAAAATACAATTGGCCAGGTCTTTCAAAAGACGTTGAAAATCTTATAAAATCATGCGAAACCTGTCAAAAAGTTAAAGCCTGTAGGAAAAACCTAAACAACCCTCTTGTAATAACCGAAACTCCTAAAACACCATTTGAACGTATTAATCTCGATATTTATGAATACCCAACTAGAAATTACGCACTGACCATAAGAGATGAACTCACTAAATTTACGCAGGCATACCCTTTAAGTGACAAAACTGCCAAAACAGTAATCAACACCCTTCTATTATTCTTTCAACATTATGGCACTCCCTTAAGGATCCATGCAGATTATGGCCGTGAATTTGACAATATCCTTATGAAAGATCTTTGCGAACTCTATGAGATAAAACTAACATTTTCTAGTGTAAGCCACCCTCAATCCAATGGCTCAATCGAAAGATTTCATGCAACTTTAGGAGAAATGATTCGGGCTAATCAAGCCGAAAATCCAAACGATCACCCTTTCAACATATTACCATATGCTGTTATTTGTTATAACAACACAAAAAATAAAACACACGGATTCACACCATATGAGCTTATTTTTGGGCATACGTCCTCCAGACCTCCTGAAACCATCTATAACGAAAAAGCTTTAATATCTAAATATGTACGAGACTTAAGCAATCGAATGCAATACTTCTATAAAGTTGCACGATCTAAAACTGATAGAAAAAAAGAAAAAGCTAAGGAACGTTTTGATCAACATCTTTCCCAAAACCCTCCAAACTATCAAGTAGGTAATAAAGTATATATTAAAGAATCTCAAATTGCAAATAAAGCAGCGAATAAGTTTAACGGACCCTTTGAAATTCTCAAAATTCTTAAAAACTCAGCAATTGTATTAAATCCCCAAACAAATCAAAAATCAAAAATAAATTTTGATAGAATGAAACCCTATCATGAGTAAATTCTCTTTCAGATTCTTCGGACTGTTTCCAGTCATCCTTTGCCAATATTCCATAACACCGATCAACAATACCATTGGAATCTTCTTTCACGAAGAATCAAAATTAAAAATTTCTAATAACAAATGGACCCTTCTTGTTTATAAAGATTTAGAACTAATAAAAAATACAATAGAAAATAATGATAAAATACTAAACAACCTGTTAAACACCCTCGATGAAGACGTACCTCGAATGTTAGCTTTTAAGACGGAAGTCCAAACTCACGTTAGTCTCCTTAGACAAATATCAAACTCCATAAATCAAAAATACTCAGACATTATGGTTGACACACGCAAATACATTTTTAGAGAAAAACGTGGATTAATAAACGGTATGGGATCAATTTGGAAATCCATAACTGGAAATCTAGATGCCTCAGACGGTGAATATTTTAATGAATGGATAGACAAACTAGCACGTGACGAACATGAACTAGAGAACCTCTTAAAAAATCAAATTTCCGTAACAACCTCAGTAATAAAGAACTTTAACGCCACCATCCAAAAACTTCAAGTTGACGAGGAAACATTTAATAAAGATATAGAGGAAATTAGGAATTCAATAATGGATATTTCTGATCAGCTTAAATACTACTCATCCCAAATCGCAATTTTAAACATTTGTGAATCATTAATGGAGAGTTATTCATTTATTGAAAACTATCTTAATGATGTCATAAATGCAATAACTTTCGCAAGATTAAAAATACTACATAGTTCAATCATCACCCCGCAAGACTTAATTGAGTCCTTAAAGCACATATCACAATCATTACAAACCAATAACCTTCCATTACCAATCTACACTTCTAGTGTGGCTCAATATCTCGATATAATAGAACTACAAGCATACCAAATAGATTCTAGAATAATTTTTGTTCTCAACATACCACTGGTAGATCCTGAAAAATATACTTTGTTTAATTTGTATCCAATTCCAATATTGGATAGTCGAACAGGTCTTCATCATATTTTAACTACATCATATAAACACATTGCGCGAAATGATGATTCACTGTTGTATGTAACAATCCGGAACCTAGCAACATGTAAATCTCTTGGAGGAAGAACAAAACTATGTTCCAGTATTCTTCCATATCCAATAGACACAGACGCCATCTGTGAAGCCCAACTCCTCAGACAACTAAGTAATCTACCCAGGACATGCCAGACTTCCATAATACTTGCAAAAGATTACAACATCCAAGAAATTAGCCAAAACTTATGGCTAATAGCCGTTGCTGACCCTCTTCCCATAACAATCAAATGTGGTACCAGAGATATCGTCACGAAAATCACTAACAACAATACACTCTTGAAACTCCAACCTGAATGTAATGCATTTGTTGGCAGCACGAGAATCCACGCCCAAAAACAGATTGACACACATGACAACATCACTTATAGCAGTCATCCAGTTATTATACCCTATAGCTGCTGTGACCACATACCAGAAAAAATACATTTGCCCGATTTGAAACCACTTAAACTGAATAAATTGAACGTAGAGGACCTCAACATAGCACAACATAAGCTAAACCAATATTCTGACGAACTGGACCGGCTCATAAAGCAACCTTTTGTTAACAAACACATAAGCTGGTTTACTATTTTAACAATAATCTTGATTGTAGTATTGCTCATCCTCTACATCACCTGTAAATGCAAAAAACGAAGAAATCTCAAAATAGGAATCGCCACTTCAAGCGATGACTATCCTCCTTCACCACCTAAGCATCCAGGCAATACTTTTACCAGACAATGGAGGAAGATCCTCCCCAGAAGAAGACCAAGCATCCATATTGGAGATCTCGTAGAAGAGGGAGAAGAACTAGAGCTCAACCCGAACAAACAGATGTGTTAAAAAGTTGCTGTCACCCATCAACTTTTTTCTTAATGGGGGAGCTGTTATATCCAATTTTCCCACAACAAATGTCACCCTCACAAAGTCACCCAGTCCTTGGTTCTCACCGGATCAAATAACACTTATCTAAACCAGATAAGTCACTTCCCAGACGCCGGATCAGCAGACACCCACACACACGGTCAACCAAGATGCCTGTTCCCACTGAATCGGCATATTTTACGTATAAATAGGATAACAAAAACTATTGTAAAAGAATTAATTAGATTAGACTCTTTAAGTTAAGTCATGATACTGTAATTTTTGATTTTATATAATAAAAATATTTTTTAAAAAGTTAATTTTAAAATCAGTGATATAACATTGATAACGTTTCTGTTATTAACAGATATTGTTTAATAATACGCACTCACGTCACTGTGTGAATGAAAATTTTAAACTGCATATGTTTTTGAGCCACAAGTTATGGAAAGAATTGCAATTTTTTGAGTTCGAAGATTATTAAAGGTTTTAACCAGGGGTGTCCGTACAAGTGGACCATATATTTAAAAAAAAAAGCATGTTTGTAGGCATGTCCACGCGACTTTTTCATTTCTACACATAGTCACATCATTAGTAATCTTTATTATTTTTTCTACTTTTCAGGAAACTGCCGTAATTGGTAATATTTTATTAGAGTCCGCCTGATCGCTTAAACGCTAATCAATATTTAGATTCTTTACAAAACGTATTACCACAACTTCTGGATGAAGTGCGTTTAATAATCGGTTTAAATGATTGGCGGCTGTCATGATGGCTGTCCGCACACTTTGGTGTAAATGTTCGGCAGTATTTAAATTTAATAATATCAAATAAATAGATAGGAAAAGGTGGTCCGATTGCTTGGCCTCCTAGATCGCCCGATTTAAGACCCTGTGATTTCTAAATTTGGGGTTATTTAAAATCGGAAATTTATGCCGTTCCCATAAAAACTCGAGAAGATCTTTAGCAAAGAATTGGGCGGGCTTGCAAGAAATTTCCAAATAAAGTCGGGATTTTTCAAAGAATTCGCTGTTATCAAAAAGAGAATGATTATGTTGAATCAGGCGGCCGTCATGTAGAATAATGTAATTTTTTTTTTGTTTTATTTTGTTATTGTTGCTGTTGGTATAGTTTTTACTAAAAAAAACTATAAAAATTAAAAAAAAACTATACCAACTTTTCTATTTAGCTTAAAGCTTATAATAAATAAAATTATTTAAACACTAGAATTTGGTGCCCAGAAATTTTAAATTTATTAGAAATTTACATTTAAAAATCACTTGTGGTTTGCTTTTTCTCCCAAAAATGCTGAGAAACTGTATTGATTTTTCAAGAAGATAATATAATTATTGAGTAAATTGTAACAATTCAAAAAATAATTTTTATTAATTTACGCAAAAACAATGCCTTAAATAAAAAAACCCAAGAATACAAATTTGCTCAAAACTAACCAACGATTAAAAAATAAAATTTATCTTAGAAAAATTTAGTGATTTACTGTTTTTTTTTATTTAATAATATTTAGGATAAACCCCTGACGGGCAGCAATGGTAAATTTTTTGTTCAAGTATGTCAAAAAATGTTTCCTAATGTATAAAATACATTTTTAAATAAAAAAATATCTACATTAAGTTAATGAACAAGAAAATTAAAACCCTGAGCTGAAAATAAGACGTGTAGGACATACATTATTAATATTAAAAAAATCTTATTTTTTGTTGGAGAATCACCCTGTAAAAGTTTGTCGGTATAGTTCCTCGACACCCGATGTTTTACAAAATATTGAAAGTTTTCATCATACGGCCATTTATCATTTAAAAATCTGAACAAACATTAACCTGACTCACTTTTAGCCTATTTTTCCCCAAAAGAAAACCAAAGTAAAGAGTCGCCAAAAGATTGGAAATCTCCATTATGATTACATCGCTTTTAATCTCCTCCAAATTCCTGTTGTTCTGGGTTAATTTTCTTTTTTTTTTCAGAACAATTTTTAGTTCTTGTGAGAGGCGTCGCGACGCGCCGACGCAGGTATTGATTCACGCCGAGAGCGTGAGTTGGTTTGAGTGCGGTGTGACGTCGGGACGCTTCTCGCTCCTCCAAATCGACAGGTACGTAAAAAATCAAATTAAGAGAAAATACAATTAATTGATTACTTCGTTTTTCTACGTATTTATTTAAAAAAAATAATTGCATAAAAGTTTATTAGAAATCTTTAGGTTGATAATTTATTTGATCATGACAAAAAAAAGAAAGATCTATATCTAAGATCTTTATGACAATGTGTTGCTTCTCCCAAACTGAATGTAATATGTTGTATATTTTGACACAATTAGATGTGGAGAACAATTACAAAAATAATCAATAGGCCAATTAATTATTGTTTAATATAGGTACATTTAGTTTTTTTTGGATTGTGAACATCCTAAAATAAAAAAGAAAATTAATGATTTTTGTTATATATAATATAACATATATTGAATAATTTATTAAGAAACTACTCGGTTTTACTACAAATAATTTGCCTTTAATTACTTATTGTATAAGTCTTCTATTTATTATACGTTTATTTATACAAAGCTTGAGTTTAGTTTTTAAGATTCAGTAACTAATCTGATCTTTTCTTTGTAAGAGTTTTTACAGTAATCCATCAATAATTTTAACTAAAGTTTGACCGCGTGAACACGAATCAATAACCAATTTAACCTGCAAGTAGAAGGAAAAGTGTATACTTACAAAATATTCAATAAGTTTCTGTTTTAGCATTCTGCTAATATAATCAGTTAATCTAGCGTAAGAGTTGGTTTCTTTAACTTCCTTTTATCGAAAATTGATCTTGTTTAGTTAATATCTCAATTGTATTGTTCCTGAAAAATAAATACTATACAGGGTGATTCAAAATTGAGCGCAAAGATTTCAAGGGCGTATTTACCAGCCAAAAATAAGAACTTTTTTCAAATAAACATATGTCCTAAATTGCTTCGTTATCTAGATATAGAGTGTAAAAGTTTTTTAATAAAATCGGTTTTTTATCAATTATTCAAACCGGATTCAATTCAATTTCAAGCCGATTTAAATATAATTTGGTAATAATCTGTGCCTGGCCAAAGTAAGTAAGTAGGGGGATGTGACCTTGGTTAGCAGTAATTTGTTTTCCTCCATAACCATGACATATTTGTCATTATTGACGTTTTGGTGTTTACAGTCGATTTAGTTTTTTTGTGTGGTTGTTCTTCATGCATTTTCTTTTCTTTTAATAATAAAAAATGAACCATTTTCATTTGAGCACCTTGCAGACATTCATTTTGTTTATGGTCTGGCTGATGGAAACGCGCTTGAAGCTTGTAGGATGTACCATCGTGCCGAAAAAAAAAAACTGGGACATTAAAATTTAGGTAGGGAATTGTCTCCTAGTCTATTATAGTAAATCGCATTCCTCGGGTATGGTATGCATATTTACACATTATGAATTTTTGGAGTCTTAATAAATACATATTTAAATAATAATATTGATACAAGACATTTTTATTTTTCGATATTTATTTTTATTTGGAACACATTTTATGAATAAACCAGAACTAACCTAAATCTTTTTTGATAATATGGAATAAAAAATTATTAATACTTACTTAGTAAGCGCACCGCCGTTATCAATTACAGCTTGCAAACGTCGCGTCGTGGCATACTAAAAATTAAGTTTCTGGTATATTCTTCGGTTATTTGGTCCCATGCGTCATTTATTTTTAGGCGTAATTCATTCTGATTTCTAGGACTAAAGTTATCTTTATACATATATTTTGCCATTTTATCCAAAACGTTTCCAATTGGGTTGATATCAGAGGGCTTTTCGAGGGCCACGGTAAAACTTGAATTCGTCTTTCGTCTAGATAGATTTGAACTATACGAAAAATCATAATATTGTTCAGGATATTGCAATATCCTAAGGCCTTCCCTGCACTATTTGACAAACGCTTGGTCCTCTAAAACTAATCCAGGCCCAAACGTTTATCCTAAAACGTCCACTTTGATTAGTCTTATGTGTATATCTTTCATCATATCTGGTATTAGAAGGCCTGTAAACGCGGATTTTGTCATTATTGCATGATTGAAAGGTTTTTTCATCCAAAAATATTACCGTTTCCCATATTATGTTGTTTTGGTGTGCATATTGATTATTTACTTCAGTCAGTTTTGACATGACCATTTAGGTGTGACGTTGGATTCCAGACTGCTCTTCGACGTTCATACAGGGTGTCCCAGCGAAAACGAAACAGAGGTATTTTTGGTATGAAAAAAAAAATTTTTTACAAAAATCTCGAACACGTCGATTTTATTTTCGAGGGGGACAACTTTTTCTTACCAAGGCACCCTCATACCAGTAACCCTCTTCGAGGGGGTGGGATCACCCCTAAAATCTTAAATAGAAAAAGGGGTCGTGTGATACCTTATTTTAAAGGTCTTTTAATTCTGAATATAACTGCCAAATTTGAAGTGGCTAACATTTTTTATCTAACATTTTTTATATTGTAGAAACAGCGAAAATGAAAAAGGTATTTTGAACTCTGTTTTGGATAATATTTTTAAAAGAATAAGGAAGTCCTAATTTCAAAGGGGTCACTTATTAATTAAGAGGCCACCCTAATACCTGGAACCCTTTACGAGGGGTTGAAAGCACCCCTTAAATCTTCAATAGAAAAAGGGGTCGTGTCATTCCTTATTTTGAAGACCTTTTTACTCTGAATTTAAATGGTGACTTCTGAGTGACTGATGGATATCTTGTGGATATAAAAATAGCAAGAAATACAATCTTTACTGCCAGTAAAAGTGGAGAGATAAGAAATACCTACTCTTTTCCTTTTGTGTCTTTTAAATAAAACAAGTTTATTTAAATTACGTCAATTTATTAAATGTTCAAATTGTGCCCCGCCTACTTCCATGCAGGAATACAGGTTTTGCTCAAAACGATGCCTGACGTTTTGTAGAACTTTAGGTGTTATCATCTGACACTCATTTATAATTCTCTGGCGTAAGTCTTCTAGGGTGTCTGGTTGGGTAGCGTAAACTTTTGTTTTTAAATGCCCCCATAAAAAAATCTAATGGGGTGACCTAGCTGGTCATTCCATGAAAGGTCCTCTCCTTCCAATCCAACGATCAGGAAATATCTCATCAAGATATTGCCTCACACCAGCAGCGTAATGTGGAGGCGCTCCGTCTTGTTGGAAAACGACTTGATCATCATCAGAATGATTTCCGCCTTCCATTATTTCTACTATTCTTGGATATACGGCATTTTCCAAGAGATCTCGGTACATTTCTCCATTCAAATTTCCGGGCAGAAAAAACGGACCAACAATGGAGCCGCCCAAGATTCCCGCCCAAACATTTAACTTCTCAGGGAACTGGGTATGAACTTCACGAAACTGGCCCGGATTTGCATTTGACCAGTAGCGGCAGTTATGACGATTTACGTTGCCATTAAGAAAAAAAGTACATTCATCTGAAAAGCAAATGTTGTAAATAAGACGCGGATTAACAGTTATCATGTCACTAAGCGATTCACAAAATTGCACTCGTCTGTCAAAATCGTCCTCATTCAGTTTTTGCACCAGATGAATTTTGTAAGCATGGAATTTATTATGCTTAAGTATCCTATGAACACTACTTTTGCTTACTCATGTACTCGTCGCCAATTTTCTGACACTTATTCCTGGCTCGGCATGAAGTTGACCTAGGATAGTTATTTACATTGATTCATTGACAACAACAGCATTTTGAACCTCACGCTTTTTATTTAAGACACTGCCAGATTCCCTAAATTTAACAACTATTTCTAGAACGTATTTTCTGTTGACTCGTTTTTCTGGATGAAGGTCATTAAATTCTTGTACCGTTCTATTGGCACAATTGTTATGCCTAAAGAAAAACTCTATCATCTCAATCCTCTCTGCAGTAGAATAAACCATTGCTAACAGTGTTTCAACACGTAAAAGACTGGGTAATAATTTAAAACTATTTAAATAAATGCTGCTTTATGAAAAAAGTACCCTTAGAACATTGAAAGGCTAGAAGTAGCATGCCGTGGAACTATGGGCAGGTTTGTTTGCTTGCAACATCTCTGATGCAATGATGCCAAGTGCTTATAGAGAAATGGCAAAAATCACTTTATAATATCATAAAAATTTTCGGTTGTTTCCGAAGACACAAAACAATACTACTGCTCCCCTTTAATAAAATATCAAGCATTTTTTAAAAATAAATTTGATAAGATACTCTATATCGAAGTCAATATAAGTTAAGTAAATGAAAATAAAGTAAGAAGAAACGAGAAAACGGTAATGGCATCGCAACGCCGCTCGATCGCATTGTTTATGTCACAGAAACAAGCACTCTTTACCAGTGACGTCGTCAACAAATATTTACCTGATAAATTTTTATTAATTAATAATTAAAGAGTTTGGGTATAAGTAATATTACCATTTATGAGCTATTTATGTGTTTTTTTTAATGGACTTCATTAGAGGAAGGTCCTAATGAAAGGCAGCATTTTTGTCAAAGCATTTTTATGGAAATTAAATATTTTATTAATATAATATTATAGATTTCTTAATAAATCATGTTTTAAGACACAAATTTTTAACATTTTGCAAAATTTTATTGTTATTGTTATATTGGACAAAACTCAGTTTTACATCACTTACTTACATCACATAATATATACTTCTATGCTGCTGACTTTTTCAAAGGGACAGTATTGCTTCAGCGGAAAAAGTTAAAACTACAAGGATGTTTAAATTGTGAAGGAGTTGCAGGTTTTTTGTAGGTTATAAGATTTTTATTATGAGTATTTAGTCTGTATAATGGTTTTGAGACATTTAATAGTGACCTATATAATACCTAATACCAAATATTATATCATATTAATTTATACTAAAAAACAAAGCTAAGAATAAAGACTATGTACAATAGATTAGATTAGAGAGTTTATTAGTAGTAATATACAAATAAGTGCTTTTACAAGTCAAATAAAATATGTAGTATGTTGGGCTTTTCCATAAAATCATGTTATTATTTCATGTAAGTATTTTAATAATGACTTGAGACATCTAATTTAATTTCTTTGGCGCAAATTTGCTTGTTGCAATCTTCGAATTTTAATTTTTTGTTCTTTATTTTTTTTCCATAATCTGGTGACAAGTGATTAAGCTCTTGAAACGGTGGAATCATCAGTGCTTAGGTCCTCAGGATATCATTTTGATTTTACCCTAGAATAATATACATAAAAATATAGTATTACCAAAATTAAAAAGAAAAAATTAAAAAAATGTATTATGATAAACCAATTGATCAATAAAATGTATGTTATTATAGAGAATCTTTGTAATGTCATACATTTGATTAATTGCATTTAATTAAACAAATATAATACAATAAAATACCATATCACTTTTAAATAAGATATATAGAATATGATGATACATGGCATAAAACTAGTAGTCTATTTTGAGTGTATTTATACCTTTTCCTTGGCAGAGTCAGGGAATGTGTAGCAGTTAAACAAAAACGGCTTGGATGAGAAATAGTAATTGTTGACCTAGACTCCACGGTTACTGTAGAACTATAATTCTCAGATGCAGTTATTGTTGATGATGAATGATCAGATCTGTAATTATACAACATTTGGTGTATCAAGAATATTAATCTATTTTAATTATCCATACGTGTCTATATTAGCTTCACTGTTTGTACTATATACCATTTTGAAAGCTAAAGAAGTTTTTGCACTCTTCAGGAAAGCTACCCCTGTAGCTTTGAATTATTGGCTGCTGTGTTTTTAACCAGTGCATCAGAAATCCTAGTAAAAAAATAGTTTTACACACATACCTAATTTAATAGGTATTAGGTATAAATAAATCTTATATGAGTAACACTAATACTTTTTGTGAAGAAGCTGTATGTTTTACAACATAGCCCAAGCACAAGTTTTAAAAGGTTGTTTTTTTAGCTTACATAATGTAGTAAATAAAAGCATGCAAACCTTTATCAATAATTCTAAGGTAAAATATACTCATACCTATAAATATACTAGAAAAATATATTTAAAAAAATTACCTTTGAGGTAGAGCTGATTTTTTTAATAAAGTCTGGCTACTGATAATATTATCTCCCTTATATCACTTCTAAGGATGTGATCTGAACAAACAAATATGTTCTTTTTAAATGTGTTGATTTCCATTAATGAAACCCATTGTTCCGTTTGGGCATAATCATTGGGCAATCTATAATAAGTATTTGATATTTAATCAAAAAGTAGAAAAAAATTACAGTAATAAATTAATATGTGGTGCCAATTACTATATATATTATTGTAAGTTGCAATAAGGTAAAACAAAAAAAAATTATGGAACAAATTTTAAAGAAAGACAAAATTAACTTTATACATAGATATCAAACTATATATAGATAGGTACATAGGTATTATGCATTTTTTCTGCCAAAACAACAAAAAAAACATAAAATCCTGTAATAAAACCAGGGACAAAATTCTAGTTTTATATCTTTTATAGCCTATTAATAGATGAATATGTTCAAAAAAATATTTAGATTTAAAAATATAAATATGTTGGTATTTTACGCACACTTTCACATTCAAATTTTTATTAGGTTTATATCTATAAGATCCCCTATTCTACGTTTATGGTGATGGTTACCCCATGATGTGATGTTCTGAAAGTATCGGTACTTACTTGTGAAAAGATCGGCTTGAATCACGTTTTTATCATGATGCGGCACAAACGACACAAGTTTTTGCCATCCTAGCAATTTAAAAAAACACTAAAACGTGGCCTTTTTTCCTTTTTAAACCAAAAATTAAAGAAAATACACGAATCCCGTATATAAACAAAAAGCCGTTTGACAGATGACACAACGCGTATGGTTTAGGCGCTTAAGCTCCGGTGTTGTCGCTTCAAATTTTTTAGAAGCAGTTTTAGGGATAAGAATGTTAATAATTTTGTTTTTTTTTTGCTTAAGGATATTATATTTATTCTTAAAATAGGTTAATTATAATATCTCTGGTAGTATTTATACTTTTTATTTTAAATTTTCTTATAAAATATAACAGAAATAAGTTAAATTAACGTTATAATGTTTGTTAAAATATAGCTAAAAATTTCCTCCGTTGGAAATTTGTGTCGACTTGACAACAGAGAATCGGCACATATGTTTGTAAATAAAACACCCCTCTTGCCCCTGTGCACATGTTGGACTCAAACAAAGTTGTTGTTTACTAATTCTAGCCTTTCAATGTTCTAAGAAAGTACCAATGATATTTAGCAAGCTAAATAAATTCTTTTAGATACTTGTGTTTGCATTTTATTTGGTATTTTGTTTTTATTTATGATATGCTGATAAGGTGTAATAACAATAATATTAACAATACTAATAAATTTTTAATCATGTTTTAATGATCCAATAAAAAAAATTGTAAGAAAGGGTTTCAGGCATAAAGGTTTATTTAAAGCATTTTTTCCAGAATTTTATTTGGCTTTCATATCCAGAAGAAATCCATCATTCACTCAGAAGTCATCATTTAAATTTAAAGTGAAAACGCTTTCAACATAAGGTATAACACGATCCCTCTTTCTGTTTAAGATTTAAGGGGTGCTTTCAACCCCTCGTAAAGGATTCCAGGTATTAGGTGGCCTCTTAATTAATAAGTGACCCCTTCGAAAATAGGATTTCCTTGTTCTTTTAAAAATATTATCCAAAAAAGAGTCCATAATACCTTTTTCATTTTCACTGTTTCCAATTTTGACAAGCTGTTTTATCCAGAGAAATAATTTTAGCCACTTCAAATTTGGCAGTTATATTCAGAACTAAAAGACCTTTAAAATAAGGTATCAAACGACCCCTCTTTCCATTTAGGATTTTAGGGGTGATTCCACCCCCTAGAAGGGGGTTGCTGGTATGAGGGTGCCTTGGTAAGGAAACGTTGTCCCCCTCAAAAATAAAATCAACGTGTCCGAGATTTTTGAAAAAAATTTTTTTTTCATACCGAAAATAGCTGTTTTGTTTTCGCTGGGACACCCTGTATAGAAAACATTGTTCAGAAAGCTCTAACAAATCTCGGCTTTATAGCTCGAATTACAAAGGGTTTTAGTAATCAAACATCATTAATATTATTATACCTATAATGCAGTCGTTAAACCTACTATAGAATATGCGACATTATAGCTTGGAATCCGATGTATCACAAATACAATTGACCAAAACTGAAACTTTGACCAACTTTATTGATCAAATTGAAAGAGTGCAACGCAAGTTTGTAAATATAGTAAATTTCCGCATTAATAGACAATTTTTTACTTACTATGATAACTTAAAGTTTTATGGTATGAAGCCGTTAGAGAGTCGTAGAAACTTTTGGAAATGCTAAAATAGCATTCCTTAAATCTTGAAATAACACATTTAGAAGCTCTAGAAACATACTTGAACAAACAGGAACTTCTTTTTATATGAAATGTGTGTTTCAATTAAACGTTTAGTTTAGTTTTTATAACTTTGATTAAACTGCCTCCTGATGAAATTGTATTTCTTTTTTTAATTAGTTAAATATTTTTTTATTCGAAGTGTGCCTTAAACTAGTTATTAGCTATTTTGAAACGGATAAACGCAGAAAGTTTATGTAAACATTGTTGTCGTTTGTTTGTCGTTTAACTGTCCCTCTATCCCCAATAGTTTTCAAAATTCTGTTATATTTCAGTAGTTTGGAACACACGTATTAAAAACAAACTTAACTTAATTCAAACAATATAAATATCTATTTAAAAAAAGAAACTTACGCACAACACACAAATAGTTATCTGATTTAAAATCAGATTATATAAAACATTTCCGATTAATAAAAATACATTTATGAATGAAAAAACATTTATTTAGTTAGTAATTGAACAAAATAATTCTTTACTTACATCATAAAAACTAAAAAAAAATCTTAGGAATACTACTAACATTTATATAATATAATATTTTTTATACAAATTAAAAATAAATTTAATCTTTACTCTTGAGCCGTCCATTAATAAAAAAATATTATGTTACATCATTGTATTTGTTAATAAACAAAATGCCTATTTTAAAATAAACAGTTTTTTATAAAGTAGATTTTTTTAAATATCAACTTTTCAAATCTTTTCTAATATTTTATTAATAGCACATTAAAAATAATTTATTTCTAATTGCTTATTACATATTCAGTGTGTGGAATAGAAAAAATTCTGAAATGTTGATATTGACTTGCAGTATTCTTAAAATATATGAAAAGTGTGTAGATATTAGTTTAATAAAATTTAAAAAAAATGAATACCAAACTTTAATATTATGCACTCTATACCCTTTATCAGTTTATTCTCTAAAAAGGGTTTTACGATCTATAATTACTAAAAAATATGAAAAATATATCTAAATAAAGCATTTAAACGTCCGTTTATTATGTCAAAGGGTTTTTGTTTTGTTACGCTGTGTACAGAACAATTGTATCCCATAATGGCATAAAGCATAAGTTGTTTTGTTGTCGCATTTGGGTGTTTTAACTTTAAGACTCGAATGGAATCAATAAGGGTCGAATGTAAACGTTCCACAGGGCTATTACTATTAGAGTTGCCTGGTGTGGTATAATGGATTTTGATATTATGAAGTTTACAAAAATCTATCATAAGGGATGTTTTAAACTCAGTACCATTGTCACAAGTCATTAGTTGGGGTATTCCATGATGACTGATAAATCTCGATAGATTATCTAAAACAGTTATTGCATTATTGGTAGGCTCTAGTGGATATGCCTGTGCATATCGTGAAAATACATCGATTACTGTTAAGAATTTAATATTAGATATCTGAAAAATATCTATGTGGATTGATTCTAAAGGTTCTTTTGGAGTTGGGGTTAATGAAAACTTTAATTTTAAAGGGTGACGATCGTATTTTGCCTGTTGACAAATGTCACAATTATTAATATATTCAGTTAGATCATTTTTCATGTTAGGCCAGTAATACATTTTCTTTAGAGACATTAAGCATTTATTATAACCTTTATGACATGATTTTTCATGGTGGTTTTCTATTAAGCTTCTTTGATGTTGAGTATCGACTATATCATTTAAAAAGGTGTTAGATATCACTAATTTATAAGAATTGTGTGATGTATTCGATAAAATAGTAGCTATTTTATTTTCTAAATTATTGATTTCAGTTTGTTTAATAAATAAACAATGTACAACTTTGGGGTTTATGTATTCTTTAAAGAAGTAAATTATTTCATTTTCATAGTTTTCAGTTAAAATTAAATGATATCGATTTTTATTTCCCTAATGAGTAGTTTTAAAAGCATGATATTTTTTATTAAAGCCGTGAGTTATTAAGATTTGATTTGTATAGGTGTTAAAACAATTTTCTGTAAAAGGTATATTTAGAATTGGGTCTTCTGTTGCAGAGTGTATGGTTTCTCCACTTGTTAATGAACCAGGGGGTCTTATTTGGATATTTTGTAAAATTTTGATTTTACTTTCTTTTTCTGGAGGATTACTTTGTGTTAAAGATCAATCAAATATTTCAGTTAGTTGGTCTAATTCTTGTAATGTGACATTTTCATTAGAAAGATATTGATCTATGTCATTGGAAATATCTCCAGGGGCTGCCAATTATTGAATCATTCTCTATCATATGGATTTCTATTCTAGATAGGGCATCGGCGTTGGTATTTATGGATTCTTTTTTATATTATATTTCATAATCATATTCTTCAAGTCTTAATCTCCATCTTACTAATCTGGAATTTGGTTCTTTTAAACTGAATAATTACTGCAGGGGTTTATGATCAGTGATTATTGTAAATTTTCTTCCAAACAAGTAAGGTCTAAAGTGTTTTGTAGCTTAAACAATGGCTAATAGTTCCTTTTTGATAGTTGAATAATTTGTTTTTGCTGGGTTTAAGGTTCTCGAAGCATAGACGATGGGTAAATCCTGTCCTACTTTACCTTGGCTTAAAACTACTCTAATAGCTATGTTAAATGCATCGGTTGTTAAGATAAATGGTTTCTCAAAATTTGGATATTGCAGAATTGGATTACACAAAAGATTTTTACAAATTTCAAATGCTTCTATATATTCAGGTGTTAGTTTAATTGTTACGCCTTTTTTAAAGCATTGTGTAAAAGGTTTCGTCAGCTTTGCAAATCCGTTAATAAATCTTCGATAATATCCTAATAATCCGAGAAATGATTTTATTTCTTTAGCTGTTTTAGGAATCGGAAATTTTTGTATGGCTTCGATCTTTTTTGGATTTGGCTTTACTCCTTCTTTGGTAATAGCATGTCCTAAGAACTCTACTTCAGTTCTAAGAAATTCCGATTTATCAAGTTGTATTTTTAACATGGCATTTCTAGGCCTTTCAAAAACTGTTCTTAAATTTTTTATGTGCTCTTCTAGATTTGCAGAAAAATATTATGATATCATCCATATATACTAGGCAGAATTTAATGCCTCGTAGTATATAATCCATTAGCCTTTGGAAGGTTGCGGGTGCGATCTTCAATCCGAATGGCCTTCTCACATACTTGTAGTGTCCATTCTCTACAGTGAATGCTGTCTTTTCCATCGAGTTAGGTGCTATTTCAATTTGATGAAATCCTGAAGAAAGATCTATCGTTGAAAAATATGAACATCTTCCTAAGTTGTTTAATATATCTGTTATATTAGGAATCGGATATCTATCGTCGATGGTTTTGGAATTTATTCCTCTATAGTCATTGACTATTCTCCATTTCTGTTTTCCACTAGCGTCTAGCTTTTTGCTAACTATCCATATTGGACTGCTCCAGGGACTTTGACTTGGTCTGATTATTCCATCATTGAGCATTTTGTTTATCTGTCTTTGAACTTCTTCTTTATGGATGAACGGGTAGCGATAAAATTTGGAGTGTACGGGAATTTCATCGGTTGTCCTTATTTCATGTTTAATCTTATTTGTAAAAGTTAATTTTTCTTTATCCTTATGAAAAATAACAGCGAATTCTTGAATTAATTTAAATAATTATCTTTTTTATTCGTCATTTAGATGAGCGTGTCTTATCTGAGATTTTATGTCAAAATTCTTTTTATAAAAATTATTAGAAAAATTGCATTTTTCTTTTTGATCGATAAACTCATTTATATGAAAAAGTCGTAATTTTCTTTTATAATTTCAGGGAAAAGATAACAATTAAAAGGTTTGTCTAAGTCAACGGATATGTTTTTATCGGTATTATTGTAAATGTCTACGCGGGCAAAACCGTTTTCTGCGGTACATATCGTTTCGGGCACGTATAAATTATCAAGAGTACCTTCAGGAATGACAACATCGACAAATTCTTGTGTGGTAACAGGAATTTTTGCACTAAGGATTTCGTGTGCATTTACCGTTATCTTGAAACTTGACTCACAGGTTCACGATATTTTATATTACTGGCATCAATAAAAATTATGATTATGATTATGATTATGATTATGATTTAAAGGGTAATATAAGGTTTCTAGTTAGATTAATGAGTTGTTTATTAGTCAGGTCGATATTGAGACGAAATCGAGTTAATTCTTTTAATCCTAAAATTCCATCATAAAATTCATGAAAATCATACAAAATAAATGAAATTGGTTCATTTGTTTTGAATTCGTTAAATGCTGGTAAATCTGCTTTGAAGAGAGTTTCTTTTTCTCCTACACCTGTTTTTAATTTTGAGGAAAATTGATAAATTCTGTCTGGGAATATTTTTCAGCAATTGAGGGTCTTAAAATGGAAGGATAACATCCAGTATCAATTAGTAATTTCATAGGGGGATTTTTTATTTCTATATAAGGTAAACTATTATTGTTTGTTTGAGTGTTAATTTCATAGGTTAGTTTTGAGGATCTAAAATCGGGGTTGTATGAAAATTTTCATTTTCACAAGATGTTTGATTTTCTTCTAAATCGCAATTTTCAATTGGGTCATTATAACCTAGACAAGTAGCATTTTCATGAGGGTAATTTGACTGATAATCTGATGGATCGTATTGAGGATCATCATATTCATGATTTTGGAAGTCTTCATGATTCGGGTTATCTATTTGGAAGAGTTCTTGAGACCTAAAGTTTCTATTAGAAGGATCTCTGGGTATCGTATAACTTGTACGAGTTGACATGGGCTCAGGTTTATTTTTTGGAACTTGGCCTGTTGGTTTAAACACGTTCTTGGGTTTTCCGAATACTTGTTCGTTTGTTGGAAGGGGTCTTTGAGGTATGTATCTTGGTTGAATAGGTACAGGGCCTCTAGGAAATGTTGAAGAAGAATTTTGTTGGAAATTTTGATTATTTTGAGGGTTATTTTGTCTATAATATTGTTGTTGATTATAAGCATGGTTTTGTTTATGTGAATTTGTAAACTGGTTTGAATTATTATATTGATTTTGATTATGTTTATGTTGTGGTTGTTTTTGCATTTGTGATAATTGCTGTGAATAAGGTTTATATAAATTCTGTGTATATTGAAAGTTTTCTTCTTCTGTGATCATGGTCATAGCTGTTTCAATACAGTCAGGGTTTTTCAGTCTTATAATACTTTGCAAAGGGTTTGCTAAACCTCTAATAAATGTTCTTAAGCAAATGGTATCATATTGACGTAAATGTATTAATTTTGTAGATGCATCCATTTCGCGGGATTCAAAGTTATTAATTTTTTGAGCTAAGTTACTTCTTATAACTTGTAATCTTTTAGCAAATTCAACTGGATGTTCATTTCGAATAGGCGAAGCCACAAAAAGATCTTGTTCTAAGCATTCTAAATTTCTTTTATCGCTAAAGCAAGTAATTAGTGCATTCTTAATGGATAACCAATCTGTTAATTCCATGCGACTACCTACTAAAATTTGAGCACGGTCTATGAGCTTAATTTTTATGGTCCTTAATAAATAATGTTTTAAAATAGGATCACTATCATTATTGTAAGTTTCAAAATGAAAATCAGCTGCACTGATAAAGCTGTTTAAAGTATTAATAACACCGTTGTATGGTAGAATGGTATTTACATACATTTTTAAAAGGTTGTAATTTACAGTGATGTTCGGCATTGTGCTAGAATTATTTACTATTGGTGTTGACTCTTCTTGCATAGTTTCTAAATTTAAAGTTTCAGCCAACCTAACCGCTAATACGTCTATAATGTGTGGTTCACTTATCAATTTTAAAGTTTCGCGCCTGTTAAAACTGATTTGTGCTAGTTATTAATTTGTACTTTTACCGGAATAAAAGTATTTTTATACTTTTAACGGAATAAAAGTATTTTTTATACTTTTAACGGAATAAAAGTATCTTATACTAAAACTAATAAAGGACTAGATATATAAAGTCTAATAATAATATTGTTTGAATATTAAATCTTTGAAATCTTAAAATGTCTGTCTAATTTGCAAATCTTGCTATAAGACTCGACTCACTCTGTATATTGTATATATATATTGCATACCTTGAAAGCGATGAAGCAAATTCAAAAAGCCCCAATTTTCTAAAAAAAATTCCATGATTTTATGCCGAATATATTTCTAATAGCAATCATGAAGGATCTAAGGTTGCTTGTGTTGCTAGTCTACGAGCTTAAGAAGAAATTTTTAGGTTTGTAGTTAATTCGCCTAGTTTACGTTAAAGAAACTAAAATATTAAACTAACATTTCAAATTCTGTATTGGAATCAATATGCAAAAATGAATTGTCATGAAAATAAGATTAAGAAAAAATAAGAGAGAAACAATACATGTTTAATATGTTAAAGTGTGGCCAACGCTCCAATCAAATTCTTTTAAAGTTCTTTTGTTAAATTAACCATATTCAAAATGACAAACCTAAAAATGTTGCTTTAAACGATTCATTTTATACACTGTGTATATTGCCGGCTAATAAAATTCATTGGTAAGTAAAAAATAAATATCTGGAATATGGATTTCCTTGCCAATGGGCCGTGGTAACCCTCAGCATGCCCAATCAATAAATTTTGTAGCGCATTATTCGACATTGTTGAGGTTAGCTTTGAGTTCGCGATTATAACATATTTCATCTTTTTTATTAGTTTACTCGCCTAATTTTTTTTTTGTAAAAAGGGGGCCGGAATAATTTCTTAAAATTAAATAAGAGACCTATGAAAATAGTTATGTTGTCAGAATGCTGTAAAATGTATTTAATGTTTATGAGAAAAAAGTATTTTATTCGTAGCTCCCATATATTTTGTTATATCCTGAGGATCACGAAGTAGTAGTGATTCGAAATGTAAACTACTGAATAGTTTCATTTCTCGACTTTTACAAACTTTTACAAAATTTTGAATTAATTATTCCTTTTTCTTCCAGAACAACAATGGCCTTAATTAAAGAAAATATCTGTATATAATACCAGACGGGCATTTTTTTTGTGTAAATACCAATACAAAGCGAAAAAAATGGCAAACACAGCGCACCTGGTGCGTAGGCAGAGTTCGAGAGATCTCAACAGCCAAAGGTCAATAGATCGTTTGGAATTGAAAGAGATGAAAGGGCGTTTAATGCCTATAGAAAATGGCGGTTCTGGCAGTTATGGTGCAACGAATATAGCTTTTGATGATAGCAGTCCTGGCGCCAAAATTAAGTCTAGTTGTAGCAGTAAAAGAGGATCTCAGGTAAGTGTTAACAAAAAACTACTCTTCTTTTTTTTTCTTATACTTACCGTTCTGCTCCCTGATCTTTCTCTTCTTTTTTCTTTTATATTTTTTTACCATTATTTATAAAAACAGTATTAATAGTCATTTTTATTGGCTTAGTAAGAAAAAATTGATTTGTATAATATATGACAACTGATGGTACGTTAGCCTTATATGGAAAACGGAACGTAGCATTTTTCTGAAAATTTAGTAGCCATAGGTAGTAATAGATAATGCTCTATGGGTCTAAAATATTTTCAGTACTGCAGCGTTGCCGCTTATATAGAAAATGCCAACACCTTTGACTTTTTAAATAGAACATTCTTTTTATATATTTTGATTCCCTGTTTCGTTTTGAGTCTTTTTTATCATATTTCTCTATACCTATCTCTAGCGATTAAAAAAAAACAATTTTGCGTGTTTTTTGTTAAAAACTAGGGGATAACTATGGAGAGGAATTTGTTTAGTTCTCAGCCAAGTCGCTAAAAAGCTCAAATTTTAAACATCACTTTAAGAACACTTTTATCTTGATTAACTTCCCATAGTCCAATTTAGTTAGCATTATACAGGGTCATCGAAAATTAAATTAAAATTCTTCATTTACTACAATGGCGAAAGGTTCATTTTTTTAAATAGAATTCCCTATATTTAATTTTTTATTTTAATATATTTAATTTAATAAAACATATACCTAATTAGCCTTTTTTGATTTGATAAATGACAGTGACACTTTAGTTATAGTATTACGATTATGTTTTATAATAAACTTAATTTAAAAAAAGGGAACCTTATTATTAATAGCGATTCAAATGAAGTTTTGATAGGACTATTTATTTTCTATAGACAATATGCTCAAATGATAGCAAGAATATGTAAAAAATTTAATTTACAACCAATGAATAAAAAAAAGTATCATTATAGGAATTTTTCGAAACGACCTTAGTACCATTATTATCTAAACATTTAAAAAATCGTTCTCTAGTGGATATATTTGTCGCTCTTCTAATTTTGCTTTCATCTAGCTCTTCAAAACACGTAATACTCAGTGACGTACCTCTTCTTTACTGTTTACTGACTGAAGTTGCCTACACCCTTTCCTTTATATTACCTTACAAATAAACATTAGATCTGGCGATCTCGCCGGCCAATCTCATGGTCACATAGGTCTAAACCATCAATCATCAAACATGTCGTACAGTTCTCTTATTACACTGTCTCCACAGTGAGGCGAGTCTCCGTCAAGCTGAAACCAGTAGTACGAAAATCTTACACTGGCAGATTTTCCAAAAAATTACTTACAACAATTTCTAAAAATTTTGGCAGAATTTAGTGGTTCATCATAAATTAAAAATTTTACTTAATTATCTTTTAGTATACAGGGTGTTTCAGAACTATGGGATCAAACTTCTGGGGGTTGTTCAGTGCAACAGAAGAATCCATTTGAGTATAGGAACCCATGTCCGGAAATGCGTCACTACGCCACTACGGCCCTAAGACGCGTTAAAATTTATGAAAAACATTAATTACCTAAATAGGATCTGCTGCATTTATTTTTACCTTTTGTACATGATACCATAACAACAATTGTTTAAAATCAACGCTTATCAATGTCATGTTTAAAAATGTTATAACTTACAATTTTTAAAAATTTATTGCTAATGGAAAACTTTACCAATCAAGAATTGGCGGATATGCATTTGGCATACGGAGCAACAAACTGCAATGCACCCGAACGACAGCATCCTGGATACAAAAAGTTTATTGCGGTTCATCGGCGGCTCGCTGAGACAGACATGTTTAAGACCAAGATGCATGATACTGGTGTTGCTCGAACCGTAAGAACGGTCGAATTTGAAGAAGAGGTGCTTCAGCCAGTTGCCGATGAACCATCAAATAGCACACGTGACGTCGCTAAGAATATGAATGCGAGTGACGCTTCTGTCTGGCGGGTACTACACGAGCAACAACTCCATCCTTACCACTTCCAGAAAGTTCAAGGTATGACTGCAGCCGATTATCATCCTAGAGTTCAATTTTGTCGATGGCTTCTGGATCACATCATTGCACAACCAAATTTTTTACGATATGTTTTGTGACCGATGAAGCCTCTTTCACAAGAGACGGTATTTTTACTAGTAGGAATAGCCATGTTTGGGACGAAGAAAATCCTTCTGCAATTTTTCCAAGAATACATCAGAATCGTTAGTCTGTCAACGTATGGGCAGGCGTTGTTGATGATTATTTAATTGGGCCATACCTTCTACCGGAAAGGTTAACAAGACCTATTTATCTGCGTTTCTTGGAGGAAGATCTCCTAGAACTCCTTGAAAATGTTTCACTAAACGTTAAACAGCAAATGAGATTTCAGCAAATGAGATTTCAGCATGATGGAGCGCCGGCTCACTTTGCTGTACAAGTACGCGAGTATTTGGCTCAGCGGTTTGGGCACCGTTGGATTGCCAGAGGTGGAGCAGTTTCTTGGCCTCCTAGGTCACCCGATTTAACGTCGC
Source organism: Anthonomus grandis grandis (assembly GCF_022605725.1). Classification (NCBI taxonomy): domain Eukaryota; kingdom Metazoa; phylum Arthropoda; class Insecta; order Coleoptera; family Curculionidae; genus Anthonomus; species Anthonomus grandis. The sequence goes on from NC_065546.1 coordinate 7,425,620, forward strand.
TCGATTTCTTCTTGTGGGGGACATGTAAAGTCTTTAGTCTACGAAACTCCAGTAGAATCAAAGGTAGACTTAATTGGACGAATAACAGCAGCATTTGAAATCATTCAAAACGAGGATCAAATTTTTAGTGTAGTCCGCCGAAATCATATGCGGCGTTTAAATCGGTGTATTGAGGTTGTAGGAAGACATTTGGAATAACTGTTGTAATGGTACCATATACAAAAGGTAAAAATAAATGCATGAGATCGTATTTAGGTAATTAATATTTTTTCTAAATTTCAACGCGTCTTAGGGCCGTAGTGTCGTAGTGACATATTTCCGGACGTGAGTTCCTATACTCAAATGGATTCTACTGTTGCACTGAACAACCCCTAGAAGTTTGATCCCATAGTTCTGAAACACCCTGTATAATAACTTAATAATATACTTGTCGGAGGACTCTCTAAGGGTTTGTCAGCCATAATCGAAATACACTGTCTTTGCACAAAACTTTATTAACTAAGTATCTATACTATGAAATCACAAACTAACTATCCACGAATAATAATTATTCAAAATAAACAAAATACAGTTGTAAAAATACAGAAATAAAATAGATTGGCTTATTCAAATGTTATCGATCTCAACAGCACATAAAATTTGTAAAGTACTTTTTACGCTAGTTTGTCCAATACCGGTCACGATAATAACATTAATAATTCGTTGGCCACTTAATTTAATAGATACAGATTTTTTAATAAGTGAACATTCAGCTCCCGAATCATAACAAAATGAAAATGATTCACCGTGGTGACGCAGAGTCCCCATTGGCGTGTTTATCAAACAAATGTCTACTCGTCTCTCGTGTGATGGTCCTGCTCCGCTGCTACTTCCTTGTTTGCTCTTAAATTTAGAGCAGTTAGAGGCAAAGTGTCCCACTTTGTTGCATTTGAAACAGGTGATGTTTGGCTTTATTGTTGGTGATTTTCCCATTGTTGGTGACGACATTCCTTTTACTGCCATTCCATGCGTTGATTTTAATCCGCTGGGTTGCCCACTTTTTGCGCGACACACGGACGATTTGTGTCCCATTTTCCCACAAAAATAACATTTTATTTGCAATGGCACGGGTGGTTTAAATCTCTTAAGATCAGGCCCATCGCGATCGTTGGATTCGTTCTTTCTTTTTCAGAATGACACTGCTAATAGTTCTTGTTGCAACCTACTACGAGTTTTGACATTTGTTGTGTAGGAAATTCGCCTAACGCGTGGCTCAAATTGGGAAATATGTGCAAGAACCGTGGCCGCTGCAATTTTCTCAATTGTTAGCTTTTACCATCGTGCCATAAGTGTTGTCATTTGTTCAGCACCATACGCAGCCAAACATTCACCGTCTTTGGGCCTACCATTGTTTAAATTGATTAAAGATACCGCTGTGGTTTCATTATCGCAATATCTTGAAAAAATATCCTTAAATTCGGTCCAAGTCATACCAGCATATATATTTGCGATAGCCAATTCGAGGCCTGACCTTTAAATGCCTTGCTCAGCACAGTCATAAGCAGAGCCCCATTAAGCGTTTCTTCAGCCATGCAGATATCTGCTGTCGCCAACCAGGATTGCGCGTCAGCGTTTTTGCCGTCAGGGTCAAATTTAGGTAGATAAATATCATTGGGCGTTTCCTTTGGCTTTAGTTTGGCGTTTTTAATAAAGCCATAAAATTTTTATTTTGTTACTCAAGCAAGTATCTCCACTTATCTTCTCCAGTCTCATTGCTTTGTGGATGAGCAGATCCAGATTCCACTTCTGATGTCGGAGGACTCTCTGAGGGCTTGTCAGCCATAATCGAAACACACTGTCTTTGCACAAAACTTTATTAACTAAGTATCTACTATGAAATCACAAACTAACTATCCACGAATAATAATTATTCCAAATAAACAAAATACAGTTGTAAAAATACAGAAATAAAATAGATTGGCGTATCGCTAAACGCGGTGATCTCGACGGTAATGCCAAATCGTGACTGCCTCAGTCCCGTGTGTGCAAGCAGCACTTCCACCACCGCGATTCCACCCAAGCTTGATAAGGCTTGACGTTTAGCAGCCACTACGACATACTTAATATCTTTTGTATTTTGCCTTACATTTAAAGTAAAAAAAAATTCTTGAAAACCCATTTCTTTTATCGCGTGTGGATTTAAATCAGTCCAAAAATGATTATTTATTCTATTGAAAATTCCCTACTTGGAAAATTTTGCTTCGTCGGTCCAAATAATTTTTCTTAGAAAATCAGCGTCTTCATTAATATGGATCAAAATGTTTTCACAGAATTCTATCCTTCTGTAATAGTGTTGTGGTTTCCAAGCCTGAACTTTGGTGAACTTTAAATTTTATTTTTGAATTGAATACAAAAACAAAGCTAAATCATCCTTAGCACTTTTAATTGAAGCTTGTGGATATGCAGTAAAATATGCCAATACATTCATAATATTATCTTTTTCTTTGGTAACTGGCTTTGTTTTATTTAATTCGGGTTTTAATTTAGAGCCATAATTAACAAAATTATTTTGTAACCTTACAAACTTTTTCCGATTCATTGATGGAAGATCTTAATACAATTTGTTAAATTTTCTTTAATATGCTCTTGCTATTATTTGATCACATAAGAAAATAAGTATTTATTTCTAAAAAGTGGCTACTTAGGTATAGGAATATGTTATAATGTTTCATTTAAAAAAATTGACTTTTCGCCATTTTAGTAAATAATATATTAATTTAATTTTCGACGATCCTGTATGTTGCCGATTAAATCAGGCTATGGAAAATTAATCAGGATGGTCTCTTAGAGGGATGTTTAAAATTTGAACTTTGAGGGGCTTATATAGCTGAGAAATAAACAATTAATTATCCCTTAAAAACCACTAGAGATAGGTATAGAAAAGTATGATTAAGAAAGACTTAAAAAGAAGCGGGGAATTAAAATATCTAAAAATATAGAGAGCGTTCTGTTTAAAAAATCAGAGGTGTTGCCATTTTCCTACTATAAAAACCGCCAAACTTTAAGAGGTTATACAAGTCATTTGCAACAAAAAAGTTGTATAACATTTTTTCGAAAAGTTGTTAGTTCTTCTGGTATTTAACATTTTTTGATTTTATCAAATTTATTTGTTTTTTTTCATATAAACAAGATATCTCCGTTATTCTTACCACCACATAAAAGTTAGATATACCTTCTGAAAGAGAATTAAATTTGCTATAAGATGGGTATATTTAAGTTTTTGAGTAATTTTTTATACCGAATGTTATCAGAAGTTCAATGTAACATTTGGGAAATGTACAAAATTAGTGGTATCTTCTTCGTTGTCGTTTTTCTAAAATTTGATAAATAGGGACATGTTTTTTTCTCAGCAAAAACTACTGCCTTTAATATGCTTTTCAATGATATACTTACTTTTGTGATAGCTATTTGTTTTCACAGCAATATCATGGGCAAAGGAAAGAAAACCACAAAAATTGAAAATTTTCAAATTTTATATTTCTTGGTCTTTTGAGGACCAATGCAGTGAGTACTTGTAGATCTATCTTCCCTAACACAACAAATTTCCATTAGGGAAGCCGTAAACAAATAACATAGCGCGATATTCATTCTTTAAGAAAAAAGGCAGGTTTTCCTTCTTTTGTAAATGGCAATGAATCCGCAAAAGAAGGAAATTCACAAACCATATTACTTGATTTTAAAACAAAAGCATAGATATTTAGAATTTGACAAGAACTGTCATTAAGTTTTCACTTTGGCTTAAAGTAGTTAAAAAGTAATTTGATTTAAACGTGCTTAAAAAAATAATGCCTAGTTTCACAAACATTGAATATCAGGACATCTGATTTATTTACGGTGTCGCAAATGGAAACTCGCGGGAGGCAGCAAGGGAGTATGCGCATCGTTTTCCTAATAGACGGCAACAAGTACATTTGCAGAAGTGTTCAGACGCTGTGGGGAAGCCGGTTCCTTTCGAGGTTTGCGGATTAGAGAAGGTGGTCAAAATGGTCTACGCTGAAGACAGGAACCTGCGATTATGAGACCTGTTACAGGAGATAGATCTAGAAGTACTCGCTGCATTGGTGCTGCATTAAGGATTCACCATTCCACTGTACATAGAGTTCTTAAAAAAAAAATTTGCATCCGTTTCGTTTGAAAAAAGTCCAGGATTTATTGCCAGTGGATGGTGCGGTGAGGCTTCAATTCTGTAGGTGGTACTTGAATAAGTTGCAAGAGTGGGGAACAGATCAAATACACTGCTCAACAATCGAAGTGGATATTATAAAATACTGCAATTTTAGTTTGCCAATGATTTACAATAAAACAAAATTAAATGTAATAAATAAATCTCTATTAAGTTCACTCACAATAGCCCCAAAATAAATTACATAAACAGATATCTCCTAAAAAATTTTAATTTTTAACACACAACAGCAAAAATTAAAATAAAATTACACCCTGTAAAGCGTGCACCAAAGTCATGAAAATTAATACCTCGTAGGTCTACCCCTAGCTCGTCTTAGTGCTGTCACCCTGTTTGGCATAGTTCTTATTAAGTTGTTAATGTAGTGTTGAGGAATGTTTTGCCATATTTCCGGCAATTGATTGGCTAGTTGTTCTAAGGTTAGAGGTGGCTGTTCGAGCTGGTTTAATCTTCGAGACATTTCGGCCCATACGTGTTCAATGCAATTCATGTCGGGTGAATGTGGTGGCCAGTCCATTCTGGTAATGCCATGAAATTCAATGCGATCATTGACAATTCTTGCACGGTGCGGGCGCGCATTATCATCGATTAAAACGTATTCTTCGCCTATTGCACCAAAAAATGGTACAATTATGTTCTCTATAATAATGTCTCTATATCGTATAGCGTACATTGTTTCATTTCTTAAAACCACTAAATCGGTGCGGCCATCGAAACATATGCCTCCCCAAACGCAAACTGAACCGCCACCAAAAAGGGTAGTGGGCGCCATCAAATTTTCGCTGTCCCCTTTCCCTCCACACCAAAATTCGACCATCACACATATGTAGCCGAAATCTGGACTCATCCGTAAACATACAAGACCTCCAGTTTTGAAATTTCCAATTACTGTGTTCTATTGCCCACCGATTTCTGCATGCACGATGTTCCTCCGTCAACCGTGGATGTGTGGCTCGAAGCCGTAAATGTTCGGTTTCTTCTTGCGGTTACTATTATATAGCGGTCTTGAGCATGAGTTGTAGCACGTTCTCGGCCTCCACCATGCCTCTAAGCTGCAGACCCAGTCTCTACATATCGATTCCATGCACGACTCACGACACTTTGGGACACATTTAGCCGGTTAGCAACTTCTTCTTGAGTTAGGCCCTCCTGTAGCCAACCTACTAATTGCTCGAGTTGCACTGTTTCTAACTGTCGTAGAACCATTATTTTTAAGAAAGTAAAGCGATTTATTGGTAAAAATGCGAATAATAAAGTCTCTACAAGCACTTTTATGTGACTAAATTGTTTGTTAATAAGGATTTTGAAACCGAATTCTTTAAAAAAAATAAGAATGTTTGAAAAAAGGAAAAAACGACAAAAAATATTTGCTATCAACAGGATTTACTCATAGCATAAAACGCAACTTGATGAATTTTATTTTTTTAGGCAAATTTCGGTAATTTATAAAATATCCAGTTCGATTGTTGAGCAGTTTATTTTGGACAGATGAAGCAATATTTGCAAAAGCCGGAATAATGAATTTAAGAAATAACCATATATGGCATACAGAAAACCATCATGCGACTGTTGTTTCACATTTTCAGCGTGAGATAAACGTGTAAATAAGGTTAACGTGTGGATAGGATTAATGAGAGGTCGCCTTTTCGGGCGTGTAATACGTCCTGATCGGCTCAATTCCAATGAGTTTTCAAATTTATTAAATAATGACCTTGTTGACTTTCTGGAAGAAATCTCCTAAGCCGCTAGACAGGAACTTTGGTTTCAAATGGACGGATGCACAGCCCATAATGGCAGAATTGTGCAAAATTCCTTGAATCAATGCTTTGGGGAGAAATGGATCGGAAGATACGGTCCGGTAAGATGGCCGCCCAAAAGCCCTGACCTTACGCCCCTTGATTTTTATGTCTGGGGCACATTAAAATCTAATGTTTATAGTATTAACATTAATACTCGAGACGAACTAATTAATCGAATTAGTTGAACGCGTTGAACTTGAACGGGTTGTTGATAGTGTCAAAAGAAGATGCATCAAATGTATTGAACAAGAGGGAAGACATTTTGAACAATTGTTATAATTTTAGGTTTGTTTAATGAAATTTTGATTTTTTAGTTTTGGTCAATCAAGAAATATAAAATTTGAAAATTTTCAATTTTTGTGATCACAAAAGTAAGTATATCATTGGAAAGCATATTAAATGCAGTAGTTTTTGCTGAAAAAAACATGTCCCTATTTACCAAATTTTAGTAAAAAGACAACGAAGAAGATACCACTAATTTTGCACATTTCCCAAATGTTACATTTAACTTCTGATTGATAACACCCAGTATAAAAAATTACTCAAAAACTTAAATATCCAAAAACCCATCTTTTAGTAAATTTAATTCTCTTTCAGATGGTATATCTAAATTTTATGTGGTGGTAAGAATAACGCAGATATTCTCGTTTATATAAAAAAAAACAAAGAAATTTGATAAAATCGAAAAATGTTAAATACCAGAAGAACTAACAACTTTTCGAAAAAATGTTATACGACTTTTTTGTTGCAAATGACTTGTTTAATAATCTCTTAAAGTTTGGCGGTTTTTATAGTAGACACCTTTTATAAGCGGCAACACTGTAGTGCTGAAAATATTTTAGACCGAGAGAGAGTTGCTTGTTACTATGACTACTAATTTTTAGAAAAATGCTACGTTCCGTTTTCCATATAAAGTTAACGTACTTTTAACTGGAATAAATTCAGTATTAGGGAACCTATTTATTTGTTAAAAAAATAAAGGAACACGGGTTTGGATCACGGATCTCTTTATAAAATTTACCCTCGATTGAGGGTAGAAACCACCCCCAACTTTTTTTTTCAAAAGGTATGTTTTGTGATAGCTCGTTGGAAAGGGAATAAAAAAAGAAATATGATTCACTATTGACTTTTGCATTTTGGTAAGCTAGAAAGCCAGTAAAATAATGAAATGTTGCCATTTTAGCAAGTGGATTTTGCCTGCGCGGAATATCTAAATAAAACGGGAAAAATGTAATTGATAAGGTTTTTGACTTTAAATCCAAAGGAAATAATCCAGAGGATTTCCTAGGGTCATCTAAAAATGAAAGTTTACGTAAACAAGACGAGAAAATTTAGATTAGATTAGATTTAGATAGATTAGAACTTAGGCAACGACTTACATACGAATTTCGCCAAATGACTCCAAATATGATTCGTAATGTCAAGAATGGATTTTAGTTTAGAGTAGGGTTTTGCCAAGAAAAAAATGGGCAATATTTCCAACAATACTAACAATAAAATAACTTTGTTGAAAAATTCGATTTTTAATGATTTCTAGCTTCTGATAGCCAAACTGAAAATAAAGGGACCCATGTTCCTTTATTTTTTCAACAAATAAATAGGCTTCCTAATACTGAATTTATTCCAGTTAAAAATTCCACCCTGTATATACATTTCATGGTTTAAAAAATTACATGAACAATAGTGTTTTAAAAACGATACAATTTATATTTCTAATTAAAGTTTATAATAGTAGATAGCTAAAGACAAAGGAAAATTAACAAGATCGCAACAAAACCTGTCGGGCAATGCCGGAAATAGTGGAAAATTTATTTAAATAAATGTAAATGCCTGTCAAGTATCAGGAGTACACCGGCGATGTTTTGGAATAATAAAATAGTTACCAGTATGCAAATTGGCGATTTCTATAAAATTGCCTGAACGTGTGATATTTATATAGATTTAAAATTTTGGAAGTGCTTTTGCTAGGAAAAAAAAACGATAAAAAATATAGAAACAAATTGTTTGAAATACTTTTAAACGAAAAAGTTTTTTAACTGTTTTTGCTTTGGCTATTTAATGAAATGTTTGTTTATTTAAAATTTAATTTTTTTAGCAAATCCCTCAATTTAATTTGAAAATTTGCAATTAAATATTTCATTATTTTCAGCCTTCGGATTTATGGGTTATTTGGATAAATTGAAAATTCTTCAGTTTAAAATAGAAGGGTTGAATTACTCAATTACATCAAAATATCGATTTAACTTTAGAGTTTGCCGACTGTATTATATTTTTCTATATAAACCATCGTATTTTTTTATACCGTCTCTGACCGGAGTAAAACAAAGTATTTTAATATGCGGTTTATAGCAAACATTTAAATTTAAATTGTAGATACTTGTAATACTAGTAATAGGTTTGTTCTAGCAGGAGATTTGGGACGGTTTGAAACTAGTTTGACATTTAAATCTAGACTTATATGCGCTAGAACATCTTTTTAACACATGACGTTGACATTTCGCAACTCAAAACCGTTATGTAATATGTTTGTTGGTTAGGTTTTGTGTTATTTATTTTAAACATCTAATATTTTTCAATAAAAGTAATTATTTTATTGTAAGTGTAATGAATATTAATTTTTGAAATGCATACCATTGATGTTAATGGTAATTTTACTACTATGCTGTTGCTGTAGGAACTTAAATAGCCAATATTTTTATTTTTTAGGCGTCCAAAAATTTCTGATTTGACCATCAACAACAGTTTCTAACCTAGAAAATACTCAAACACCAATTTCTATAGTTCGCTAACTCCAACAGTTCCAACAGTTTTCCTTTATAAAACCCACAGCCAGGAAGTTCGCGACCTTCAGTAAATAAAATATCTTCATTATATAATAAAGATGACACAAATATTTGTTATGGGGTACCTATGCCAAGTTTACTGATTCACCACCCACATTCTTTTAATGCCAAGGATGCCTTAAAACTTGTCTAGCAACAAAATTTCTGTGGTCAGCAGCATCCCCTATTATCATTATTTAATTATTAATATCTTGATTATCGTCATCTTGTCCGGCATCGTTGGGGGTAAAGGTAGTTCTATGTTAATTTCAGCAACATTTTTTTCCCATTAGAGATAAATTGTGTAGTACACAGCAGGCCCGAAGAAAGTGCACTATATTATCAATTTTGCTTAATTTGATATGGTACAGTTGTCGCCATTTTCGCTTCAGCAGCCTAAACAATACTCAATGACATATCGATTTGTTAATAGATTTGTAGAGAAACTTTAAATTAAAGTTTATCTCTATGGCCGTAAAGTTTCCTCTATCTCTTTATGGAGTTAAAAGATTTCTTAAACAGGGATAGCCACTATCTCCCAGAGATGTAAAAATCTTGACATCTCTCTACCAATTCCGCATATAGAGGAGAATTTTTAACTCTGCTATCATGAACAGAGCTAGGATATCCAACAAAAATATCCCTTATCAATATGCACTTGCATCTGAAAACAATTTTAAAAGGTTGAGTGAACAAAATAGCTGTTTAGGTTAAAAATAGAATCATCAGACTTAATATTCCAAAACTATATTAATCAAACAATGCTAGAGGTTTAAGAGGTAAAACTCAGTAAAAACTATAAACAGGTATTTCTTTTTTAACTGACCTGGATGGAGTAAAAATTGTTTCTATTTAAATATGAATTTGGAACATTCTTAGGCTTATCAATTTTTATATGAGTACCATCAATAGCCCCTGGGAATCCATTTTCTCTGAAATATTGTTCAATAGTTGTCTTTTCAAGATCAGATGGACATTTGGTAACATTCTCCTTAGGAAATGTTTCATCCTTTTAAGAACGCAAAAGAGGCAACTAATTGTGATGTCAAATCTTTCTCCAACATCTCTAAATGAAGAAGCTTCATGACCAGCAAACCACAAAAAAATTTATGTTTGTTCATAGACTGATAGCTTGCCATTTCCACCAGATTGTGACTTAATAAACTCACTTTCTTCAAATCTATGGCCAATATCTTGAACCACTTGTCTGCTAACTCGAAAATGCTCAACAAATTCCTGGTTAATATACAATGGTACAGTAACTTCGAGGTAGCCTTCGTTTTTTGATCTCCTGTGGCCTTGGAACAGGATATCTATTAGTTCAACATCACTCGATACATTAGAATCAAATCCATGATTTGAATCCAAACTTAAAGAGTCTGATGACATTCTGGATTCTCTTAAAACCCGTAATAATAAAAATTAGGACATATTTATATACCCAATATATAATGTAAAATTACACAGAATTTTATTGAATTTTTTATATACCTACCTTTAGATATTTAATAAATACAGTAGTAAGTTAACTCTAAAACCAGCCCTAATAGTTTGAAAGTAGCAAAAATCAGGTTTCAATTATCCCACAATGAAACGTGATCAAACTCCAAATCCGATATACATTTCTTATTGATTATCTAAATAACAAACAAAAAAAGAAAACAGAGTCTTGACATATACCTTGCGCATGTCCCAAACCGAAATCCCTAGGAAATTCTACGGACTACTTTCAGTGGTTTGAAACCAATTTCCAAACTGAACTTTATTGTTGCTAGAACAGCTGACAGGCATAATAATATTCTTGTCCTTTGAAGCTTTGTTTTTGTCATAAATTCTAGAAAATCACTGAATATATTTCTGCGATATTAGACCGTATTCTTATTTCTGGTGCAGGCTTCAAGCGCTGGTTGTAATAAGAACAAGTCTCTCAATATTTGATTATAGATCGAGTCGAGATTATAGATAAAAATATTGGATTCGTAAAATGGTAGCCAAGCAGTAAAGACGTGTGTTTTTCGCTCCACACATAAACGTAAAATTGACCGTTAAAAAACACGACTTTCGGCAAGAGTTTAACATCATTCGATTAGGAATAACGCAGTGAATAATAAAATCGACCCACTATGGCGCCACCGAAGAGTGTTGACCAGAAAACTTTAATTAAGTAAACAATAAAGGAACTATTATCGAACGAGAAATTTATCAATGGCATTTTGGAAAAAATGTATGAGACAATGGATGAAATGCAGCATACTCTTAATACCCAACGTACTCAAATAAAGCAGCTCGAGGCTCAGGTGGAGAGTTTTCGCCAATACCAAAAAAAAAAATATTGCGTTTAATAAGTTTGCGTTTATGGTATGGAAAAACAAAGATATGAGGTTATTAAGGAAAAAGTGGCGAAAATATTTAACAAAAAGTTAAATATTAATACAACCAAGGATGATATCGTCAAATGCTACAGAGTTGGAGAGAAAGGAGAAAAATCTCGGCCTGTAATAGTAAAATTTGCTAATTACAACAAGAAAATTAGTGTCCTGAAGAATAGAAGCAAACTTAAAGGTACAAGAATTTACGTAATGGAAGAACTAACCAAGACACGCCTGTTTTTATATAAAACAGCCCAGGAGAAAGTTGATTGGAAGAGGGTTTTCATAAGTTAAAAAAATAATTCATTCTAATTTAAAAATTTCGAACGGTCAAAACGAGATGGTCAAGTGTCAAAATTTTACAGTTTTGGTTTATTTTTGCCTATTTTCTTTATTTAAATAAATTATCCACTAAGAAAATAACAGAAGAACACGAATATGAAAAAACTGCTAACATTATTTTCTTGAAAACAAAAAAATTACAAAAAGAATAATTAAAATTTAACTCTCACAGTAAGTGCTTAAAATGAAATCTTTAGGCTTCCAGACATTTTTGAGCTCTTCTGGCTACAGAATTAATTGCCGCTAAAACTTTAACCCGATTTTCCCGCAGTGGATGATAAGCTCTCTACTAATTCTTCTCAAATAATAAATATTTATAATATTATATAAATAAATCTATAAATATTTATATCAATGTTTTATTAATAAAGATATTTATTGTTTTGACTATAAGTTAAGTTACATTAAACCTCATCGTTATTATTTCGACAGCTTTGGAATTTTCGGACAATTGAGCAATATTAAACATTATCCTAGTATCGGCTCTTCGTGCTAGCATTTAAAATTAATTTCTGGAGTTTTTTTATACGATTGGACGCAACAAATAAAAAGCATTTAGCATCCACTGCAATGAAGATTTTCTTATCTCGTAGTATTGGGGCCATTTTGTTGTTCTCTTAATGATTTGCGAAGAATTGAAAGAACGTTATTTTGAAACAAAAATGCTTCAGATTTCACAAAATCAATAACACGTGGCTGCAAAGGACCAAAAATGGCGAATGGAATGTTGTAGAAATGGAAATGTTGAACGGCAAATTAGAAATGACGACTCTGCCGTTCGAGAACTTCAGCGGACGAAATATCACATAGTTTTTGTCAAAATCGCTTCAGACAGAATTTTATTTAAAATAAATTACTCCAATCAACATCGAATAAATTTATGTCGAAGTCGAAGAAATCATATTTAACCGACAAGGAGAGTTGAAAATGTGCCCAGAAGCAGTTGAAATTGTTTTTCTGTTTTTCTCTAGCGAAAGCGCACTCGATGAAGTGGCTGATAAAACCGTGGCAAGTTTTTCACTGGTTTTCTTTATAACTGGAAAGTCCATGTCATTTGTCGTTAAAAAGTGTTAATAACAATTTCCCAAAGTTATATATTTCTTACGCTCCCGGGGCACATAATTATCAAATTATTCTAAAGTTACCCTAACGAGTAACTATTTATGTTACAGTGTAGGATTTAGTGAAGTATTAAAAATATGGTCAAGGTTAATTTGCCTGTTTTCAAGGTCATTCACAATTGTGACAAAAAAAATATATAATCATGAAAATGACAAAATAACTTCTTCTTAGGTGGTTCTTCATCACTCATTATTTCTAATAGTCCTCTGGTTTGGCTTCGAAAGCCGTAGAAATCATGACAACGAATTTATTTTCCATCCATTTTGTAGCACACATTTTATTATCAAGTCTAATTAGTTCCCGCGAATCTCCTCTCTTAATTTCTTTATCTTTCTTGACTTCAATCTATTTGTCGTTATAGTTTCAGTGTCGTAAATGTTTAAGGAATTAAGCGTGTCCAGTAAAATCTCTGTGGAAAAATATCTATCAAAAAAAATGTAACTTTTTTTAGGTTATATCTCAACTAAATGCAAAACAACTAAGAGACTAAGATCTAAGTCTTTGTGCTTAAAAGGAGTCGTTTTCCCTTGATAAATTTCAAAGTCTAAAACTTTACCTTCAGATGTTGTAAGGACAAAATTTTTTAGACCTACAGGTCTAGGTTTATTTATTACAAATTGCCATACTAAACATGACCTTAGAAATGGTATCATCTTTTCATCAATTAAATTTGCACATCGAGATTTTCTTTTAAGGAATCTGCATCTATTTCTAATCATGTCTATCATTGGATAAAACTTCCAAAGCCTATTTTCCCTCTGAATTTCTTGTGAGACGCCCAAAACAACAACCACATGAAAGTTAACCCTTAGAGGGTAAAATTTGTCTCTGGGCATAACACCAGAAACGAATTCAAACTTAAATTTATTGTTCCAGTACATATGGATTCTGGGGAAGTGAATACATCCCATAATGACATGTAAACCAAAAATTTGTTTGATGTCTATAGATGAGACATTCAAAACTTTTCCTGTTTTTTGAAAGTAATACTGAGCCGTGTGGTCTGCACCCAATGAAAAAAAATCGTTACCCAAATATTTATAAAAATATAGCCATGGGGTTAAAACACTGTTCGTACTATTAGGTTCCAATGGATCATCTTTATTAGGAAATCTTCCCGAATTCCACCAAGAAACCAAGCTTGCCAGAGGAATGTCATCATCGGAGTCACTATTGCTGTACTGTAAATTTTCTGCTAAATTTCCAGAAAGTTCGGTTTCTTCAGAACCGCCTAATACAGCCTTTTCAACTGAATCTGAATCCATCTCAACATCAGAATCAAGTTCATCTAAAAGCTCATACACTGCTTTTGGATTTTTTTAAAATTTTCTACGTCGATAAATTTCTCTAAAAAATTTTCTGTATTATGAATGTATCACTTCACTCCCAGCATGCACAACTGTGAAGAGTTATCCAAAACCTCACCCCACAAAAAATCAAAATTTATATGGAAAACATATGAAAATAATGTTTATTTATAGAATCCAACTGAATCAACATTATTTGATATATTACTTATTAAATAAACGAATACTTACGTTTGGAGCTCATGACGATGAAAAAAACGTAAACACAAACCCAAACACTAACCGCCAAATTTTGATGACACTCAAATAATGCAGCATTCACAATTGTACGATACAGGAGACGACACCGACAAACCTCATTTTAACCCATATATGACATAGATATAAGAAGGCTACAATTGTAACCGCCGGGAGAGTTATATCGGGTACCGATATCCCTTATCGGTACCCAAATGTAGCAAAATTTTCGTTTAACACGTTGACTGCCGTAATGCTAAAAAACAAAGTCAGTTCCTCCGGCCAACTTTTTTCTTTCTTTCAAAAGTTAATTGTGGTGTTCTAGAACACTCTGATGAATATTATGTTTTCCAAAAAAAAATGAATTAGAAACTTTTTGGTAAATTTTTTATGAGACTTCTCGTATGGTCACGCGGCCTTAACACGTAAAACTTAAAATAATGGCCGTATGCAACAAATGTTGCACTTCCACCTGCCTGAGCCTATCTATCATTTCGTGAAGCAGAGTCGTACGTAGCATCCGTATCGGGCATCCTTTTTCCTCCGATTGCACAAGTTCGGAATAAAACTTTACAAACTCTACATCGAAAAGGGATATACTCACACTATGTTGATTTATTGTGGGCATGATCGGGTAGAGGGCCAAAGTTCATCACAAAAAGTAGTACTCACTCTTGCGAATGACTTACTTGACAAAGGACGTATTATTTTTACAGATAATTATTACACAAGTGTGGTTTTGGCACATGCTCTATTTGCCAGGAACACTCATTTAGTTGGCAGTTTTTGATCAAATCGAAAAATGAATCTTAAGCAAATTCTTAACAAAAAGCTCAGGAAAGGAGAAACCGAGGCAGCTGAAAGCATCTCAGGTCTAGTTGTCGGAAAGGTAAAGGATAAAAGAGATGTGCTTACCTTATCCACAAAACAAACTGATGAGTTAATACAACAAACATAAAGCCTACATTGATCTTTCGGATCAAATGAAGTCTTACACCACTTCATTACGCAGAAGGGTGAAGTGGTACCGTAAGCTTGCTATTGAGCTTCTTATTGGTAGTGCTTTGGTAAATGCACATACTTTGCACATCAAGAAACAGTGAATGAAAAACTGTCCATCACAAATTTCAAGCAGGAGATCGTAAAGTCTCTTAGGTCCTGATATTGAGCAACCCAGGCAAAATGTTGCTTTGAAAGAGCGTCAACCTTAGAACATTGGAAGCCTTTCAATTTTCTAAGGCGTCAACATTCCTTGGCAGATGTTGGTAACAGACGTCGATGCGTTATTTGTTATCAAAAGGTTCAAAGAGAATCGGGACGGTTTTTCCAGTTACATAACCCTACCAAATAATGTTTGAATTTGGACGTATTTCGTTTAGCTTTCTTGCTTTTATGCTGTATCTTAATTAATAAAAATGTTTATTTTCTATACATTTTGATTTTATGAATGACTTGTTTTTGAAACCGCACGGCAGTCTCACGGCAGTTAACGTGTTAAATGCACTCCTTAAGAAATTAGTTGCTGAGGGTTGGGGCTGTGCTAAGAGTTTGTAAGTCGTAAGATTCGGATTTACGATGTATTCTATTTTCATGTTCATGTAATTTTATTGCGGGCCGCGATGTATCCTGGTATATAACCAGTTTTTAATTATCAATAATTAACTACACTGCCTCGGTCAACATTTAACCTGGCAAGTTTGCTGTCTGGCATAAGACTATAAAAGAATCGACTAATTTTTAACGATTTATGTCAGTACGCGATGTTACCAAATTTAAATGTTTACCAAAATTTTGCGGCCGCCTCCCGGACTAAATGACGTTAAATTCTTTTTTGGTAATACAAAACTGCTTATTGTAATTCATTACAATCCGATTTTTTTTTTATTATTCAATCTTTAACAGCACGTCAAACCATTTAATATTTTTTCCAGGATGGTAAAGCAATCTTTAAACCAGACTGCGTAGAAGAAGAAAGAGAATCATGGGACAGCAAACTGACCTTCTTGCTCGCCACTGTCGGATACGCCGTGGGTCTTGGCAATGTCTGGAGGTTTCCATATCTCGCCCAAAAAAATGGCGGAGGAGCCTTTTTGATTCCTTATTTCGTTATGCTGGCTATCGAGGGTATTCCCATCTTCTATCTGGAACTCGCCATAGGACAAAGATTAAGAAAAGGTGCTATCGGAGTTTGGAATCAAGTTTCACCTTATTTAGCTGGTAAGAATTTTAAAGGAGGAATGAGCCTTTGGAGTAATTTTCATTTATTTTAAGGTATTGGTATAAGTAGTGCATTCGTATCATTTAATGTGGCTCTGTATTATAATACGATTATCGCGTGGTGCCTGTTTTACTTCGTCCAGAGTTTTCAATCGCAGTTGCCTTGGGCGGAATGCCCCAACGTTTATTTTGCTAATGGATCGTACGCTACTGAGCCTGAATGCCTGGTAAGTCTATTTATAGGGTGGGCCATCTATTGGTCTCATTTTGATTAGATTATTAAATAGACAAAAGTTGATTTTTTTTCAACGAATTTCGCTTTATTTGATACAGTGTTTCTTCCGATTAACTATGCAAAATGATTTCATTCAAATGTTGGCCACGGCTGGCTCGACAGTAGGTCATATCTGGAACACCAATTTTCAAGCGCTTTGTCCACTGTTTCCTGGTCAATTTGGGCAATTGCGACACGAATATTCTGTTTTAAGTGATCAATTGTTTGGGGATTGTTGGCATAAACTGCACTCTTTAATGCACCACACAGAAAAAAGTCTAGCGGAGTTAAATCGTAGCTGCGAGCAGGCCAATGGACATCGCCGAAACGGCTAATCACATGGTTGTTGAATATTGTGCGCAGAAGCTTGATGCTACGCCCGGCGGTATGACAAGTTGCGCCATCTTGTTGAAACCATAATTCAAAAGTCGAGATCGATATCTTCCAATTCTTGCCACAAGAAGTCAGTTATCATGTTGCGATAACGTTTACCATCGACTGTCACGGCGTAACCTTCCGCATTTTTGAAAAAGAAAGGGCCAATCACGCCACCACTCCAAAATCCACACCACACAGTGACTCGGGCTGGATGTATTGGCTTCTGTACGATGACCTGTGGATTGTCCGTTCCCCAAATTCTGCCATTTTGTTTGTTAACGTAGCCTCCGAGGTGAAAATGCGCTTCGTCAGAAAAGATGATTTTTCGTGCGAAATTTGGGTCATCGTTCAACTCATTTAAAAAAGCCCACTGTGCGAAGCGTAAACGTTGTGAAAGGTCATTCGGTTTCAATTCCTGAATGAGTTGGATTTTGCCAAATACCGAGGTCTTTGTGCAAAATCCTCCTCTGAGTGGTTCGTGAAATGGCCACTTGTTGACTTCTGCGCCGGATCGATGTTCTGGGGTTTTGACGAACACTTTCGGTCACTGCAGCGATTGCTTCAGCTGTACGCATCGGACGTGTATGCGGCACACGTCTGGCATCGACCAGCATCCCAGTTTCACGAACTTTACGCACCAATTTTCTAATAGCACGCGCGGTGGGCGCTTCATTTCTTCCAAATTTTGTTTCACTCATGAGAGACCGACATTCAAAATAAGTTTTCAGTATTTTAAAGCGTTGTTCTAAATAAAACCGATTCATTTTTGTTCAGCGGAAGGTTAGAACTAAACTATATGGTATACATATGGTGCTAAAGTTGACAGCGCCACTATCGACAGGCTGTCAAAATCGGACCAATAGATGGCCCACCCTTTATTAACCATATAAAAGTTTTTATGAACCTCTAAATTGCTTTCAGGCGAGCAGCCCTACTCAGTACTTCTGGTACAGAACGACCCTAATGATATCAGAGGATATTAACACCCCCGAGGCGTTCAACTGGAAAATTGCCCTATCACTCGTCGTCGCATGGATTTTGGTATATTTGTGCATGATAAAAGGCATCGCTTCCTCTGGCAAAGTCGTCTACGTAACCGCGACCTTCCCCTATATCGTTTTGATTATATTCTTTTTTCGCGGAATCACGCTTAAGGGAGCAGCGGATGGGCTGAGACATCTGTTTACACCCTCCTGGCATATTATTTTGGATCCGGTTGTATGGCTGGAGGCCGGAACGCAGATTTTCTTCTCACTTGGTCTGGCGTTTGGGGGATTAATTGCGTTTTCGTCCTATAATCCGGTAAGTTTATTAGGTTTTATAGGTTTCACAAACTGTGGCATTACTGACACTGGTAAATAATTAGTTTTAAGTAGTTTTAAATAGATTTAAAGCTTTCTTCAATAAATCCAAATCAATATGAAAATCTTACGAAAGGAAGAGAATATATTTGTGATTTTTCATTTAATTAAGTTGATGGGTCTATTAAGTTGATGTGGTAATCTAGCTAAGAGCTTTGTACCAAATTTGTGGATTATTTGATTTAATTCCAGCTTTCAATAAATTCTATATTTGATTCCAAAATTTAAATGCGATTTAAATTTGTTAAAGCGAGTGCTATAAGTCGAAACACGGGTCACCATTATTAATTTATACTATGGATTTAATTTTTGATCTGCTAAATTTTAGTCTACTATACGCTGCTTTAAATTTACTAAAAAATGTAGTTTTAACCATTTTTTTTAAAGTACACACACCAGTTTCTCTAGAATGTCTTTAAATTTTCCGTTTAAAGAATTTACATCACATGTGAAGGTAAATTTCAAAATTTGGTAATCTATTATTACAGCTTAAATTTGGATTTCAATACTTTGCATATATTCCTTTCAGTTTCTTTAATTTGGTTGCATTGTATAACATAACCTCTTTCTTATATTAGAAAAAATGTAGGGTTCTGAACTAAGGGATTTTGTTAAGAGTAAATATTTACTAGATCTGTTTGGTTTACTGCTCCCTTTTATGATCACATCTAGAATATAGTTTTTGCTAGTACTGAATGCTTGAGTAACATTTTTGAGCCTTGACCTCTTGCTGAACTTGATAAGTAATGGATTCTACAAAATAAGTTTACTGAGATATCACTATCATATAGGTTGTCATCTGTATATCTACATAACTTATAAAGAATTTTTTAGTAAATATAATCATATCCTCCAGCGGCCCATAATTTAAAAATTAATAAAACCAGTGCTACATGTGCCCCATCGGGGCTAAAGCAGGTCATGACATGTATCCACAGCGATTTATGCGCAGCTGGATAGGAATTAATCAGCCCGGATTTAAAAGGGTATCAATGCCCATAGCGTGATATCCAAGATTCCATGTGTATTTTCGTTTTTTTATAATATCTAAAGTGTTCGTTTATTGCCACATAAATTACTAATAATAAGAGCTGTCAGCTGGATATGGTCTTTGTCTTATGTTTATATTTTAATTTAATCGGGTAGTTGCAATTGTAAACGATCTTATCTTTTTGTTACTATTTTTACTTTTATAGAAATATAGAAACAAAGATGAAAATTAAAGTAGATTAAACATACCTTTTAAAATTAATTAATTATCTTTGTGGTGCTACCTTTATGTAAACTATTTAGTATCAACAAATATAACCCAACGTCAAATCTAGGTCGCAACACTGATGTAGGTTAATAGATCAAGACCAATTAATATTATTGTTAACGAAATGTATATGTATTTTCTATCTGATCAATATAGTCGATTCTAAACCTGAGACGAGTCTACTTTCTTACATGGCGATCCTGCCAGGATCGCAAAAGCAAAACGGAAACTTCTTTGACCCAAATAGCTGTGACTACTAGTGCAACTCCATTTTTAAACTCTACATCTGCTAAACTGTCAAAACCCTTGGGAAAACTTGAGTTGAATTGTGGCTTAAGTTCAAACTTAAAACTGTCAAGTATCTGTCAAAATTTCAAAGCAGAGCAGTGCTTTGAAATATTCCCCCATCACGAAGACAATTTTGGAAAAAAGGGAAAAGAGCTGGATGAGGATTTAATTGCTGATGACTATAAGGTTTATGAAACTTCTTTATGGAAGCCGAATAAAGACCCAAAATCTATGGAAAACTTAAAGAAGAGACAAAAATATGAGAACTGCAAGACTTTTCTAGCAGCCCAGAAAGTTTATCCAGAAGTTTTTGTACCTGATGACCCTGTGGACAGCGAAGATATAAATGTCTCTGATTTCGCTTGTTCTAATAATAGTGTTAAGTTTATAGTGATGGATAGCCTGAGATATTATGTTTTTGCTGAGAGACTTGGTGTTAATCTGTTTAACAGGAAAGATATGAGTGCTGTAGTTATTGTAGATGAACAAGCGGAATCCCACTATATTATGGACACTCAAATAACGAGCAGAAATGTAAAGTTATTCCTGCAAAAGTACAATGAAAGTGCCCTAATAAGATCTAAAAAATCAATCGTTGATACTCCTGCTAAAAATACTCCTGCGTACAATTTTATTGCTATAAATGACACCTCTGTGATTAATTTGGATGAGTTGAATAGCAAAAATTTCCTGGATGTGGTATTAGACAATAGAAATGCAGTAGTGGTGCTATACTATAGCAAGCAATGCTCATTTTGCAATGGGATTTCCTATACATTTTTAACATTGGCCAGAAAACTGTCGTATGTGGACAATATAAGATTCACTAGGATCGATGGGGATGAGAACATTTTACCATGGGAATATACCATGGAAGAATATCCGAGCATTTTGTTCTTCCCTGTCAACTGCAAAGAAGAAACTAGGGTGTTTCCTACGGGGGTACCCATAACTGTGCCAAATTTGTTGGCTTTTATGTTGGCCAACATGAACGCCACCATGAAATTAACCGCAATGTATTCGGTGTGTTTACATACTCCGGTTGAGATCACGAAAATCGCCTGCTTGTCCTTCCTTCGCGACGAGATAACCTCGACGATTGAAAAAACCTTAAAAGTCTGGCGGAAATCAAACAAACGGCAACGCCGCCTCGTTCTCCATAACCTCCAGGAGTTCCGTTTTCTCCAGTTGCTCTTCGCTCACTCTCCAAACGAATTGGCACTCATACAGAGTCAGTTTAGGAAAATTAAGGATCATTTAGGTGAGGAGGATTACAAAGGTAAGGACGAGTTATGACTGTTAAAAGATTAATCGAGTTTGAAATATTGGGAGGGTTAAACTGATAAAGGCTGCTCCTCACTTATTATGTATGTATATAAATCTAATGTCGCGACAAATTAAACAGAATTAGTATAGTAATATTATATGTTGACATATACTCACACATTGTAAATAACTTATTCGCAAACATTATTTTATAAAAGTATTTATCGTAGTAGTGTGACGTATAAGTGTAAGGATAATTATGGTAATAGTGATAATAATTTGTAAATATTTTAAGAGTAAGTCTTTATAGTAAAAAAAAAAAAAAAAAAAAAAAAAAAAAAAGGGGTAGGATAGACTAATAATTACGGTATTTCACAAAGCAACACAGCTTTCTCAAAATACGGGCAAATATTTTATTTAAAACGAATGTCTTTTATCTTTGCCCAAAATAAAAGCCATTCTTTTAAAAGGGGAAAGATGTGGTGCTACCTTTATGTAAACTATTTAGTATCAACAAATATAACCCAACGTCAAATCTAGGTCGCAACACTGATGTAGGTTAATAGATCAAGACCAATTAATATTATTGTTAACGAAATGTATATGTATTTTCTATCTGATCAATATAGTCGATTCTAAACCTGAGACGAGTCTACTTTCTTACATCTTGTTACTAAGTTTAACAATATATTGATAAAAAAAATAGGCGCCTGGGCTCTAGCCCAAAGCGCACACTTTGGGTATCGAGCACACTTTGAGATCGATATACTCATATATTTGCTACTGTTTTATCAATCCCCTTTTTATCTACAGTCAACCATACGTTGCGTTCTGTTGCTCTTAATAGTTACCAATAATGCCTCACACTATGGAGGTTAGTGAGAACAAAGAAGGTAATTTGTCCCTTAAACCTCTACAAGTCAATTTAAATCTAGTGAAATATTGGATTGCTATTATTTTCTAGGTGAACAATAACTGCTATAGAGATGCCATAATGGTCTCCCTAACGAATTGCTTCACGTCAATGTTTGCCGGAATCGTCGTATTTTCGATAATTGGCTTTAAGGCTACCATGACGTACGAGAAATGCCTGATTGATAGAAACAAGACCTTAACGGACCTTCTGGGGTCGCACTATCCCGAAACTAAACTCGCTTTTCCGAAAGTCGGATCGATTTTCAATTTTACCGATGCCAACGGAACGCTGAGGAGCGTTTTAATGCCCGCTCTACAGGTGTGCGATTTACAGAAAGAGCTTGATAATGTGAGTATAATAAAGTTTGTTTTTATGGAGTTTCGGGGTTACATCGGCTTAGGTCTGATTTTATGTATTTAGTTTAATTGAAGTAGTAATGACTGGCTTAAGAGTGGATTATATGGGCCCAGTTTCAGATTTAATTTTCAACAAGATTGGGTTTTTCATTGAAGTTGTACATTAAATTAAGGTTTTATTGTAGATTTAATTTTTACTACAGTTATTTTTTTAAACTTATTAAAAAGAATACCAGTAATAGGTGTGTCAAAGATAGCATTAGCAACCCAGTCGGCTTAGGCGCAATTCACACAGAACGGGCTGGAATGGGGGTGGCGTGGTAGGCGCATGTGCCACTTGCATGTTCGCTTATGGGGCAATACAGATAGAAATAGCGTGGCACAGGCGTGATAGTGTTGTAAAAATCCGGATTAATTCAATATCCCGACAATATTGATTCGGATGAATTGAAAATTCGGTTTTTTCATCCGGATTAATTCATCCGCTCGATGTCTCGCCCGTTCGACAAATTATGCCATGTTTCGGCCTTCGGGCTCGATGCTTGACCGTCCGATAAACGTTTTTTATAGCTGTTTTTCGAATATAATGTATGCATTATGCAACCCATTAGACATTTCGTTTTTACGGATTTCTACATGATGTTAAAACTAAAATAGCTGATTATGTATGTAATAAATCAAGTGTATTTTAAACGATGCAAAATATCAATACAAAAATGCTTTGTTTACAAAAAAACTTCTGAAGGTCAGGCGACCCTTAAAAAATTTGGGCGTTCTCGTATTGTCTCTTATGTTTCTAAATGAGTACAATAAGGATAAATAAAGCAATATTTACACAAGGCCCCGCGACGATATTGCCGATTGCCGGGTTATTTGTCCGGACGATTTAATTAATCCGGACGGATTCTCTTAGCCGGTGGACGTGGAACTTCGTGAGCCGCGTACAAGCTTTTATTTCATTGTCGGTCGAACGGGCGGCGTGTATCCGGACGATTTAGATATCCGGATTGATTCGGAATAATTTGATATTCGGATTGAACGGACGATTCATCCGGACTCTTCGCATCACTAGTGATAAATCACGCCACCGCCACGTCACTTCGACGCCACGAGTGGCCTACACTAGTGGTAAATGCCATATACCAAACAGCAATTTATATTGCTTCTTTTCGTCTATTTGGTAAAATGCGGGATGATTACTTATTTAATACCGAGTTCTGTGAAGACGTGCAACAGCATGCAGTACTATACGACTATAGAAGGTCGGATTACTGCAATAGAAGTGCACAAGATCAAGCATGGGAAAAAATATCAAATAAATTCAGTGAAAATGGTAAGTATGTACGTCTTTATTAACAAAAGATGTTTTTTGTTTCCGTAACAGAGTGTAAAGACCGCTGGAAAAACATACGAGGAAGCTACTCAAGATATAAAGCCAAATTAAAAACCAAATCACGACAAGGAACAAAACGAGTCAAAGAATACTATTTGGCCCCATATCTCTCCTTTTTGGATCCTTTCTTAAAGTCTCGTAAGAGCAAAGGCAACGTGAATCAAGAGTCTGCCGACGCATCATCGAGCCACCTCGCAGCTGAAACGGGGTCACAATCTAATGAGTCTAAAGACAACACCAATGCTGATGTACTCTCAGCCTATAACATTCTATCCAGTCGTTCCTCTCAGTCACCTATACCATCTTCCAGTACGTCTATCGGTGATCAACCGATAGCAATGAGAGCGCCTTAAACACTACTATAGAAAGAAGATGATTTTAGAAAAAAAAAAGGAGTTAGCAGCCTCAACCGCTATTAATGAGGTCAACCAGCAAGCTTACCAGTACTTTGAAAAAAAGCAACAATTGCTGGAGATCCAAA
This sequence comes from Anthonomus grandis grandis, assembly GCF_022605725.1. NCBI lineage: Eukaryota > Metazoa > Arthropoda > Insecta > Coleoptera > Curculionidae > Anthonomus > Anthonomus grandis. Next base: position 7,450,028 of record NC_065546.1, read on the forward strand.
ACAGCACAAAAACGAATGCCACAATCGATCCCCTGACCCAGACGTGGCGTTTTTAACTCCATGATTTCTGTTCAGAAGCGGCGTTTCAAAATTGGAATTTTGAATTTAGCCGAGCAAATACTATCTTCAACCATTCTTGAAGCATCTACTATCCCAATGGATAGTTCTCAATCTTGGATTGAAGATTCGATAAATAGAAATCTAGATTCAGTACCGCACAGAAACACGGATGAATTTCATTTGAGTAAATTTATACATTACAATAATTAATATTAGGGTAACATTATCGTTATTTTTTGTTTGTTTTAGATTAAACAGAAATAAATTCACTTAAATATATTTTCTTCAACTTACCTCAGCGTTATTAACAACCTTTCCTCTGGACTGACTGACAAGTTCTCTCCAATTTGTTGATTGCTTCTCAATATTAACCCTTACTAAAGCTAGTATTTTATAAAAACATTGAACACACATTCGATAGAAACTTTAAAAACATTCAGGGTACATATTGAACTCCCGCATAACATTAACCACGAGTTTTTTTTTATCTAACCACAAGGGATGTATTCAGTAACTCCTTTGCCTTTGAATGTTAGCTAAATTTACAAGGTTCAACATATCCTGATCATCTTCGTCATCCGAAAGCATTGTAACTTTACTACACACTCATGTACATAACAAATAAATAATCAGGGAACAGACAGTCGAAAAGACGCTTCTAAAACATCGACCTGTGTACTCGAAGATATACTTTTGAAAAAATATGTACTATGTGGGGCATGAGTTCACGGATGCAAATCTGGAGGGCTCCATTAAATTAGCAATTGCAAAAAAGAATAAAAAAATATTTTTCGATTATTTTGATTTATCGTAAAAAAACAATTTTTAGTGTTTAACTCGCGATTGTGACGCCGTTTTTCAATATTTTTTCAAAATTCTTGCAGCATTCGAAAGCCTAATCATTCTAGACCAATAACAAAAAAAAACAAAAATAACAAAAAAAAATAAAAAAAAAAACGCAATAACAAATAAAAATATTGTATTTATACAGAATTTTTCAGATTATTTAAAAGGAGGCGCGGTACCAAACCTGAGGAGAACATTTCAACATCGAGCAAATTTTTGAACGGTTGAAGATAGATATATGATTAATCGACGAAAAATGTGCCAAATGGAATGGAAAAGTTTTTGGTGAAAAAAAAATTATCTACTGGTAACGGTTTACGAAATACGTTTTTTTTTGTCAAGCGCTGAAACATCTACTTCGCTGCTCGCCAGAGTCTGGTGCGATGGTGCGACGCGTAGCCGATCGATAGTTCTAGCCTGGACACTTATCCCCGCTTCCATCGATACCTCACAACAGAAGCCGAAATCATGCGAGACCGCATCGCGATGGCAAAAATTCCGCGCTGGGCACATATTTTGCGTTGATTCGAAATAATATTTTACTGCAGTTATTATTGTAGTTTATAGTAAGATTACGCATTTAAAATTTTAAACTACCAAACTATTTTGATACTCGCTTTGAGTTTTAAAAAGAATAAAAATTTGGTATTTAAATTAGGTGGGTAAATTAACAATTAAAAACAAAAACTTACATTTTACAATCTTAATTTTATTTAGAATAATGCCTACCTCTTGCTGCATTCCTGTTTAAGCTCAGAAAAAAATTAAAATTGATTAAAATTTTTTTTTTGGTTTTTTTTGATTATCTTCGAAATTATTCAAATTTTCGATTTTTTAAATGAGCAACAAAAATTTGGCGTAGGTACCTACCTAATTTTGTTTTCGGCATTAACATTTTTACGAAAAAGTAATACAGCAATGCAAAAACTTTCCCATAGCAACCAAGATAATCCACAAAAGTGTTAAGAATAAGTTTTTGAAAAATTGTTTTTTTTTCAATAATCTTCAAAACCACATAAAATATAATATATATTTTTTTATATGGCATATTCTTTTCAAATTCAAATTCAAATTCAAAAGCTTTTTATTTATCCCAAAATAAATTACACTTCATTTTTAAATATAACAATAATCTCGGTTGATGATAAATAAAGGACTACCCTGCGATTAATAAACCGATTCACAAGTCTGGAACTTATTTTCAGAAATGTGTAGAGCGCCCCAAAAACTAAAACCTATAAAAAACTAAAACCTAAAGAAAAAAAAATCACTATTTATACTTAACAATAAAGTTAATAATTTTCAGTTTATGACAATAATTTTGGTATCCGGTCAAGCACAAGAACCCCCCATAGGTCACTAGGAGAATAGCACTAATAATTCATTATTATTTATAAATTGGACTGACAGAGAACGCACAGATCTAGCCACAAATAGTCAGATAATTTCAACATTTTCTCACATTTTCATTATATTGTAAGTTGCTCTTGCAAAAGTTTATTTTTAATGTGTTTTGAAAATGTAGATATTGCTAAAGTTTTTTTTTCAATTGGAATATTGTTCCATATTTGAGGTGCAACAAAAGCAAAGGATTTTTGGAAATTTGCAGAACGGTGTTGCGGTACAAGAAAATTGCCAGTATAGCGAGTTTGGTGATAGTGATCTCTAGATATGAAAAGTTGATATAAATATGGCGGTTGCTTGGATTTTAAAACTCTATAAATAAAATTGGTTAAATGTAGCGTACGTCGATTAGCCATAGATAATATTGAGTGTTTATTTAAGTGTGGAGTAATATGATCTCTATACAAAATATTATATGAAAATCGCAAACACGCATTTTGCAACTTCTGAATAGATTTAGAAATTCTGTTAGTCAAAGAGCTGTGATAAATGATGTCACCATAATCCAACAAAGATAAAACAAGAGAGTTACATAAATAGTATTTTGTTGTTGAGGGCAAAAATTTGTTTACTTGATATATTTTCTTCAATCTTAAATAGGCAATGCAAAGTTTCTTTTTTATATGCGTTTCGAAAGTTAATCTTGTGTCAAGGTAAACACCTAAATTCTTGACTTCTGTGACAACAGGCAACCTTTCATTATCTATCATAATATTTAAATGTTGATTAATATTTGGTATTCTGGCTTTGTTCTCTCCCAACAATATTACACATGATTTTGCAGCATTTAGCTTAAGATTATGATTATTTGCAAAATTTCGAATTTTTTTTTAGGTCATCATTAAGATTTTTCTGAAAATTCTGCAATAGATCTTGATTAAATGAAATGTACAGTTGGGAATCATCAGCAAACTGTTGCATTTTGGAATTTATAACCTCTTTGTTCATATCTGCAACGTATAATGAAAACAATAATGGCCCTAATATCGACCCCTGTGGGACGCCCGTTGTCACCGGTATGTAATCAGATTTAATTTTGTTGGGCCCATTATAAAGAAGTGTACTCTGAACACGCCCGACTAGATAAGATTCAAAGAATTTTACAGCTTCCTGAGAAAAACCAAAATGGTGAAGCTTAGCCAACAACATCCGGTGACACAGTGTGTCAAAGGCCTTACTGAAGTTTAATAGGCAGAGGCACGTGATTTCTTTCCGATCCTGATCAAGCCTTACATCATTCACCAAGTTAATTAGGCAGGTACTAGTGCTAAAATTTTTTCTAAATCCAGATTGGCTAGGCGGAATTATTTTTTTAGATTCGACAAATGAAACAATCTGTTGATAAATGTGCTTCTCCAAAATTTTTGATATAGCCGGCAAAATACTTATGGGTCGAAGATCTTTAAAGTCTCCTGGATTTGAAACTTTTGGTAATGGTAAAATAATAGACTTTTTTCATAAGTCCGGATAACTATTTTCTATCTTTTACAAGTAAATGTGCAACTTTGGGGTAAATTATCCATTTTCGTATTTTGAGGGTAGACGAATTTGAAACACCGTTTATGTATATTTTTCCAATAACATAAATAATAAAAAATATTTAAAACATTTATCATATACCTACAAATACGTAATAATAAAAAATATATATTATCTTAAAATGTAAAATATTAGGTCCCGCGGTATCTCCACTTAGTCGTTCCACTGTACGGCGTGCGCCACCAAATCTCGGCTTCAATTTTGACGCCACGAAACCAGTGTCACGGCTAGAACTCTCGATCGGCTGCGCTCCGACACACGGCCGCATCCCGCATCGCATTGGACGGTCACGACGCACTTCAAAGTATTCAATTTGGACCGAAACTTAATTGGGTTGGTACATAAATTTATTTCAAAGAAAAATGTTCTCGAAATTTGCTAATAGTGAATTAGCAACGCTAGCTATTGCATTGTATGAAGAGGAAGAAAACAAAGTCAGAAATAAAAAGAAAAACTTGAGAAGAAAATGTATACACGGTGCTTGGAAAGCAAGAACTACAGAAGGAGAATTCAGCACACTATTTCCTCATCTAATGGATGACGAGACAAAATTCTATCAGTACTTTAGAATGACACAATCCGCGTTTCATAAGCTACTGAAAAAATTGGAAAAAAAATTGATGAGGTGTGTTTGAGGTAAATTATTTACATTATAAAAAAAGATAAAAGCCAAAAAGGTCAATCTTTCTAATATCAACTTTTAAATTTTAGTATTTAACATGTAAACTTTTTAATTTTGATTAATGTAAGAATTTTAAATTGTGTTGTCGGTATGTGGTGTTGTTTTGGTGTCGTGCCATTTCCGTACGTACTATTTGCGTACAAGAGTTTTTAAGGATCATTTAGTGCCATATCTGCGTACCATAAGCGGCGGTTCCCAAAGCAGGAAGTTTTAAAAATTATACATATTTAGTTCCATTTTCGTATAGCAGTTAATTAATATTTTAATAATCATATAAATTGAAGCCTCCACCCAAAAAAGCCGAGTTTTTATGCACTCTCAAGAAGTTTATATATGCATTTTATTGTTTATTAGAGGCACTAATTTAGTAGAGGCAAACAGTATTTGCCTTTTTCTTACTTAATTAAAAACTCTATGCAACGCAACGCAGTATGAACTATTTGATCATACAGTGATGGAAACTTCCTTATTTCCTCTATTAACCTTTCAATTTCCATTTTGAATAGCTAAATTTTATTGCTCGTTCGAGACCGTACAACGCACCGTCACGGATGCGGTGCGTGCTACATGCTCGGGCACGGTGCGCTGATGTTAAGCCATATGATTACTATAGTGTTGTTGACAACAGAGACACGGCCGAGCTGCGCTGCGGGCACGGTGCGTCCTCGGTACGGATATGTGTGCCCCGACCTTTAGTGTTTATGTCTTTTCTTAAAAAAAGGCGAGCTACTGTCGCTAATCGCGCCAGAGAAAAACAAACCACCGAGAAGCGACAAAACCCGCATTTACCGTTGATTTTCTGGGGTCCAATTTTGGTGCCCTTGAGCGGGCTTAAATGACTGGCGCTACATATTAAGTAACGGAGAAAAATCGTTTTGGCAATTTAATAGTTCCGTACACGGAGAGAAATACGACAATGAATAGATTAAAAATTTTATTGGGAATTTGAAAACAAAACTATTACATTATTTTACTGTTGGTATAGTTAAGTTATAAGTATACCTAAACTATACCGGGTGACACAGGAAAAAGGGAACACGCAACAACTTTTTTATTTTTCAAGATAAACAAACGTATGAAAAAATAAACTGGGTGTCCCATTTAAAATAAGAAAGTTCGTGTCATTTCCAGTTCAACCGGAAGTGATCAAAAACAATTGAATACGTCAAAATATACTTTTATAACCATTCTATTGACACACCAAATTTCATTTGTTTATCTTGAAAAATAAAAAAGTTATTGCGTGTTCCCTTTTTCCTGTGTCATCCGGTATAGTGCCAACTATAAAAATTACCATTTAGGATAAATAATGGAAAACAAAAAATCTTCTAAACAAACTTTTATTTTTTGAGAAAATAATATTGGCCCATTGTATAATGAAACACAAAAATACATTGGCAATAATTAAATTAAACTTAAATTATTATTATATTTAATGGTGTAAAATATTTTCAACCTCATAAATAATTTTAAGATAAAGGTTTTTGGAAAATGTGCTCAAGGGTGTTCATAATTAATAGTTTTCCACATCCTGTCTTTGAATGACATCCACGAAAAGCACAGGTATAAGGCATATTATAAAAGTTTTTAATAAAAAAAAGAGCACAATGACAACACACACAAAAAATAAAGACAGAGAAAAATTTAGGCAACACTTGACTAGACTAAACTAGGCGTCGAATATTACCGGACTAACCGACGGCTGGCAGGGGACCGGCAATAAGACAGGTATACCAAATAAGCTCGCACATGCGCAAGAAAAATCGGTCCCGGCTTTGTCCCTTCTCGGTGGTTTGTTTTTCTCTGATCGCGCGTTATTAGGGGACAAAACTTGGCGCAGCTTTGAAACAGATGATGTACCTTTCCTTAGCTAGACAAACTCTACTACTATTTTTTTATGCAATATGAATCTCGAATCTTAACAGAATAATTACTTTGACAGTGATTTTAAAATTTAATCCATCCGAAACTAGTAAAACATGTTTTTTATATGTGCTTGGATAATAAAATAGTTATCAGAAATTTGAAAGAAAATGTTTTCTGTCCACGGAAAACTAATAAAATAATTATTTTGGCAATAATTTGAAAAGTTTATAGACCCATGGTTAATAAAAACATGCTTTATTTCTTTATCAGCTTGAATGTACATCATTTTGCTCGGAAATGATTTTTTAAGGATTCCTATCTGTATCTATATCGACGGTAAGTCATAACTCATAACAAGTAAAATATTGTTTTTTCTTCCATCATCTTGGTATTTACAAATTAATTTATTAAATGCTTGTAACATCAAACCTGAAATTATAATACCCCATCGGTATTATTAACATTCAATAACTCTAAAAATATGTCGTAAAATTTCAATATTAAATATTACTAAATGTTGAAAATTATGTTCAGTGTATCTAAATTATGTTTCCAAAAGTTTAAACAGAGAAGATGTAAGAAAGAAATATTTTAAAATGTTCAGAAAACTCATTTTCATGATGGTTATGACAAAAAAAATTAAAAAAATTAATTTCATGATTTTTTTCAAAAATGTAGGTAAACTTTGGCAAATACCTCAACACTAATTTTAACACAATGGCAAAATGAAAAAATCTTAAATAAGTTATGGTTCTAAAAGGTCAAATTAATTATGAATAAAATTATTTAAAATATAACTAGAGCTGATAGGGTATGAACTGTTTAAAAACCTTATTTTTAGTATGAAATTCTAAAGAAAATATAACATCCTCTTATTCTATCTGACGTTCTTCGTTTAAAAAATGCCAAAAACTAAAAGCACCCCAGCAGATATTTTCGCTCTTATAAAAGCGCCAGGATGCTATTTATCTCTCATAAAACTTTAAGTAAAAGCAATTTTAAGTTCACTCTTTCCATCGTTACCGTCTGACATTTACACGGCTTAGCGTCTAGAATTTATAAGAACGCCTTCCGTACGGTAAATCAATTTTGAAAGATTGTTTTGTACCTGCCTTGCTTGGTGATGGTATAAAAAAACAAGTATTTTTAACTTGATATATGTTTTTTTTTTGTTACAGTCTGCTTCTGGAACCGGCCTGGCATTCATAATATTCACCGAAGCCATAAATCAATTTCCCGGCGCCCAATTCTGGTCCATACTGTTCTTTCTGATGCTTTTTACTTTGGGGATCGACTCCCAGTTCGGCACCCTGGAGGGAGTTGTAACTTCAATCGTAGATATGAAACTTTTTCCCAATCTACCCAAAGAATTTCTAACCGGCGGCATATGTTTGATTTGCTGTTTATTATCAATGAGTTTTGCACATGGAGCCGGCAGTTATGTCTTTGTCCTGTTTGATAACTTCACCGGAAACTTTCCCCTGTTAATCATTGCCTTTTTTGAGTGTATTGGCGTTTCCTATGTTTATGGCCTAAAAAGGTAACTTTATTGCCCATTTATTATTGTTGTTTTTAATATTGAATTTTTCAGGTTTGCAGATGATATTGAAATGATGACAGGGTCCAGACCTGGGTTATATTGGCTAATTTGTTGGAAATATTTGTCACCTTTAGCGATGATTTCTATATTGGTTGCCAGTTTTGTGGAAATTGCTGTGGATGGATCTGGATATGACGCATGGGTATCACAGAAAGGCACCACCGAGAAACATCATTGGCCAGTTTGGGCCATTGTACTCGTTTGTTTTTGTATATTGGTATCGATATTATGGATACCCGGAGCTGCTATAGGAAGGTAAATTTTTTTTAATATTAATGTTTTGTAATCAAAATATCAAGTTATAGAAATCTCGAAGTTTTGTAAGGCTTGTTCAATAGTAATTTAATACTAACTATGACTTTCCAACTGACTACTACTAGTCATTTAGCACAAATTACTCTTAGCTAGATTCGAAAGTTCCTAATTTATTTATTTATTTAACGGTATCCACCAATTTTACAAAAATAAAATAACAGAAAAGATACTAATAATAATACAACTTAAGCTAGATAATAGTAAGACATAAATCAATCAACGTTACAAATTAATTTAAAGAAACCTGATAAAGTAACGAGTCACTCATTAATTAATTAATTTAAGAGAACTCCTAAAACTGCTAAATGAAACGTGCAAGTCAAGACTATACCTATCGAAAGAACGTTGCATTTTAGTTATAGGATTATGCTGTCCATAAGAACTACTATCAAAATCTACATAGAAGAGTTTTTTCAGTCTAGTCAATTTTTACGCCCGAAAATTCAGCCTACTTAAAAGATAATCACAATCAGTCATGCCAGATATTAATTTAAAAATAAAACACAAGTCTGAATTATTAATTATTAAGCCTTAACTCAAGTGAGTCCAAAGAGAGAACTGACATGACCGACTTGTAATCAGTATGACCATTAGCTAATGGAACCTTAAGTTTAAAAAAACAATTTCTTAAGAATTTATTTTGGACTTTCTCAATATTTTCAATATGCGATTTATAAAATGGAGACCATACGGGACTAGCATACTCCAAACCAGAACGGACTAACGAATAGTACAGAACTTTATAGACAGAGCATGAGAGGTCTTGACTGCATCTAGTTATAAATCCTAGATTTCTATACGATTTCTGAACTAACTTTTCAGCATGAGACAAAAATGTCAACTTAGAATCGAAAATTACTCCGAGATCCCTAACTTACGTTACCCTTTTTAAAATAGTGGAACCTATACTATAATCAAACAATGTAAGATTGCGAATTCTTCCAAAAGTTATTGAATAACACTTCGGAACATTTAAATCTAAACCATTAAGGTTGCACCATTCATAGAGATTATGCAAGTCATCCTATAACAATTGACATTGAACATTAGAATCAATAGACAAAAACAATTTTAAATCATTAGCGAATAATAAAAATTCACAATTTCTTACAAATAATCCTATATCATTAACAAAGATTGTAAGAAGCAATGGACCCACATGTGACCCCTGAGGAACGCCAGATGGCACAGAGAAGCTGCTAGATAAGAAGTTATTAAGCCGTATACATTGCGATCTACCCAGTAGATAGTCCCTTAGCCAACAAATAATATTTGATCCAAAACCCAAAGCTTGGAGCTTTGCCAGTAGAAGCGCATGATTAACTCTGTCGAACGCCTTCGAAAAATCCGTATAAACAGCATCTTTATAACATATTAAGTTAGTAACAGTGGAACGACCTTTTTGAAAACCATGTTGACTGTTAATAATAAGGCTTTTACATTGCCATGACAATTGCTTGGTTACAAGTGCATCCAAAAGTTTAGGCAAGGTTGACTGTATACAAACTCCCCGATAATTACTGACATCACTAGTATTACCAGACTTAAATATCGGCGTACTATACGAATTCTTCTAACAAGAAGGAATTACCACAAATAGCAATAAGAAAGAATTGTAAAGAGAATGGTAAACGTGCCAGATTTTTAGGGTCAAATCCACATTCAAATGGTCTATTTTTTTCTTGATCATTAAAAGTTTTTTTTGAGATTAAATTAAGGATAATAATTAATGCGAAAATAAGGATTATGATTAAATTTCTTTGAAAAAAGATAGATTTTATTATTTATACTATTAGTATAGATTTTTTGATTGGAAGTCAAATATAATAAATTATATTATATAAATAGATTATCTTCCTCATCAGTAAATAGAAATATAAAGGAATAGTCATACTACATCTACGAAATGTCAATACCAGGCAGCGGCTTCAAATCCAAAGTGATGGATTGGGGAAAAATGATTTAGGTAGAGTCGAATGCGACAAATTGTTAAGAAAGTTGAGCCGATGATTACATGTAGTCCATGTAATCCTGTGGTTATAAAGAAAGTAGATCCATAGATTCTATCTGAAATAGTAAATGGGGCTTCTATATATTCAAATCCTTGGAGGATTGTAAAGTAAAATCCTAAGATAACAGTAATAGCGAGACTTGTAATTGCTTGATTATAATTATTTTCTATAATTGAATGGTGAGATCAAGAAATTGTGATTCCTGAGGAAAGGAGGATTATTGTATTAAGAAGGGGAATTTCTAATGGATTAAAGGTAATGATTTGTTTTGGGGGTCAGTTTAATCCTAATTCAATTCTAGGTGAAAGTCTAGCATGAAAAAATGCTCAAAAGAAAGCAAAGAAGAAAAATACTTCAGAGGTAATAAATAAAATTATTCCTCATCGTAGACCTAAAGTTACTTTTTAAGTATGGAGACCCTGAAATGTACCCTCTCGGGTAACATCTCGTCATCATTGGAATATAATTATAATATTGATTAATATTCTAAGAATTATTAGATTTGTTTCATTAAAATGGAATCATTTAATAAGACCCATTATTATTGAAAAGGTTCTTAGTGAGCCTAGTAAAGGTCATGGACTTTGGTCAACTAAATGAAATGGATGATTTTTATGTGTCATTAGTTTACTTCTCTTGAGTAAAGGGTGGATAGGATAGAAAATACATAAAAGACTTTAAAGACAGATCGAATAAAGTGCAAATAGGCTTCGACAGAGTACATACACATTCACGAAGTAGCAAGCTGGGTATGCCATCCGGTCCCGCAGAAGTCTTGCTCTGTAAGCCAAGAATCTCGTCAAAAACCTCTACTAAAGATAACTCTACAAATTTGACATCGAATTGATCCACAAGCCCTGTCTTGTAATATTCAGGCATTTGAAATGCTTTATCAGAATATACGTTTGGCAAATATTTGGCAAATAAATTAACAGTATCTACCCTCATCACTAGTTTCATCATTAAAAAACATATGTTTTGGAATAATATTTGACTTTCTAACATTGCTTACATGTTTTCAGAATAACCTAGGATTTAACAATAGATTATTCTCAGTACGAGAAATATAATCGCGGTAACACTGACCGCTCAACATACTGCATGACTGCCGAAGCCCAGAGAAAACCAAGTAATTACTTTGCAATTGAGACTCCTTAAACTTCTTATGAGCAATTCTCTTACGTAAAACTAAGCTTCTTAACTCTCTTAAAACCCATACAGGAAAGCTACCAGTATTATAGGACTTAATAGGCAAAAAATAGCTGATTCCTTCATACAAAAGGTCATAAAACTTATTTAGGGAAATATTTATATCAGAAGTGTTGTTTATAAAGGACCAGTCGATAGATGCAAGGAAATTATTTAGCGATACAAAATCAGCATTTTTTAGGTCAAAAAATTTTACTGAATATTTCAGAGACCTTGACATATATGGTACTGAGAAGATACATTCATACGGGGTATGTCGAGAGCCAGTCACCGGAAATAAAAAATCATCCGCCAATCCAGAAGACCCATTAATATTAGAAAAACAAAGATAAAGAAATGTGCCTTCCGGATTTGGTAGCTGAGACATTTCTTTATCATCTAAGTAATTAAATACCTGTCCAAGCAGTGAAGCTGGTGCGACATTCGAACACCCATCCGAAAAGGTAACTTTAAGATTTTTGATTTTCATTAAACCAAGTGCAGCCAATACTAAATAAGCAATTCGGATGGACCTCAAAGATCTCCAGTACTGTATCACAGAAAGCACTGTATTGACCTATATCAGATTTTGGCGGCAGGTAAACCACACCAAAAACAATATTCTTGAGATTAAGTTGTACAGAAACAAAAACTTGCTCTAACGATGAACAAGAGTGTTTAATTAATCGCGGTTTTAACTCCTTTCTCACAGCGAGTAAAACACCCCCACCGTCCCTCTTAGTACTTATTAGGGCACTTCTATCACATCTAAATACTTCATATGCCGTAAACTCCAATTCAGATGACAAAATGTCCGGAAACAACCATGTTTAGCCAACGAAATTACATCATAACTGCATGCGGATATTGTTTGCTTCAAATGCTTCAGCTTAGACCTCATACCCCCAGCGCTAAAATAATACATTACCAAGGAATCACTTAATCGTTTTTTGGACCTCGTACAATTCTCTTAGATATTGATGGAACCCCATTGGTAAATTTACTTTTTTTTACTTTTTCTTTAATTTTACTTCACCTTTTTCTTTTCTTTTTGCCAATTCTCCATAAACTTCTCGGATTTCATCACGCTGTAATTTGGTGAAATCCATTTTAATTACTATATAGTGCTACCACCTAATTTCTTTTTCTTTCTCATACATTTTTGTACAATCTCGGTATTATTAAAGCACACTCGTAGTACCAAATCGTACCAGAGCATTTTGTACTAAAATATAGAAATATTTTAGTACAAAATCTCTTGTTAAGAACGAAACAACAAGAGCGAGAATTATCTTTATTTTGTCTATGTAGTTGTTCTATTAAGAACTTTATTCATTGCTTAGTTTATATTACTTACATTTTTCCCTATAACATGAATTACATTATAATAACAGTTATGCTTATTCAAATTAAATAAAAGCGATACTCAATATCTATGTGGCTTATCTGCAGCCGATTTTCCTGAGGAATCGTTTCTCATTTTTGTCGCATCTGGGTTGGTATAAGTGTTATATGTAATTTATGAGCCGCTAAAATATGTATAAAATAAATTCATTTTAAAATTAATTAGTGATTTTTTAAAAAAGCTAGTTCTAGTTTCGGATCCTTTCCTTTTTTTGTTTCGCATATTTTGCACTAAATGGCATAAGATACAATATTTTTATTTTAGCATTTGTATTTCGAAATAGGGTTAAAAAAATCAAGGATGATATGACATTCACTATAAAACAATAATTGATAACAGTTATAAATGTATGCTCTATATAGTCCTAGATATCCTAAATATGGTCCATTGCTAGATTTAATTATTTGGAAATGTAAAACAAAATCAGTCAAAAAAATCATTTAAACCGCCTAATTCATTATCGCATAAATCATAAATTTTACTCGTATTCTGTATGTAAAATTAGACTACTCGATATTATAAGATCGATTTCAATAAGATGGTGTAGCCACATCTTCCCTATCCTCTTCCAGTTTATCAATAATAAAATAATTATTGAATTTGTGAAGCAGCGAAGAAGACTAAAACAGTGCCCAGCTAGTTCGCCTGATTTGTGCCCATTGGATATTTCCCTTTAAACTCATTTCAAGTCTAATGGTTACACACCTCAAAACTTAGTCGAGCTTTCTGAGAGAAAGACTGAAAATGCACCAGTTTTCAAAACAATATTTTGGAGATTACGAAATAGAATTTAAATGTATTTAAATTACTAAAAGAAGTTCACAACTGTAAAAAGTGTTGTTGGTATTCACGCTGATAATGTACTCTTTTCCACCAGGGTTGTGGCGTTTCTTCTGTAATTTTTTAGATTTTCAGTGAGTTTTTTTACAACATATAGTTTTTTTTGATTCCCTGCTTTTATTATAGTTTTTTCCAAAAGTCAAACTTCAAATCAAGTCATTCTTCAAATCTTGGATTTCTTTACTGTTTTGGTTAAAGGTTTTTAAACTACTGGGAATTAAAGTTTTATATCTCTATGGAGATGCCTTTATGAAAAAAGTAATTAAATGAATGTGGACATTTTTTCCCTTTTTGGCTTGAGGTAACCTAAAAGGAACTCACAGCAGACTGCAAAATTGTTTCAGAGATATCTAAAAGACCACATTTAGGTGACTTAAAATGCAATTAGATTTTGAAATAAAAAAAGGTGCTTTCATTTGAAAAAATGAAGTTGATGGTCGTAATTTATTTTTGAGCAACCCTGTATATACAAACTTCACGTACAAAAATGCGCAACTTGAAATAAAAATCGACGGGTCCGAGCGTTTTTTTTTCGAACACACCACCCCTGAATTTTAAATGAATTTAGACATAACTTTTGGGATGCACTGTATAATAATGTATAATGTGTGTTTAATGTTTAATTGCTTAATAATTTTTTCTAGGCTCTTTGGCTACGTTCTAATTGACGACAATGAAAAAGCATGGTTCCCAGCCAGCGAACTCAAAGATTTCCACGGTATTATGCCACATGAAATAAGTACTGCCGAAACATTACTCTTTTGCATAAGACCTGACGGCTCAGAGGGTCTATGCTGTCCTACTTACCATTCTTATGACGATGTAGTTGAAGACGAGTAGGGTTTTTAATATCCGTTGAAGAATTTTAAAAACAATAAAAAATTGGATTAAACTGGAAAAACTTTGACATTATACGCAAATGTTTTTTGCCAAAATTTTATTGTTTCTAGGATTTCAAAGGTGGATAAAGTGTTCATAATAAGGTAAAACTGGATGATAGTACCTTTCCCGATATATTACAGGATAAATATTTGATATTTTGTATGGGAATTAGTAAGATAAGATTTTGCAGCTAGTTATACATATATGTGACGCCGCACGAAGAAACCCATCCAAGTGTCCATAGAAAAGTTTTACTGGACGGCCGTGAAAAAATCGCATGATTTCTCGAACGAGAATATTCGAAGAGACCGGCTGTACACACACAATGAAATGAATTTTATTATCTCTGTTATTTCAAGTATAAAATAATGAATTTAAAATAAAAAAATTTGATTTTTGGACACTTGGCGGACGTCACATATTTCCCTTTTTCCTGATAATCGGGTGGTTTTATAAAAGGTACAGTTAACTATCTGGTGTAATTAACTAAAATATCTATTAAGCCTTAATGTTAGGAGTTTGACAATAAGCAAATAGCAAAATTTGAGTTTTCCTTAGTGATCTTCGACCATTAGTAAAAGTAGATAGCAAGCAAAAGTACATAACTAAAAGCAATATTGATATTCCGAATGAACCATCTCTCACATAACTCTCTTTAGTTATTCCTGTAAACATATTACATATATTAATGTCAGTATTTTTACATATCGCAAAAGCAAATATATCAAAAGAATTTTGACATATCTAGAATTATCTTAAAAAACATATTGCTATTTTAATAAAGTCCAGAATGTTTACTTGCCGTCTTGATGTGATGAAATTATTTATTAAATGGTCCTACAAATTCAAGTGTTGGGACAAATGTTTGAAATTTTTACAAATAAATTACTAGAAATACGTCAATGGGCATATAAGGGGTGTTCCATAAATAGTGGTAAATAGTTTAACAGCAGATTCGTTTTGAAAAAAAAATGAGGCTAATTACAATTTTCCCAGTCCGAAAGTCAAATACAACCAAGATACAGGATGAGAAACTTAACGTCATTTTTTTGAATTTTGGCCAAAAATTTAGCATTAATTGTTCGTTTTTAATAAAATTTGAAATATGATTTTCTTTTTCTATGGCAAATCTTAAAACTTTTTTTAAATTATTATAATAATAATTATAATAATATTTTAAATTATTATTATAATACCATTTATGAATGGCGCCACCAGCAACATTTTGATTTTTTAATAATAATAATAATAATGGCTTTTATTTGAAAATATACAATAACAAATACAGTAAAGAGCTATTACTACGAGATATAATATGGCGCAGTCTAGCTTAGAAGCTACTCTACTGAACCATTTGATATTGGTCTAAACCTAAATAAAAACTAATAACACAGATCTGTCATAATAATTAGTATAACCCCAAAAAGCATTCACCTATCAGAAGAATATCAATAAAAAATAGTATAAGTTAATAAATAAACATAGGAAAATCAACATTTCATGTACATCCAAATTTAAATGCCCTTACTCACAGTATGAACCCAATTACAGCAACCATTTTTATAAAGAAATAACTATTGTAATATAAAGTCTTCTACATGAATAACTGATCAATTTTAGATCTAATAAATTTTTTGAAAGAAACTAGTGTGAGAGATTTTATGTGCAGAGGAACTCTATTATAAAGTCTCGCTATATTGTAACTAAAAGACCTTTCAAAAATAGAAGTTGAGTGAAGAGGTATAGTTACACAGCTCGTATCGCGAAGATCTAGATTATGGATTTCTGAGCGAGACTTTATTTTCCTGTATAAGTAGTCGGGACACTTTCTTGCTATTATTTTATAAAATAACACAACTGAATTTAAGACGCGCCTCTCATCCATTCTAAGGCAATGCACATCTCTCAACTTAGCCGACACTCCCCGCTCTCTACCCCGTATACCCCCAATTAGTCTTACACAGTGGTTTTATATGTTTTATTTCTCACAGTGCGAAAGCACTAAAGAGTCACAAAGCATTTTCTTTAATGACTCTGTCAATAGATGCCTTTGTTTAAATATAAGCTTTAGATTTAGGAATGCTCTTTTAATACACATGCTGACATGCTCAGTAAACCTCAAATCACTGTCCAGAACCAGCCCTAGATTTTTAGCGTGGTCAACAAGTGCAAGTTTATTATTATTATTTAAATTTATTTGAATGCTACCCTTATGCAACTGTCGTGATTGAGTTCTGCCAAAGAGCAATACCTGAGACTTGGAGGGTTTAAGAGTGACGCAGTGCTTATGAGAAATTAAGAGCAGTGACTCCAAATCTTTATTTATTTCATTTATGCACTCGAGAACACGACCCGGATTAAAAGATTTGTAGACCTGCGTATCATCTGCATAAAAATATTACAAGATTCAATGTATTTTGCCATTTCGGAAGTATATAAGGTAAAAAGAAGAGGCCCCAAAATTGAACCTTGTGGAACCCCAAAACATAATGGCACGGATTCAGATACTTCGCCATTGACTTTAACCCTCTGACTTCTACCCTTTAAATAACTGGTAACTAGATTGCAAGCGGTAGTATCGAATCCCAGATATTTTAAAATCGCCAAAAGAAGATTATGATTTATTCTGTCAGACGCTTTTAAATAGTCTAAAAGGACTAAAATAGTTAATTCGTTATTCTCGATGGCTTGAAATATATCATCTATTACTTTCAAAAGCGCTGTTAAACAACTATAATATCCTGGTCGAAATTCAGACTGGGTGGCTGGTAATAAATTGTACTGTTGAACATATTCTCGCATTTGATTATTAAGAATACGTTCTAAAGTTTTAGACAGAGTAGGGAGAATGCTTACTGGCCGTAAGTCCTTTAGTTCAGTTAAATTATTTACCTTAGGTACGGGTATTACAATGGAACACTTCTAATGATCGGGAAAGCATGATGTTTCTATGGAGAAGTTCACTAAGTGTGTAATTACAGGTAATATTAGCGGGCAGCAAAAGAGTAGCATCTCAATGCCAATGTCATCATTTCCAATGGCCTTGGATTTAACTAAAAATAAAGCGTCTTTAACTTCCTCAATATTAGCCAATCTAAAACGAAAAATATCCCGATTTGACAATGTATTATTTAAGTAAAAATTTAGAATATCTTCATCTGGATCAATCTGCGGAATATTAATAAAGTAGTTATTGATTTCATCTGCTGACCAGCGACCGCTAGGAATTACCCTACTACATGTCCCATAAGCATCCAGATCCCTCATAAGTTTCCAGTTTTCTTTAGATCCATTTATTCTTATTTGATGCTCCAGATAAGCTTTCTGTTCCCTCCTGGTAGTTGCAGTAACTTGATTTCTTAGCTGTCTATAAGATTCCCAGTCTTCAGGAGAATTGCTTTTGTTGTATTTAGTCAATGCTCGATTTCTAAGTGACATATTATAGATATTTTAAATTAGGTGTTATCCAAGGAAGTTTTTTCTTGGTAATCCGTGCCGATCTTCTAGGAGTGTAAATATCAAAGGTATCAATTAAAAAGTTACTAAAAGCTTCCACCTTGGCATTTATATCTGGTAAATAATATATTAGATTAAAAGGAATAGTATTAAGATGTTCAAAAAAAGCGGGCCTATTAAAGTTTTTAAAATCTCTATATGTGTAAATGAAAGGTTCTGGTTTCTTAACTTTAAGCTTTTTTTAGCTCGCATTTAATAAAAAAATGATCTGAAAAATCAGAGTTTTGGTCAACATTTAGAGTACATATTAGATTAACGTTATTTCGTTAACGTTAAAAGTCCAAAAGAGTCTCCCCTATCAGACCCCTACAGGGTGTTTGAGGAAGGGTTAGCCAAACTTGATGGGCATATAGATAGGCTCAGATAGAAGACATTTTCTTAATAAACTTGTGTTCTAAAAGTCTCGGGTTTTTTTATATCATTGATTTTGTGTTATTTTCAGGATTTTCAAAATATTATGCTTTTTGACATTTTTAAATTTTTTCAGCATATTTTTCACGTTTTTTTACATTTGTATTTAGTCTGTAATGTATCCTGAATCTAAAAAAATCAATATCAAGTACAAATAATACCGAAATTCGTTTTGAGCTCAAAAAGTTAATACAAGTAGCAAAAAAAGAGATACACCGATGAGAGCGCAATATCGTGTATAACAGACGAGGAAAAAGATTGTTATATGATTATAACAGACGAGGAAAAAGACTGCGAAGTCGAGGTTCGAGTCGAAGCTCGAGGGTTTGATTGTTGGACGGGCCATGGTTTTACATGTGCGGGCGGCTGGATGATATTTTATTTCTAATTTCTATTATTTTATATTTAAATATCTGTTTGGCAGGTACTTAAAAGTGTGCTCCCTTATTGTCATTTCTTTATCGCTTTATTTTGTAGTTTTTGGCAGTTCTTTTTATAAGCTGTTTTTTGTTCTGTTTTTGCTGTTGTTGCTGTTGTTGTTGTTGTTGTTGTTGCTGCTGTGTTGTTGTTTTTGTTGCTAAATCCGTTTTTTTGTCGTTAATTTTCGTAAATTATACGACCAAGATGGCATTGTGGAGACCCTTTGATGTGTCAGGTAATGAAGCTGAAAGGCCGGAACATAACGAATGTTTAAATAAAGACCTACATGTTCAATCACAGCGGCTAATATTAAATATTTTTAATTGCTTGAAAAGTGAAATGCCTGAAGCCTTACAAAATCAAATTTTAACAAGATGTTGTAAGCATACTAAGCTGACTCGTACCACCGTTTACAGCAGATAAAAGCAGGAAATGTCATTGATCATTCTGTAAAAGGAAAAAAATGTGATAAAAAAATTGATAGCGACAAAAATGTTGTTCGTCGATCTATTTATCAATTTTATAGTGAAAACCAAGTTCCATCATTAGAAGACATTCAAAGAAAGCTACTAACAGATTATCCCGACTACAAATATAAAAGTCTTGCTACATTGCGTTGTGTATTAGTAGAATGTGGATTTAAATATAAAAAGTTAGATAAAAGGATGGTTAATATGGAATCTCCTCGAATTGTAACATGGCGATAGGAATATTTAGAAAAAATAAATACCGTCAATTAAACAGGAACATAGTTTACCTAGATGAAACTTGGTATGATACTCATGATGTCGTTAAGTATGGTTGGATGGATGACACTAAAAAGTGCTCACTAAGTGGACCAAGTTCTCGCGGTAAACGTGTTATAATTTTACACGCAGGTAGTGATAACGGCTTCATCCCCAATGCGTTGTTGTTGTCGGCCAAAAATATAAAGGATTCGTCGGCTGATTACCATGAGGATATGGCAGCCAATCTATTTGAAAAATGGTTTGCTGAGCAATTGATTCCCAAGTTACCTGAAAACTCGGTGATTGTGATGGACAACGCGTCGTACCATTCGCGTTTACATAAAAAAATCCCAAATAATTCCACAAAAAAGGATGAAATTCTTAAATTTATGGAAAGCAAAAATATGAGCATTCCACAAAAAGCCACAAAGAAAATTTTATTAGAATCCATAAAAAATGAACATTTTAAAAAAGAATACGTTATCGATAAACTCTGCGAGGCAAATGGCCACACCGTATTACGTCTACCGCCGTACTACTGTATTTTTAATCCCATAGAGATGATTTGGGCTACTTTAAAGGACCGAATTAGAAAATATAATCAATCTCCAACTAACAATACTTTCGTATTAGAAACTATAAGGGCAGTTGTAGAAGAAATTAATAAAACAGACATATGGAGGAATTGTGTTCGGAGTGTTATTGAAAAAGAGAATGAGTATGGTATTTTACCTCATGTTAACCCCATTATTATAAATCCAAGTTTGGACTCTAGTTCCGAAGATTCAAACAGTAATTTTTGAGTTTTTTTATAAACATTTTAATTACTAAGTATAATGAATAATAATAAATATAATCAGTTTGTAAATCCTCGTATAAATCATTTGAATTACATTAACTATAAATCGCTTACTTTTACTGAATATAAATAGTTTTTATCTATACAGGGTATCTATTCAAATTTAAGTTCAATATGTTATAACAAAACTACTAAAAAAAGTATATAAAATATTAGCTAAATAATAAAACATGCGTAACATTACAGGCAATAACTATCCTAAAATAAAGTGATTTATGGCCATATGCACCGTTGTCTTTAAGCTCCGCTTTAGGATTATGCCACTGATTTTACATGTAAAATTGAAGGCTTAAGCTTAAAGCGGAGCTTAAATACCACGGTGCATATGACCATTAAAATTTTAATAAATATAACCAATTAATGGATTTTTAAAATATTTTAAGAAATAATAGCTCTCTATTTTTTGCACGCCTATGCTTTATAAAGAAGATGCCGCTTATTCATTGTGATTTGGTTTTTTTGCTGTTCGAATTAATTTTAAATAGACTATACCATTAATTGGTCTCTTGTAATTTTATGTATTGCATATGTATATAATATGTATATATGTATATGTATATATGCATTGCATTATGTATATAATGCAAAAATCCGATGGGTTGAAGCCTGAACTTCCTGCGGCTCAAAGTCTTTGACTTCCACGTCATACGTAAAGGGTGACAATAACTAACAATACTAACAATAAAAATACAAAAAAAGGTAATAGATTACGTTACTACTGGTGTGATTTGAAAAAAAATCAAAGGGTAATTTTAAGATTTGCCATATACAAAAAAACCACATTTCAAATTTTAATAAAAATGAATATTAAATGTTAAATTTATGGCCAAAATTAAAAAAAAATATATTAAGTTTAGCAGCCTGTCTGTATCTTGGTTGTCTTTGATTTTCAGACTAGGAAAATTTTACTTAACGTCATTTTTTCCTCTCAAGGAATCTGCTGCTATTTACCATTATTTATGGAACACCCTTATGTAAAAGAATTATAATTTGTGAACAATTATTAATGTATGTAGATATACTGTCCCAATTTGTCACTAGTTTAAACTATTATATATTCATTCCTACATTTAAGAGAGTATGTCACTTATACGTACGTGTAAATATAGATCTTTTTATTAGTGGCATTTCAGAATAGACTAAAATTATTTAAAAAATTACTTACCTACTAAACACAATTAGGTTACTGAAATGTCTAGGCTATTTAATTTCTTATCGACTTAATAGACACGTGATTTATAGCTAGAGTATCTTTTATATTCTGTATATTTTATGTTTGGAACCGACAAAAGATATAAGATATATATATTATATAATAAGATATGATATGTTTTGTATATTCAAAAATAATTTATAAATATAAACAATTTATATCTTTTTTAATGTATATTTAAAAAATATGTATTTATTCTGCAATTGCTATGTAAAAAATCTCTATGCCTTTTGCAGGTAGTTTTTAGGTTTGGCAATAAAAAGAAAGTCTCATGGGCATAGATCTGATGGTTTTAATCGATTATGAAAAAGATCTTAATTTACAAATAAGTGAACCAGGAAAAATTATCAAAATCTTATTTCCTTATATAAGAACCTCTTCGAGTTATAAATCTTCCAAATATAATAAATTTGATTAATATATTACCTATTTTTTTACGATACAGAATTTAGAATATTTTCATTTGTGTTTAGTAGGTATTGTCTGGCAAATTCTTATTTGTTTTATATAAAAATGATATCTTAAGTCAAGTTTTTTTCTAATAATTTATTGTGAAACCTTATATTTTTTTTGAAATGCCTCAAATAAAATTTATTAATTTAAGACTTATGAAATTAGTATTAATTGTTGGACTGAAAAAAAGAAACGTATAACGAAGGATAATATTATTAAGACAATAATTTTATTTAGTATTTTAAAGTACCTATCTAATTAATAAATTGTTATGAAAAAACTATAGTTATTGTATAGTCAAAATTATTGCCCTTTAAAGATTTTGCAAAAAAAAAAGACAATAATGATTATTTTGCTAATGGTGCTATTTAATTTTTAAATCACTGTGACAATAATAATTTATTTGATCGTCAAAATGTGAATACAAATTCTGTTAGATTGTGATTAAAATGTTTGCCTATAATAATAATAATAATAATAATAATAATAATAATAATGTAAAATAACTATAGTTAAAAAAGGTCTAGAAAGTGTAAAGTTATGTGATACACATAGAGCACAAACCTTAACGTTGTACTAAATAGGATCGTAAAACTTTATTAGCATCTTATATGTGTCTCTAAATGATAATTTAATAATATTATAGAAATAGTTGTGCACTTTCAATACATCATTTTTTTACATCTAAAATTTTGGATAATATACTCGCCGGCACAAAATTCCGCCACCCTGAAATATTGGCCAAGCTTGATGTTTTATAAATTTTTTATTTTTTATCAGAATCTCACGATTTTGCCATCAGTTTTTAGATACATTTCTTGTGATTTTTTAAAATCATTTTGCAAAGTAGCATTTTTCGATTATGCTATATTATACAGGAGTAAAACAAACTGTTGTTTTTTCTCGTAATTTCAAAAGACGCTGTAGGAAAATTAAGGTGGATAATTCTGTTTACATCTTTGATGTATTCTAAACATTTCGATTTTTGATTCATTCCATTATCTCATTTCTGCTGCGAGCTGCAAATTTTTTATTAAAACGCTGATTTGAAGCTTATTTTTAGATAATTAATGTCAAGTTTTCGGTTAAAAATTATCGACGTTGGATAAGGACGCAATTAATGTGACATAAAGTTTGACAGTGTCACTATTATAATTTGTTGTGTGTCAATATGGTATTAACTCCAGCAGACGTGGATAGAATTGTTGCGTTAATAGATGATGGCCGTAGCAAAAGTTATGTCGCCCGTACTCTGAGATTTTCGCGGTCTACAGTTCGAGATGCCTGGAATAGGTATTTACAGATGGGAATTTTTACTAGACGACAAGGCTCTGGCAAAAGGAGAATGACGTCTGCAGCTGATGATCACTTTGTCACCATTAGTTCTTTAAGAGATCGAAGATCTACTGCTGTGTGTCTAAAAAATGACTTGCGAATACTTCATGGAGTAAGTGTAAGTGAAAGAACGATACGTAGAAGATTAGCAGAAGCTGGACTTTATTCACGAAGGCCTTCGGCGAAGATTACTTCCTCGGCATCGACAACACCGACTGAGGTTTGCAAGATCGCATTTTGAGTGGACTCTAGAACAGTGGGCAAACGTACTATTCACAGATAAATCCAGGGTTTGTTTAAGGATGCCGGATGGTCGTGAGCGGCTATACAGACGTAAAAATGAAAGATATGCTGACTGCGCCATTTCAGAACAAATCTCATATCGTGGCGGTTCAGTCATGATTTTCACCACAAACCTTGGAAGACTTACGACTAGCGCTGATCGAAAAATATGAGGCTATTCCTCAAGAAAGAATAAGGAACCTTATTCATTCGATGCCGCGAAGACTGCAAGCTGTTATTGCTGCGAAAGGAGGAAATACACGCTATTAAAATTGTTTTTTTTTAATTAACTTTATGATATACGTAGTGTTTGTTTCTCCTAATAAAAATACGCTTCAAATCAGCGTTTTAATAAAGAAATTGCAGCTCGCAGCAGAAATGAGATAATGGAATAAATCAAAAATCGAAACGTTTAGAATACATCAAAGATTACAAGGAACAGTATGTAAACAGAATTATCCACCTTAATTTTCCTACAAGGTCTTTTGAAATTACGAGAAAAAACAACAGTTTGTTTTACTCCTGTATAATATCGCCTATTCTAAAAATGCTACTTTACAAAATGATTTTAAAAAATCACAACAAATGTATCTAAAAACTGATGGCAAAATCGTGAGAATCTGATAAAAAATAAAAAATTTATAAAACATCAAACTTGGCCAATATTTCAGGGTGGCGGAATTTTGTGCCGGCGAGTGTATATGTACATATTAAGTAAGCAAAATTAATAGCATCACAATAAATCTTTTTATTATAATAATATGATTTTAACATAGGCCTCAAATATTCTCATGGAGTACAATACTGGAGATATAAAGTTAACTCTTATATAAATAGAAATTAAATGAATAGAAATAGATTTCTCTCGAGTGGGAAATTTCTGGGGGTTTTCCGTTATATGTAAGAGGAATTGAAAATGGGAGTGAAAATAACAAAATTTTACTATAAAAAAGTCAGAATGTGTGTTTTTTATTCGCGGGCGTTGGTAAAAAATGATTAGTTGCATAGTTTATCGGCTATTACTGTTTAATATTAAATTTAGGAAATACTATATCTCACATGTTTTTTTAGTAAATTTTTTAAATAATCGTTAGTTTCAGTTGAAATTTCGAATTTTTTGATTAAGGTCTAACGATATAACTTCCCAGACACGAAAATTCTTGGCCTGAGAGCAGTTAAATGCCTAATAATATCGATTTTTGTGGTTTTAATTGGCTGCTAAGTTTTAGGAAAATCTGTCCGTTTTCTCTTGGTCTTTTCTACTACCTAGATCCAAAATATTAAATTTCGTTAGTTAGAGTCGATTGGGGGAAGTGTGCGCACTTTTGTGTTTTTTATCGCATGAAATAAACAATGTAAAAGTCAAAATTGTATAAAAAGAATATTTATTACGTTTAGGTATGCCTAATAAATACATAAACATAATATACAGTTAAACTCAAACATTTCTCAGATAATATAAAAAAAAGTTTTTAAGGCAGTTTGCGTACACTTGTCCGCGAATAAGGGTAAGTATTCGCAGCTTTAGGTATAAGTGTACGCACTAGTTTATTGACACAAATCGCACACAAAAATTCCAGTTTCGTACGATGTGCATGCTTCATGCCCCCACTCCGAACACTTGGAACACTGAATCCTATTTTCACTCGGAGGCTCTTCAAAATTTTCACTGCAAAGTGTGCAAAAATATTTTCAGGTAAAATTTTCTTTTTTACGTCTCTTTTTTTTTAGGGTAGACGGTGCCGCTTGGGGAGAAACACTGCGCAACTTCATTATTCTTTTCTTTTTATTACTTTTTTCTTCGTCCATTTTTTGTTTGTTTTCTAAGTCTTCTTTAAAAGGACTTGATGTGACAATTTCAGATTTTTAGGCCTTTCTTTTTCTCTTTTGCGAAACTGATGCTTTTGGAAAAGGGCTAATAGTGATCAGAGCTACATGGTCATCTACCTTCTCCTCATTGGTCGCAGGAAGTTCGGTTGTTTCATTTAATTCTTCAGCGTTGGTGGTTATCTCCTCTTGCTGACGAATATTTTCAACATCAGTTATCGAAGCGGGCAGATAGTCATGTTCTAGGCCTCGTTAAAAAGGCTAGCTATCTGGTACTGCGTTATTGCTCTTCCAGGATGTTGATTCATCCAGCGCTCACATTCTACAGAATATTTAGCTTTTAGAGGACCAAAAAAACTTCTGTCTAGGGGTTGGATCTTATGGTTGGTGTGTGGAGCAAGTGTAAGAATTTCAATTCCCAATTGTTTGCAATAATTGGATGCCTCTAGGTTGATGTGCGATGAATGGTTATCCAATATTAATAAAACTGGCGCTTCTTTTTGGGGACGGGCATGATCCTTAAAGTAATACAGCCACTGCCTAAACAAGTCTATGTTTATTTATCCTGAGTCGCATTCCATACCAACACAGCCAGTTGGCCCTGCATCAAGAAGTTCACCTTTCATCCTTTTCCTGGGAAAAATAAAAGCGGGAGGCACATATTGACCAGTAGCGCTCATGCAACATATCGCTGTTACTGTTATGCCTCTTTCTGCAAATACAACCTTACCTACTACTTTTTTGCCCTTTGCTGACACTACTCTAGGTGTTTTCTTTGGAATTGTGCTAATCCCAGTTTCATCCATGTTGTAAACACGACTAGCATCAAATTTATATTTTTCATAAAGCAGATTTAAATTTATGAAAAATCTATCTACTTGAGCCTTATTAAATCCTATTGCTCTGGCAAGACTTGTAGGCGTTGATTGGCGTAGCCCCAATTGCCATCTTAGAAACTTTGTTAAATCAATTACGAATATTGTTAATTTCGGCATATTGAAAAACTAATCTGCGTAAGGTGTGGATCATAATACCATAAAACATATTGTCCATGGCTAAGCAATACTCAGCGATTTCGCGCTCTTGCCCGTCAGTAAATGTCGGTCTAAAGCGGCCTAGCGAAACTGCAACAGACTTTAAGGCCAGTCTTTTTCTTAAAGCTGACTCACTAATTCCAACTCGTTCTGCGGCTCCTCTTTGACCAATCAGGTTTCTCGCTTCGTCTATTTGGGCTTGAGTCACTAACGTTTTTTCTGGTTTTTTTCTTTGGTAATTTCGGGGCATTTTGCTAAAAAATAAAGAAATATAAATAAATGGAAGAAGACGGGGCAAGTGTGCGCGCGTATACTTATGCGCGTATACCCTGCGAACACTTACCCCAGACAACAACAAAAAGATGAAGTATAAAAATTTTAAAAATAAGAAAAACATATAGAAATCTAATGGAGGTAAATAATTCTCTGTTGAACCTTCTATACACTAAATTAAAACTTACCGGATTTATCTTTATACAGAACCTATAACACAAAAAGAAAATTGCCCAAAAATTTTAAGAAATAGGTTAAAATTTATATTTTGCACGTGGCTGAAAAAGAAAGACGGTAATAACCGACCGCACATCTGCTTCTTAAAGGTGATTTAGCCGTACTGATTTGCAGGGCAACGGAATTCCGCTCCCTACTATTTTCGTTAAGATATATGCGCACACTTTCCCACTGCGCACACTTACCCTTAATGACTCTATACCCTATAGTTGACTATCAGGAAAGTCAAATAAGAAGAAGACATATTCAGCCTAACAAATATATTTCTACATATGTATTCTGTTCTATTTAACCCTGATAGATTTAAGATTTAGCTTTTTGAAGTTGTGAAGCAGTATACAAAGGTCAAAAATCTATATATTCTTAAATAACACCCCAATGGCGAATATTAATGTTATTGGACTGTAGTTTTCTCATAATAAAATTCTTATGAAATTATAATTTTTCATTGTTTTTTCATTTCACTTTTTTCAAAACAACGCAATATCTAAAATAATATTCTGATTAACAATGCCAAAAAAGAATTTAAAAAAAAAACACTATGAATGAATTGTCGAAACAGTGGGCTTCCAAGGCAGTTGTGCATATAGGTCTCGTGATGGACCCGTCATGCCCCACCAGGGGTTTCTCTAAAAGCCCAACCACGCATGACCTGCGTGGCCAGGTATCCAGACGAGCTGGACCCTGCAGCCAACCTGCACCAGTTTTTTCAGGACTTTTATGCACTCTTGGAGCTTACCTCTGCGGCCGTGATAGCCTTAATGGCAGCTCTGCTGTCCGAGCATATTGATACGACTGTATTGCGGTCTCCGCAGCTTAGGATTTTCTGTCCGCATTTTAATACAGCGAATACTTCGGCCTGGAAGACAGTGGCGTGCTCCCCCAGCGAGTATGCCCTACTGGTATGTGGGATCCCACCACAAAGCCCTAATCCAGCTCTGTTATTCATTCTGGAGCCATCCGTGTACCATATGGTCCCCCTATTTAGCAATGCAGGTCTGTTGGAATGCTGCCACTCCTCTCTGCCTGCAATGTGCGTTACGAATCCCTCGCAGTCCAATCACTGGAGCCATGCAGTCACTGCCCATCAGAAGGAGAGGACATTTCTGTATGGTCCGTGACCAAAAAACACTATTTAAAAACATATTGTTGATACACCATGGAAAAAATACATCAGAAAATAAAAATACAATATATTAAGTGGTGCATTCATTTTGCTTACATAATATCTTAATGTAATCAGATGTCATATTAAGTTTGTGGCTAATTTCAACCTCTTACAAGAATTTTATTCTCATATTACCACAGTATTTCTCAAATGGAAGAGTAAATTAGTCTTATTATTGTTCCAATTCTATATAATATCTTAATACATTTATACATATTAACCTGTAATCTAAGAAAAACGGATAATTTGGAACAACAATATATTTCAAGTAATTATTTATAAAATCGGTCAAGTCAAACGACCGCTACTATATAAGGTGTGTAGTAGGTTCCATGCAAAATGTATATTCGCAATAATATATGGTTGGCCAATTATTCCAATCATTCTGCCTAAGAAATAAAAATGTAGGTGGTACATAATTTTCTGATTTGGTTTATATATTTTTAGACCATCTTTTTATGACACTTGATATACGATCATGCTTTAGGAAGAAATTATCATGTAAAAAGGTAAATAAATTAAAGAAAACCTTTTTTTTTTAACTTTATACAAATACTGTTGAAACTTGATTAAGAATTTGGTCAATTAGGCACAAAATAGAATATAATGAATTTATCGTGGAATAAGTAATGTTGTAATTACCAAATAATGCTTAGCTATAAATAAAACATTATAATAGTTAATAAATAGAATCTTGTTAAAGCCTATTTCATACTATGCAATTTATTATAGTCATTTAAGAAACAATTCTTCATAGCAGATTATTTAGAGAATATGCCATCATAATATTATCAAAGTTAGAATGCTGCGAACTTTAAGGAAAGGAGTGTTTCTTTAAAAATATTTCCATATTTCAGAATATTCATAGAATGACAATTTAAATGACAAAAAGCAACTTAAAGATTAAAATTCAGGTTGTTGCTCTAACAAATTTAACTTAATAAATTGCGTTGTGTGAACTAGGCTTAATTTTGACTGAAGGATCTTTATAATTTTGATAAGTCATTGAGAAAAAACGTAAAACCATCAGTTGGATCAATATGAAGTAATGGCGCGCCATATATCTGCAAAATGGATTAAAAGTATATGAGATGAGCAGCAAACATTCACCATTTTCAAAGCACACAACGCAACAAAGAATATGTAATATGAAATAAATGTTGCACGCTGAAAAAGAATCTGATTTGGTTTCGCGATATTTTTTTGTAGATTGGTTCTGTTTTATGAGCATAATAAGATTGCTGATAATTGTTTATAAGAAATTAACTTTATTATTCTGTTAAATGAAAAATATTTTTTTAAATAGGGTGAAGTGGGGTAAGTGTAATAAAAAAAATGATAGTGGCACTTTAAAATTTCATAACAAAAAAACCAAAAGAGAAATCGGGTTCATTTTTAGTAGGTACAGAGCTTATTTCTTTTTTAAATCAATGTCATATTTATTTATTTTTTATCTGCTTTTGTTTTTTTTATAAACCAAAATAAAAAAAACATGTCGGCTGATTACACTTGCCCCAGAGAATGAGGCAAGTGTACCTACTCACGGCTCCTAACTGCCATATGCTTACTCTGCCGATGGATCTGGGGTAAGTGTACTATAGTATGAAAAATTCTGGGTTAAAAAAATAGCTTGATACCTATCTTAATTTATAAGGAAGTTATAAAGTTTTTTCGTAGAGCAATGATAGGGAATAAAACTTAAAGATTTTCTGAAAACTATATTACGTAGGTAAGTTGAGCAAAACAGGCTGTGACAAGTTTTTTTTTATTTATTTAATTTTATTATTTTAAGTTATATGAGGTAAAGGATACTGGAAAAGTTAGTTCTCCTTTTCGCCCTAAAGTGGGTTCTGATAAAACTCGCTCTATATCTGATGCAGCCACTAAGTGATGGTCCTCTTGTTCAGACCAGTGAAACACTGAACTGTGCGCGTTTCGGTTTGATTTTTTTTAAAAACTTAATGGTAGGTTGCGATTCTTCATCAAGCGTTGTTATTTGACCCGCATAGAAAAGTATAATTTTCTTTCCTTTAAATGAGACCAAAACCCAGTTTCCAATGTTAAGGTTTTCCACCCCTTTGAGAAACAATTCGTCTTGTTTTAATGCTTCTTCATCTTCCTCTAACCTTTTTGCATAAGTCTCAAAGGTGACGTCGTCGGCTTCAATGTCGCTTAAAATTTGCGGTTCGTCTTCATCTGAAGAGCTCTCATTAATATGTTTTGCAGTTATTTTTTTTGATTCTTTCTTTGTTTTCTTTGCTAATTCTTTCGCTTTCTTTGCTTTATCTTTCGCTATTCTTTCATCTTCTTTTTCTTGCTCAGCCTTTTTCTTCTTTCTATGTTTTCTTTTGCTAATATAATTTCAGCTCCCGGAGCTATCCTTTTTCTTCTTTCTTTTTCGTTAGGGCGGGGCGACTGCCTCACTGTTTCCAGCAACAATTCTTCAAATGATACAGAACCGCTACTTGGTGCTGCTATTGGTATTGGTCTACTTGGCCCTGCTATTGGTTCTGGTCGCGGTTCTGATGCTAGCTGCTGCGTGGTTGGTTTCTCTCTCGATGGCTCTTCATGGCTGCTTGTGCTGGGTTCATTAAGAGGTTGTTCTGTGGCAGGTTGGGGATTTCTCAAACGTTCTTCATATCTTCGTAGAGCTTCTGGATCATATTTAGAGCGGTCGATGACAGATCTATTAAATGGGCATATTCCTCCTCTACGAAAGCCCGATGTCAGTAAAGCTGGATCTGTCTCTTTCCAAATTGTGCTCACAAGTACCGAAAAATCTTTCTTTGGTATTTTAACTCCCACATGTTTTCTTTGGTACTCCGCTAATTTGGAATCCCACCGTGACTTAAGGCTCTTAAAGACTGCTAGGTCCATGGGTTGCAATAGGTGGCTGGAGTGTGGAAATTACAAGTACATTTATATCATTTTCGACAGCCGCCTTGATAAGTTTTGTGTCTAAGTGCGTTGAATGTCCATCATACAAAAGCAGGATTGGTCTTTCAGGTACAACGTTGCGAATAAACTTTTTTGTAAAATAGTTTACAAAGATTTCGGTTTCCATCCAACCATTTGGTGACGCAGCATAAGAAGTACTTGAAAAGGTAGATTCCTTGGGAGCCAGCCAGGTACTCCATAGATTTTTTCCCTTAAAAACAATTAATGGAACATTTTTCTGACCGACAATTTTAGTTTTACTTGGATCGAGCGTAAAACTAGTTTCGTCGATGTTATAAATCTGAGAAGGCTTATTTTGCAGGTCGTTATTTTCTAAGGTTGCTTTTAACATGTCAAAATATTGTTCAATCACAAATGGATCATTGGCTTTTTTTCTGGCATACTCTAGTCCCTGTGGTTTTTTTAAAGATAGCCTGTGCCTTTTTTTAAAGTATAAGAACCAATCCTCGCCAGGTATTCCATCTTTAAATGGCGTTTTTACATTATTTTTCGTGACATAGTTTCCCACCAATTCTAAGATTTCCTTTCAGCTGAGCCCCCAACCCCACTTCTCCATGATTTTTATGGCATTCACTAATTTTTCTTCATCAGCTGCAGGTATTGCGGTGGGTCTTCCTTTGGACGTGCTTTTTGATCCTCGGGTTCCTCGTAGGTGTTTTTGAAGAGTGGAAAATGGAATTTGATACCTCTGGGCAGCACCATAAATACTGATACGATTTTCTTGGATGTTTCTGATCGCATCTTTTAAAAGTTCAGCACTGTAAGAAGGGTCTTGTTTCTTTTTTTTATACACTCTCACCATTTTGAAGGAACTCACTAGGAACTGTATGAACTAGTCTTATATCGGTCCTATTTTAAAGATTTCCACACTGTCTTTACAATTAATTAAACTCTTTGGTAAGTATTTACACTATTTCTTCGATATTAGTCTTAGCCTGTAACAAGAGAGAAAATGATAGGTTATAGCCTAAAAACTCAAGAAGGAGGAGGCTGGGGGCAAATGTAGTCAGTGATTACACTTACCCCATATGCGTATTTCGGGGGGTAAATGTAATCGCTGGCATTCATTTTTTGTTAAGTATCGAAAATTAAATCTGATAGCAGAATCAACATCCTTGTCGAAAATTACCTAAGGGAGCAAAATATTACAACTAAATACTAATATTAGCAGTAGTAATAGGGAATTAAAATTCCTAAAAGGCACTCACAAAATTATTATGAATGTCAAAGTACAAAAAAGAAAAAGGGAAATCTCTGAAACTGGAACTAAGAGGTTAATAAAAAGTTATATGGGTGTAAAAAGGGTCATATTTTCTAATTTCGGAGAAAATATGTTCCAAAACGTTATAAAAAAAAATCATAGGGCTTGATTACATTTGCCCCATGATTACATTTACCACACTTCACCCTACTCATTCTTAAAAAAAAAAGAACTCAGTAAGCACTTATTGGCCTAAGGACGTACTATATTGGTCGCAAATGTCTTACGTGGGATCGTCCAAATAAAGATACGGTGGAACATCTCTTTCACGTCCTGGGTGGGATTGTCAGATTTAGGATATCTTTTGGATATTTATGTTTATATCCCTAATTAAATATATATCATTATATAACCTACATTTTTTATATTTTCTTTGGTTTTAAGTCTTGAGTATTAGTTCGCAGGTGTAGGCAGTAATCGCGAATGTACATATAGGTTTTCTAACATTTTATGATTTTTTAAAATATTGTAACAAAAAAAATTAAATTGAAAGACTAGATATATGTATGCATAAAATGGGCTCCATGTAATATTTTCTTTCATGTAGTTTCTTTAAGAGGCATTCATTCCCAACTAATTTTAAACACACTGGACAGCTAATAAGTCCCATGTCCCTGGAACGTCCCATAAACTTCATGGGAAGTAACGGGACGTCGCTGAACTTAACCTATATCCCATTTCCATGACACTTGGACGCCCCAGGGACCGATTTATGTTGACTGGGAATAGGCATTTCTATTTTGATCCAATGAAACCGACAATGATACAAATATTTCAAGTGGGCCCTTACTTAATTTAATAAAGTATCAAATATTTTGGTTTAAAAATAGATGTAATTAATTGGATGGATAACATTTTAGTTGTTTTTTTTATTAATTATTAAATTTAAATTTGCTTGTTATTTTCATCTTTTTTATTTAATTAAAAGTAAAAACATAATATAAAAAAAGCAAAATCTTATATTTAAGTTTTTTCAGGTGTGGTGTAGGTATTCATAATGATATCTATAATTATGAGTTTATTTGAATAAATTATTTTTAATTTAATTTATAAGAAATTGATTTTACATGTTTATTGCCATGGCTGTACTTAGATCTCTTTAATTTGTAATAATTCTAGTTATTTACAGTAGTGTCCAAACATAAATATACTTAATTTCTATGACGAATATTATATTTGATGTTGAGGCATATCATATGTATCTATTTTGATATTTCATATATATAATGATTATTTTTTGAATTTTATTACATATATATTTAGGATATGTTGAAGATAATTACATGGCATTTATATGCCTTTAAGTGAAACAGAAGCATAATTAAAAATACACTCAGCATATGAAAATATTCATTAATAAAATTTATTTTTTGTTTATACAAGAAAACTTATTATGAATTTTTATCAACCTATATTTTATAATATACAATTCACTTAATAGAAACAATATTTCATATTAATCTATAAAAATATGTATGGGCATAAATACCCTTTTAAAAGCACCCATATACCCATGCCTCTCATTATAAATGTAATTTTTCCATTACTTTACGCACGGTCTAATAATAACAATGACCTACACTTGAAGAACCAAGTAAATAATAGCGTGTTGGTATACTAGATGAATAACATCCCACAAATACAGGTTTACTTGTTAGTTTTGAAGGAGTTTTATTTATTTATTATGAAATATAGATTTTGTGGGTTAATTTTGAAATATCTTCCTAGTGACAGGGTCTTCTAAAAATCGAGTGTTTAATATTATATAAACTGCTGGTAGGTTATCTAAAACGTACTAAAAGTTTATACTTAAAAATACTGCAGAAAGTGTGTAAAACATTCAAAACATGTAAATTTCAAAAATAAATTTTATTTATGAAAATGACGAATAAGTCTTGAATAATAATTCAAATTTTTACACATATCAATTGTAATAATAGAAATTCATTTATGCATGAAATAATCCTTCTAAAATATCCCTAAAATGTATTTATCTTATTATTCACTTGGGATTGGGAACTACTTCATATTATTTTTCTTAATTGTTGCGATTACTTAAAATATTAATAAGCTTTCATTGATAAATATACGGCTGTTATAAAAACTTGATATGAACTACTTTATTTGAGTATTATTATCGGTGACATAATTTTAAGAAAAAAATGATTAAAAAACAATAAATTTACTCGGTATCACGTTTAAGAATGTTTTAATGTTGTTTAAGAAATGAATATTTATTTGTTGTTATTAATCTTATTGACCATTCAATGTTATTGTTTTTATTTTTGAGGTATTAATATCTTCATCTTTGATCCACCTGGTGGTAATTTCTTTAAAGGTGTGACCTATGTAATAAGCATAATAATCACGTGTTTTTGGATCTGATTATTGTAATATAACTGTTACTGAATGAAAATTAAATGTTGCTGATACTAAAATTTGTGAAGTTTTATTTTGAATAGTACAACTTAATACCTAAGTATAATCAATTAAGTATAGAAGTAATTACAATATATTGCTGTCTAAGTCTTTTTAAAAATAATCGAATATATTGAACTGCATTGCTACTAAAGTGTAGACGACTGCATGACCCAGCACCTAAAAAGAAAAAAAAATTGTTATCTTAGATTAGAGAAAAAGAAGATTAATATACAATAATTAAAATTAAGAATTCTTCAAGTTATTTATTCTGAGTATTCATATTTGATTGAATATTCATATTTTGAAAAAAAGAAG
Source organism: Anthonomus grandis grandis (assembly GCF_022605725.1). Taxonomy (NCBI): domain Eukaryota; kingdom Metazoa; phylum Arthropoda; class Insecta; order Coleoptera; family Curculionidae; genus Anthonomus; species Anthonomus grandis. The sequence goes on from NC_065546.1 coordinate 7,485,378, forward strand.
CAGAGGTCGGATATTGTGAGAAGTAGAAATGCGGCTCATTTTGCAAAACTTCTATATAATAAGTCATTACTGCTACCCATAGCAAAATGGTTGATTTTCAAAATCTTATTTTCTTTACTACACCTGTTCAGGTGTAATTTGTTTGTAGGTGTGTTGATGTTCGTAGAATTTGTATTTTTTGTCAATGTCAAAAAAACAAACACAAACTCTATAAACAACAACATAGTAAGTAATGACTAATATTCCAGGACCATAAATAAGCATTCAGTGGGAGCTTTATAAACGATGTATCGCATGATCCCTTTTTCTATTTCATTGAAGTTTTGCAAAATGAGCTGCCCAAAAAGTAGTATTTAAGTTGCTAATGATGTGTGCCAAACTTCCAATTTGTAAATAAACGCATTCAAAAGATAAGAGGGGAGGGGGTGCAATTAAGAGCCATACTTTATATAGGGTGTTTCAGAACTATGGGATCAAACTTCTAGGGGTTGTTCAGTGCAACAGTAGAATTTGAGTATAGGAACCCATGTCCAGAAATGTGTCACTACGCCACTACGGTCCTAAGACGCGTTTAAATTTAGAAAAAATATTAATTACCTAAATAGGATCTGATGCATTTATTTTTACCTTTTGTATATGATACCATCACAACAATTGTTCAAAATGTCTTCCTCCAACCTCAATACACCGATTTAAACGCCGCACATGATTTCGGCGGACTACACTAAAAATTTGATCCTCGTTTTGAATGATTTCAAATGCTGCTGTTATTCATCCAATTAACTCCAGCTCTGCTTCTACTGAAGTTTCGTAGACTAAAGACTTTACATGTTCCCACAAGAAAAAATCCAGCGACATTAAATCGGGTGACCTAGGAGGCCAAGAAACTGGTCCACCTCTGGCAATCCAACGGTGCCCAAACCGCTGAGCCAAATACTCGCATACTTATACAGCAAAGTGAGCCGGCGCTCCATCATGCTGAAACCACATTTGCTATCTAACGTTTAGTGGAACATTTTCAAGGAGTTCTGGGAGAACTTCCTCCAAGAAACGCAGATAAATAGGTCCTGTTAACCGTTCCGGTAGAACGTATGGCCCAATTAAATAATCATCAACAATGCCTGCCCATACGTTGACAGACCAACGATTCTGATGTTTTCTTGGAAAAATTGCATAAGGATTTTCTTCGTCCCAAACATGGCTATTCCTACTTTTAAAAATACCGTCTCTTGTGAAAGAGGCTTCATCGGTCCACAAAACATATCGTAAAAAATTTGGTTGTGCAATGATGTGATCCAGAAGCCATCGACAATATTGAACTCTAGGATGACAATCGGCTGCAGTCATACCTTGAACTTTCTGAAAGTGGTAAGGATGGAGTTGTTGCTCGTGTAGTACCCGCCAGACAGAAGCGTTACTCGTATTCATATTCTTAGCGACGTCACGTGTGCTATTTGATAGTTCATCGGCAACTCGCTGAAGCACCTCTTCTTCAAATTCGACCGTTCTTACGGTTCGAGCAACACCAGTATCATGCATCTTGGTCTTAAACATCATGCCTGTCTCAGCGAGCCGCCAATGAACCGCAATAAACTTTTTGTATCCAGGATGCTATCGTTCGGGATAACGTAACGTTCATGATACATCCCCGATGCTTCTCGTGCATTGGAGTTTGTTGCTACGTATGCCAAATGCATATCCGCCAATTCTTGATTGGTAAAGTTTTCCATTAGCAATAAATGTTTAAAAATTGTAAGTTATAAAATTTTTAAACATGACATTGAGAATTGACATTGATAAGCGTTGATTTTAAATAATTGTTGTTATGGTATCATGTACAAAACGTAAAAATAAATCCAGTAGATCCTATTTATGTAACTAATGTTTTTTATAAATTTGAATGCGTCTTAGGGCCGTAGTGGCGTAGTGACGCATTTCCGGACATGGGTTCCTATACTCAAATGGATTCTTCTGTTGCACTGAACAACCCCCAGAAGTTTGATCCCATAGTTTTAAAACACCCTGTAGAAGATACATCTTTAAGCTGATCTAAATGGTGTGAATGAAACCCATGAGAATTAAATTTTGTGACATTTATTTAAGTATTTATATAATTTTTACAAGTCAATAATACTGATTTAAAGTTTCAAAAGAAAAAATTCAAAGATAGTACATTCTTAGGATATTTACAGAATAAAAACCAAAGACAAAATGTATTTAGATTTATAATATTTTTTCATGTTTTTATGATGCAAGGTTCCTGGAAGATTTATTTTTTATTTTTCCGGACGTACTTAATCCCCATGATACTATTACTGGCAAGATAAACCCACTTGGCGATGCAATTTCGTGTGACTTTGCGCATGACGTCACTCGATGACAAAAATTCTGTTTGTCGGTTGGAAAAGCAGTATTTTAAAGCCTTTTTTATTTAACATTACTTATTAAGTATTATTATATTTTCTCATATGAAATATGCTATGATTATTACAATAGTATGTAAAATATTTCCTTAATAGTATGTAGGATTCGTGGATCCGTGCAAGGATAGTAAAGCCTTATATAATATAAATGCCTATTTTGGTTTTGGACAAGGTTTAAAAAACGATTTTTATTATTTAAGGTATTTTAATTTGAAAATAAATATACACAATATGAAACGTCTGAAGGCTTGTTAATTAATAATAAATTAATAATACTTTATAGCCAAAAAAAAAAGGATTTATGGTTTTTATTTGACTTTTTTTTACTTTAGACGAATGCCTCTGCAGAAAAATATCAGTGATATAATATGTACATATTTTATTATGTTGTAAAAAAAATAAAACAAAAATAGAGGATTGATATACAGCATATTGTGACAATTAACTTTCATAAAATTGTGTGCGCTAAGTATACATATGAGTACCCATTGGTTGTTGGTAATAATAGTGTTACCAGTAAATGCCAAAAGAAAATGCATGATGCCATTGATGACATACAACCAATTAATTTCACTTTCTTAAGTATCTATATTTCTTTAAATTGCTTATGGGTAGGTGTGTTATTAAAATGGTTTTGTAATCCATTGTCGGCAAACTTGTTTGTCCTTTGGAAATCTAAAGAATCCGCAATCCGAAACTACCTTACTTTTCTTAGAACATTGAAAGGTCTTTCAATGTTCTAAGTTACTTTTTTTGTTGTTGTTGCTTGAACAACCCACAACTGCACAGTACTTATAATTTAATAAACTCTGCCATATTTGTCACACAAAATACACACAAAACAAATAAACCATGCCCTAACCCTAAATCCATCGAACATCTAAAGCAAAAACGAAACGTCACATTAAAATGTATTAAATAAAACTCTGTTCATGTATTAAAAGCTGTTCCTGGGGAAATTTGTCATCGACTGACGTCAGGCGTGCGAGAGAGATAGGCTCATCTCATGTGCGTGGGTTTATCTTCTCGAGTATTAGTATCATGCTATCCCTATCAATAATATCTCTACATACATCTCTACATATCAAACATAACATCTCTAGGTTACATTTGAAATCAGAGAGTATGATAAATAAAGAAGCTTAGTAACATCAAAATGTCTTCAAAAAACCCAGAGGAATAGAAATAAAAAAGATAAAAGATTAAAGAATTTCAATACCTAACATTTCTAAAGAAATATTCTAGACATATTGCCTCAAGCACAGATGTATATAGCTCCGCCCGGAGCTATACACATCTGTGCCTCAAGTTTCAGAATATTCAGACATTGGTATTGGTAGAACCCTTAATATTATGTTCCCTAATCGATCTGTGCTGTCAGGGGTGTTAACTATGCCCAAAAAAGTAAAATAATAAAAAAAGTTTTTTTATAAACCTACTAAGGGCGCCTTAAAATACAATTTAAAGCACAGATGCTATTTTTGTAGCTACTCTATAGGGGACCAATATACCCACTTTTATCTCCATATTAGGTCTTATATTATGTGTGTACTGTATTGCCATGAACGAAACCTTAAATGCAGAAACCGTAGGATGGTTGTCGGGTAAAGACCCAAGAAATTTAATAAATCCTAATTATTCATGGTAGGTACCAAAATATTCAAGAATGTATAGCCAGTATTATTTATCAATTTAGCTTCTTCTGTCGAAAGCACCCACGAATAATTTATTTTATTTAAAAAAATTATTTTTTTTTTAAATTTTCCTTGGAAAACATAATATAATAAAAAAAATTTATTAACTGAAATGAATAAATCTCTGTTCAGAGAATTACCCAAGTGATCGATGCGAGACGGGAGTGACGCGACCGTTAACCCACATGATGACGCTCGACCAATCAGAGTAGAGAAACGAGGCGTCGGCCGCATGACGTCAGCGAAAGTATAAATATCCCGACATGAAATTTTTAGCCGCAAAGACGAAGTTAGTTTAGAAAGCTGCATAACAAGCTTGTCTGAACCTCTTGTCCCCAACTTTTTTACATTTTTTGTGGTGTTTTTCCGAACAAATCAAGCAAAATGGTAAGAATCTCCGTTCTTTTAGTTAGGGAAGCGTTTTGGTTTGTTACTTTTTTTCTTAAACGTTCTTAAAATGGTGAAAAACGTGGAAAACCGTTAGGAACCAACGTGGCTTGCCGGCCGACATTTTGTTTAACCGGCATACTTCGTTAATCCCGTAAAGCTATTTATGTTTATTCGTTTTATATTCGTTAAATTTATTGTCCTAGTATGCATTTTTTTAAAACATTTTACGCATATATTGGCTAATTTTCTGACTGAATCATGGCGAATCGATATAATTAGGGCTGGGTATCTAATAAGGGTGTACCTCTATAATATTTTATTTTTACGTAAATATTTATATTTCTTTTTTGTTTTAAACTCTTTAACCAAAGATTAACCACCATTTCAAGTTTTATTTCTGTATGCGTAAAGTTCTGCATCGATCGATATTCTGGGTGCATGCCGCACCCAAGCGAAATTACATGTGCATTTTCTTTTCTTACGTTCAGGTGTCCCTATGGATTTGTCAGATTAAATTTAATGTTAAACCTATATCAATTTTGTGAAACTAACTTTATACATAATATGCATCTCCCAGTTTCCGGTATGAATCATCGCGTATATCGATATTATAGGGGTGGGCACAAGCCGTTTATTGTTTTATGAATCATTAGGCTACGTTTACAACGCGTGTATCAAATATTTAATACTTGGATCAAGTGACGTCATGAGGGCTAGTTTTTTTTTTTTGTGTAAACACCTAGGACCTAATTTGAAGTACCAAAATGACAAGTTTGACGTTTTATTGTATGTTAGCTTACTAGACAAAAATAACAAAGAGAAAGAGAACAAGTTTAGGTTTTGAAAAAAAAAAAAAATTAATTTGTTTAAAAATAATAAAAATATACAATTTTTGTTATTTTTACAACAATAACACTTTTAAAGATTTAGAATATAATTCTATAATTGAGGCGTTCAGAGCTAAAGTGGATCAAGCCCATAATTCGTATTCGTATTTACCTTATTGAACCATTGGTTCACATTATCAACCTAATATTTAAAACAGGAACAGTACCTACTCAATTTAAAGTATCAATAATCACTCCAATATATAAATCAGGTGATAAATGTGAAATAGGTAACTATCGTCCTATAAGTGTGATCAATAATTTTTCCAAGCTCTTCGAGAAATATTTGAAAGATAGACTTATTGACTATTTACAAAAAAATAACATATTAACACAAAATCAGTTTGGTTTCATTGGGGGGCTCAGCGCATCCGATGCTGTCTGCGAATTAACAAAGCGAGTGAATCAGGCTTTTGATGGTGATAGAAAGTGTTTGGCAGTGTTTCTGGACCTAGCAAGGGCCTTTGACACTGTACCGCATGAGCTTTTGCTAGATACTTTAAGATCTTATGGTATTAGAGGTCCAGTGTCAAGGGTCTATGAAAGTTACTTGGGGGACAGAAAACAGTCTTTAAAAATAAATAATGAGATTAGTGAACCATCTTATATAAAAATTGGAATTCCACAAGGAACAGTTATTGGACCTATACTCTTTATAACTTATATTAACGCTCTTACCAATCTTAAAATTCATGACGGGTCACTGATATCATATGCAGATGACACGGTTGCGGTGTTTCACGGAATTTCTTGGGGAGACACAAAAAAAACTGCAGAACTTGGTCTAGCAACAGTCAAGAACTGGCTGGATTCTTTTAAATTAAGTCTCAATAGTCAAAAAACAAACTAAATTGCATTTTCTATAACAGCTGCTAATCGCCCCAGATTTCAACAAATTAAACTTGAATTAATTGATATCAAGGAAGTTTCATTTACTAAATATCTGGGTATCATTGTGGATAAACATTTAAAATGGGACCAACACATTCTAAAATTAACACAAAACATCCGTAAACTTATTTATCGATTTCATATTTTGAGAAATATCTTAAATGAAAAACTACTAATTTTAATTTATAAATCCTTGGTTGAGTCCTTGTTAAGGTATGGGGTGATTGTCTGGGGAGGTCTATACAAGAATTGTTTAAAACAACTTAATGTAGTAGGTATATTGCAGTTAATTTAATTTAATTTAATTTTGTTGAATATGTGATTATCTTGTTAAACTTATAATTGGGTTTTTATATCATATTAATAGTTATTTGTTCTAATTCTTTGGATAACTTTTGAGAATGTGACTTTACTCTTTTTCTTTTCTTTTCATTCTTTTAGGTTTGTTTGTGTGTGTTTTTTTTTTTAACTATATTTTTCATTGTTTTGCAACTGTTTCCTGTTATTGGGCAGGTTGCCTGTTGGAAATGGAGGCTTATTATTATTATTAAAACTTTATTTTAAAAGTTATATACAAAAAACAAAAAAGATTTCCTACACAACAATTATATTCTGAAGAAATTTTTAATATACGCTCAATTTACATATTGTCAACATGCATTTATACACATAAATCAGAAAAAATCAAGAATTATGTTAGTCATTCCTACACAACCCGAAATAATATAAACAGACACCTAAAAATACCAAACATAAAAAAAACTATAGGGCAACGATTTTTAGGATACTTGTCCCCGAAATTTTATAACATCTTACCAAACAGCTTAAAAAATATAAATAATATTAAAAACTTTAGTAAGGTCTGTAGAAAATTTATTTATTCAAATATAGATAAATTTAATTTTTTTAAATAGTTTTGGGAAGGGAAATTTTATTGGAGAATTTTTGTTTAGTTGTAGATTATGGTTAGTTATATTTTATATTATTACTAAAATTTTGTGATTTCTCAGCATACACAAACAGATGTTACAACATCTAGGTGTATGTTAAAAACAATGACTGTTAACTATTATTATTGAATGTAATTAAGTTAAAAAAAAAAATAAAAAAATTGTTATAATATAACCAAAATGATTAATAAATTTGAATTTGAATTCATAGTTTTGAGATAAATTGAGTTATATTACACAAGTGACCCCTCAGAGAGAGTTAAATGAGATTTTACTTTTTAGAATTGTGTTACGAAGACTAACTTAAATATTCATCATGGTTTGAAAATTCAAAATTAGGAATGAAAGGTGATAATACACTTTTAATTAGAAATTATTGGACTTGATCCACTTTGACTCTGAAATGTTTCTGACAAAAGATAAATGAAATAAAAAACACAATGTAAAATCAAATGTATTATTTATTACTTTTTAGCCAGCATATAAAAATATCACTCAAAGTTTAATCACTTTCCTTGAAGATAATATATAGGTTCATCATCATCTGATTCTGCAATATTTTCCTCATTCAAACCAGTTTGTGATCTAGTTTGTTTTTCTGTTCGTAGGTTTTTAAAATGTGCCTGGGTATTGGGTGGAAGAAATGGTAAAAGGGACAACATATCTTTTTTCTTTGCCTCGGTGACCACTCTGGCAGTTTTGTATAATGGATCTTGGGTCTCACTCAGGGACCACCTGAGTCAGTTTTCTTCTTATTAACTAACATTTGTTCAAGGTTTTTAGTCATTAAAATATTGGATGTATTTACTTTGATAACCACAAAAGGCTTCTTCGACTTTGCTTTCTTGACAACTTGTAGCCAGTCCTCAGGTGTAAACATTTGGATACACTTTTGTGACGCTGATTCAATTACTCCAAAATCTTGATCATTAGGAAAAAATGAGTGACCAGAAACCACAAATTTATGATCAATTGTTTTAATGCTTAACTGGGGATCTAGGACCGAGTTCAACAATGTAGAGGCCACTTTAATATTTCGATTTTGGTCAGTACATGAATCCGAGTAAAGAATTACATGGGAATGATGTTTGGCCTCCTTCCTAATATGTGAGTAGCATAGACGCTACCTCTTGTGATCCTCTCCCTCCTTCTGTCTCATGGATTCCAAAATTGTATACATACATATTCCGCTTATAGTATGCTATTGATGTAGTTAATTTTGGATATGGGAGAGCCTTTTGAAGATTGAATGTTGCAACATAACAGGTATTTGATGCGAAGGCTTTATCAGTTTTAAGAGACTCTGGCTTGTAGGGCTTTAGCCAAGTGCAATTTCTTTTCAAGTTCAAATTGACTATGCCGTTCCGGATCATCAGTAGAAGCTTCTATCTTCAATTGAAATTCATCACATCTACTGCCCGTATCTTTTTCAGGAACTTTAAAATGTAAGTTAAATTTAGTAGAAAAAACGTGATAGTAAAACTTTTGTTTCAAAGCTTGCTTCCCTTTGCTATTGCATTTCTCAACATACCAAGTCATATAATTTTCTTATATTTAAATCAGGATGAAGATATTTCCTTTCCGGATTTTTTTTTCCTGCTGTAATGGCTCTGATAGGCAAGGAAAAGAGTTGATATGTGCTACTATATCAGTATCATCAAGTTTATTCTTTGGAACTCCTTGCCTGCGTGAACTTCAGGCTTTGAAATGCCCATGTAAACTCTTCCATGACTAAGCTGAAGAGTTTCCAAAAAATATTTCTTGCACACTGTTTGAGAATTTGCACCGTCTCTTAAAACACAACTGTAGCAGACACCTTTTTCACTAGCGCTTCCATCTCATATTTGCTTACACTTCACTCTTTGACTCAAAACAGAACTCCTGATATATACATTTTATTTGCTAAAGTCCCCTAACTTCCAAAATGATTTGAATATGCACTTCCTCTGTTCCTCTGTGAATTTCTCATTACATCTTTTTTTGCAATGGCAGGGTGAGGATTTGCTTTCTACCTCTCTCCTTCTTTGCAGGGTCGCCTTCATGATTTTGTCTACTTGGTCCAGAAAGAGGTTCAGAAGCTGTCCCTGGTTTGAGTGAGAGTTATCTAGAAAGAAAAGAAAAGCATTATATACTGTGTTCAATTTATCTTAATAAACTTTTGGTTCACTCTACTTTAACTTAAAAAAAAAAAATTTTAAATAAAACAGTTGGTCAACAGGTTTTATTTATATGTTACAAATGAAATAAAATAAAACAAAAAACACTTTTGCCATTTATTTCTAACAGAAATAAAGAATAATAATTTTAATCTTATTTCGGAATAATTTAAAACTTGGAAACTTAAAAATTTTAAAAATACCGTGAATGAAAATGTTACCAACAAATATTTAACGCACGGTATATTTTAAAGAAGAATTTTCCAATTATTACTAATACTACTACAGGCCTATATAATGTATACATTCAAGTAAGGTTAGGTTAGAATTTGTAATTATACTAAATAAACTACATTATTTTACTATACCTTCAGATTCTGACGTCGAATATTCGTTTTCTGGGGGCTCATAATCAGAGGATGAATCAGAAAAGTCCATAAATGATGTATCTGAATCCATTATACTCACTTTTTACACAGGAACACATAAACAAGTACACAAACAAACACCACATGCTACAATTCTAATGAGTTTGGACTTGGTCCACTTTGGCTCTGAAATTTTATTAATTTTTTTCAGAACCAAAGAAAACTACTGGCTTCTGTTGGCAAACTACGGCAGTAGGGACTTGATTCACTGTGGCACTGAAAAGATACACTTTTATTGGGTATTATTGTATACTAAACACATTTTTTGAAATTTTGGACTTGATCCACTTTAGCTCTGAATGCCTCAATTCTTTGTCCAAACTGATTAACAAAGTGGTATTTTGCGGGTGTATTAATTAATTGTTAAAGAAAACTATTTGATTCTAGCCAATGTTTCAAAGTATTTATAGTAATTCATCTTCAGGGCTCATTCTTAGTTCTCTCGCATCGAATTAAAAAAATACATATCACAGGGATAAAAATGTAGGCAACCTAAAAGGCAGTTACATAGAGGAGGGATTACAATTAAAATCTCATAAAATATAAAATAGAAAACTAGAGAAATTTACTACTAGGTGTAAAAACTACAGAAGAGAAATGTGTTACGCATTTCACATGTGTTTTATACAATATGTAGTAGTAAAATACAAGTCTACCATCTTGTTTCCATTTTATATTTTTATGATATTTTAATTGTAATCCCGCCTCTATGTAACCACTTTTTAATATTATCTATGCTAATAATAAGAAGACAAGAGTACCTTTTTTATGTAAAAATGTTGTTTCTTTTTAATTTTACTATCCAAATAATTAAAAAGTAACAAGAAAAAAAAGTTTTACACTTTTATCCTTGCTGACCACTAATTTTAAATGATCCTGTATACATTTCATTATAAAATCAGGTAGTAACAATAAGAGTAGTATGCGATAAAAATAATGATCAGGGATTTCAAAAATATTAACAAAAAACCATCTTCTTCTAGAAATTATAAAACACCCTGTAACATGAAAATGATTCACTTTTCAGGATTTCTGTATATGAAGTTTTTGTCTTATTTTTAGACAAAGATGTGGCTGGTAAAATATTGCAATGTAATTTTGGGACACCCTGTATATTTTTTTAATTTGATGAAAGAGAACTATAACTTCAAGCCCTAAAGATAAATCACATTGGCTAGGAAAGAATAGTTTTCCTCTAACAATTGAGCTAATACAGTCACAAAGTACCACTTCAAAAGAAAATATCTGGTCACAAAAAGAATTATTTTTTATTATTGCATTTAGTTTCATATTCATAAATTTATTTGATATTTTTGGAAATATTTTTTGTTATTAATCACTATACTCCTTATCCTCTACAGGGGATGGTTCAATTAGCTTAGTTTTTCAAAATTGTTTAATTGCTAAATAGATGGCCCTGGTAATGAACTCAATGGCCGCATAGTAAATTGAACTCATATTAAATAGGCATTATATTGTTTCAAAGATCATTGTATCATTTTGGTGACTACTGATTGGTGAGTTGAATACAAAGACCCTGCTTCCAGAAAATATTTACTTGCTTCTGGCTTAACTTTACCTAACCATCTCCAAGCTAAAGCTGCAGAGTTCTTAACAGGTTTGCACCATTCCAACTCATGTATTCGACTTGTTATTCTGTTTTGGAAAAGCATGTTTTGGTTTGAGATCTTAATAAATTTCTGGTTATATGTATGTGTATAGACTTTTTTATCCTGCATTTGTATTTGAGGCATTCATCAGCTTTATGCAATAGCACATAATGGCTCTGTGGAGATGTCTTAACACTCTCGACATGGTAATTTTTAATAAAAAAAATCATTTCCTTGTTTGCTTCAGAGCTTTCATGATTCTAGATAGGGATTAAATTTATTAAGACAAGTTTGTCTCAAAGTTGACTCAAGGTTTTTCTTTATTGCATGACTGAAAATAAATCTATTATTTTTATTTCTTGGATATTGTACAGTGGAATCTTTTCCTAAATTTTTCTTTTTGGTCCATTGATGTTTGAACATATTTTTGGTAATTTTTTGAATGATTAATTCATGATCATTTGATAAATTTTCTAAACCCTATAATTATTGATGAGCAGCACAGCTTTTCTCTCAAATGATAAACTGATTCCAACTTAATCAACAGTCCAATTAATTGTCAGAGGCAAGTGTGTACATTGACTCAGCAAGGCATTAGACAAAATTGATCATAATACTGTATTACAAGAAGTTGCCAGAGTGGGAGTTCATTGAGATCTCCTTGGGTGGGTGGTTGTATATATTTTAATTGATCCCAGTATGTCAATATATAGCCACCAGGCCTCCATGTATCCTGTTACCTCAGGTGTACCTCAAGGTTTCCACTTGGGGGCCTTTACTTTTCATTGAAGTCTATTTAAGTGATGTTATTATATGTTTTATTTTATGCAGACAATATTAAGATTTTTGCATCAAGAATGTTTGTGATTGCTTTCTGTTACAAAGTGATTTCAACAGATTTTTTTTTTAATATTGTCAGAGAAGTAAACTTTATCTTAATTATGATAAATGTGCATTTATTGGTTTCATAATTAGTACTAATTTATTTTAATTTAACTACAATTTTAATAGAATTCTTAGAGGACTGATAAAGTGAAGGATCTGGGTGTCATCTCTGTATATTTTTATGCACTTTTAATAAAGCACTTAATGACTGACCTATGATCAAAAGCTAACTTTTGTAAAACATATTAATTACTTAAGCATCAATTATAACCCAATGGGCTTAATTGTACAAAATAGTAGGCAATAGTAACCTCTAGAAACTCTCTAAAAACACCTCCTTTGTTGGCTCCACAATATGCAGTGCATATTGGAAACAAATTTTAAAGATTGTTAGATTATAAAAATATTGGTACATTTAACTTACATGCTAATTTAATAGAACTTAGAGTTGAATATCAATTATATCCTATAAAACTATCATATTGAATTGATTATCTAGTACCTGAAATACCTTTCCATATTCCTTGGAGAATTTTTTTTAAATTTGCTTCTGATCTATTTGTATAGAATCAATGTATCAAGTAATCTGCCATTAAGTCATATGCTTTCTATATATAATTTGGCATTTTTTTAGTATAAATTTAATTAACAAGGACACTAAATTAGAAATTTAGGGCTTTATAATATTTTTTCTCAAGTACACCTTAAAAATTTTGTAATTTGTGGATGTTCCTTTGGATTTCATCCTGTTAATATTTATTTGTTTGATAAATAAATAAAACAATAAATGTTGTATATCCTGATAGTCCCAGTTTCTTTAAATTCTACATACCAGACTTGTTTTATTTGACTCATTAATCTCTTAAATTCAAGATAAAATTAAAAATATATGAAAAAAAGGCAACAACCTAAAATTGTTCCGGTAAATAAAAAAAAACTTAACCAGTTCAAAGTAAAGAAACCACTTATTTCTTAACTATAAATAACAAACAGATAATTATAATGATTAAATTTTTAAAGAAAATTAAATGTTTTTAGAATGCAGTTATTAATTAACAATCTTAAAATCTTATCATTACTCAAAATAGGAAGCATATTAAATTTGGATTTTTTACATGAACATTAATACTTTAGGAAAGGTTCTGGGTTTTGTATGTTGACAAGTTTGTTAATTGAAAGACCATTAGTGGAAATCTTTTCACAAAACTTATAAAAAGATTGAAGTAAGCTAAAAATTATTTTAGTGTGAATTGGTTACTGTATTGAAAACACAATTTTTATATAATTTGTGCATATCTGTACTAACAGATCTGTTTTTCTCTTACAGCGTGAATGTATCTCAGTCCATGTTGGCCAAGCCGGAGTCCAAATTGGTAACGCCTGTTGGGAACTCTACTGCCTTGAGCATGGAATCCAACCTGATGGACAAATGCCATCTGACAAAACTGTTGGAGGTGGAGATGACTCTTTCAACACCTTCTTTAGTGAGACTGGTGCTGGCAAACATGTGCCCAGGGCAGTGTTTGTTGACTTAGAGCCCACTGTGGTTGATGAGGTCAGGACCGGAACTTACAGACAGTTGTTCCACCCTGAACAACTAATCACAGGAAAGGAAGACGCCGCCAACAACTACGCGCGTGGTCATTACACTATTGGAAAGGAAATTGTTGACTTGGTTTTGGACAGGGTCAGGAAACTGGCCGATCAATGTACTGGACTGCAAGGATTCTTGATCTTCCACTCTTTCGGTGGTGGCACTGGATCTGGTTTCACTTCATTGTTGATGGAGCGTCTATCAGTTGACTATGGCAAAAAATCCAAACTTGAATTTGCTATTTACCCAGCCCCACAAGTATCCACTGCAGTAGTTGAACCCTACAACTCCATTTTGACCACCCACACCACCTTGGAACACTCTGACTGTGCCTTCATGGTAGACAATGAGGCTATCTATGATATCTGCAGACGTAACTTGGACATCGAGAGGCCCACTTACACTAACTTGAACAGGCTTATTGGCCAAATTGTATCTTCTATTACTGCCTCTTTGAGGTTCGATGGTGCCCTCAATGTTGACCTGACAGAATTCCAAACTAACTTGGTACCATACCCCCGTATCCATTTCCCTCTGGTAACTTATGCCCCAGTAATCTCTGCTGAGAAGGCTTACCATGAACAACTATCTGTTGCTGAAATTACCAATGCTTGCTTTGAACCAGCCAACCAGATGGTGAAATGTGACCCAAGACATGGAAAGTACATGGCTTGCTGTATGTTGTACAGAGGTAAGGTTCATCTCATCTTTTTAAAATATTGTGTCTTGACTAAAGAAGTGAAATAATTTGATTTTTTTCTGTTTAATAGCAAAAATAATTCTTTTATCGGTATTAGAAGTTTTTGAACAATCCAAATATTAAATCTGTTTCAAATGCAAAAAAAATTAATAATATCCTGTATTTTTTTTCCAGGTGATGTTGTACCCAAGGATGTCAATGCTGCCATCGCTACGATTAAGACTAAGCGTACCATCCAATTCGTTGACTGGTGTCCAACTGGTTTCAAGGTTGGTATCAACTACCAACCACCGACCGTTGTACCCGGAGGTGATTTGGCGAAAGTGCAACGTGCCGTATGCATGTTGTCCAACACCACCGCCATTGCGGAAGCTTGGGCCAGGTTGGACCACAAGTTCGATCTGATGTACGCCAAGCGCGCTTTCGTCCACTGGTACGTAGGTGAGGGTATGGAGGAAGGAGAGTTCTCCGAAGCCCGTGAAGATCTGGCTGCTCTGGAGAAGGATTATGAAGAGGTTGGCATGGACTCTGGAGAAGGTGAAGGAGAAGGTGCCGAGGAATTCTAAATGAACATTAGAATCTGCTTTTTTTGACTGAAAAAGGAAACTTCAAGATCTTTTCTTAAATGATTTTTTTTCACTGAATATAATTTTTTTTACCTTCAACGCTTATGGTTGTTTTATTTCATTTTTAGATTAAATTAATTATATTTAAAAGTATTTATATATTTTTCTAAATTTAAATATTAATGAAGTTTATTGGGGTTCATTGGATAAATACCTACATTACCGCTCAAAAGTGTTTTCCCACATATGACTGTTTTAAAAGTTATAACTAGAAATAGTAAACCGATCAGTTATTCTTATTCATACATTTTTCAATTAATCAAATTTAAGAAAATCAATAAAATTTCTGGTTGAAATTGGTTTAATTCTCTTGAATTCTTCTTTCATATAATTTAAAAGCTTGCATGTTTTTATTGTTGTAGGAAAGTGCTTTGTATGCTTTAATTACCCAGAACATTGGTGAACTCACAAACATGGTATTGGTGTGTGATGGAATGCTTAGGTTTAATTTAAAACGAATGTTAATTCCCTAATTATATAGAAGTATAGCATGAAAATTGTCATGATATTGAACTTAACAAATACGGAAGTGGAATTAGTTTTTGCAATAGGAATAATTTAATAATCTCAGAGGAAGATCTCCACACTATAATTCCGTTAAAGCGTCGACTCATCGCATGCACATAAATAGGAATTTCGTTTAAATTAACCTATTTCTTTTTCATTTAAAACACGAGGACGCTAACTTATTGCTCAAATAAACGATATGACCGCTATTAGCTCACTTGGAATCAGTACCTAAAAATTTTGAAGATTTTATATTTTTAATAAAGTTATATATATAGTGGATGACTCAATATTTTTCAATCTGTGTAAGTTAATTCTCAGATAAGTGGAAAATATATTTAGTGAGGTGTCATCTACAAACTGATAAAATCTATTGTTGTACAATTGTTTTAGGTAATTGCTTTAATCATTGTGAAATAATGAGAAAAGCAAAGGGACAACGCTTATGGTTGTTTTATTTCATTTTTAGATTAAATTAATTATATTTAAAAGTATTTATATATTTTTATAAATTTAAATATTAATGAAGTTTATTGGGGTTCATTGGATAAATACCTACATTACCGCTCAAAAGTGTTTGCCCACATATGACTGTTTTAAAAGTTATAACTAGAAATAGTAAACCGATCAGTTATTCTTATGAAACGGTTCATTTATAACAAAATGCATATAAACAATACATTTTTCAATTAATCAAATTTTGGATTCATCTACATGTCCGCCTCGATTTTTAATAACAGCTTCACAGAGTTTCGGTAGTCTTCTAATTAATTTGTCCAAAGTTTCCTGAGGTATCTTGTGCCACTCTTCTTGGATGATCCTCCACAAGTCTTCTTTTGATGTGGGGCGTGATTTTCGCACTTGTCTATCCAGTTCATCCCACAGTAATTCGATAGGATTGAGGTCCGGTGATTGTGGGGACCATACCATAACTTTCAAAAGATGTTGCCTTTGTAATTGACCTAAATATTGCTTGCACAATTTCGACGTGTGCTTGGGGTCATTGTTTCTCTCTTATTATCAGTTTTTGTCACAGTTTATCAAAGTGTTATAAGTTGTGTTTGATGTCTAAATGTGTGTTTTAAAGTGCTTAATTTGACTGGCTATAACTAAAGTTAATCCCTAGAACAGAATTACATAGAATCAATAAAATGCCAAAGACAGGATTTTTAACAACAATACATTGGAATTTCTATTGTGGAAGGAACATTCCTACAGTAAATGGACTTCTACCGTTAATATTAGTGTAGCAAATTTTAATAATTTTTAACTGATTTTAGTGCAGCGTATTTCAGCTGAAATATTAAATTTTAGTGCCTCTTTTTTAATAGCAAATTGTTTGTGTAACCAGGAAGTAAAGGATGACGGAAGTGTTTGTCTGTCCTTATTGTAATCGTAATCATGCAGTTATTGAGTGTTCTAGTTGTCTATCGTGGGTTCATAAAGGCTGTTCCTTGTTAACAAATGCGGAATACAATCTATTGGCTGCGAAATTTAAGAAAAACGGGTCTCACAACTGGAAGTGCAAAAAATGCAAATCAAATGTAAACAAACGTCTTTCTGCTGGCTCGGGCTCTGACATCGGTCATAATATCACTTCTGTAAGTGTTTCTGGAGACACTGAAAGTCTTGAAAGTGAGGTAAAACTGAAAGTGAGGCTGAAACTAAACTAAAAGTACTAAAAAATAAGGACATTCTTACAATTATGGCCAGCATTATTGACCTCTTATTGAAGCAAAAACAATGTTTGGAAGGCTCTTTAAAGGAAATTAATGAGAATGTAAGACTTAAAAATGATCGAATTGACGCTCTGGAGTCGAAGATTGAAGAACTTAGTGTAGAAGTCTCTCAGCTTAAGGCGGGTGGAAATAGACAAGAAACAACAAATGCCCCCCTAAACCACTTGTCTGCAGTACAGCAAGTGGACATGTACTCTGAAATTCAAGAGAGATCCTCCCGTTCAAAAAATATGATATTTAATATTAATGAAATTCGTTCTGAGGTGACCAAAGATAGAATAGATTATGACAGAGCGCAGATACTTGAGGTCCTAAACACTCTTAACTTGCCTAAAATAACTGACTTTAAAGTCTCTCGAGTTGGAAAAAAGAGTGAGAGGTCTAGGCCAATCAAAGTTATATTTGCTGAACTTGGATCTGCTCTTGCTTGCCTAAAACGCAAACTGAGGCTTTATACAACAACTGTACGCATTAAACCTGATCTGACCCCAACTCAACTAGCCCATTTAAAGCAATTATACTCAGAACTAAATGAGAGAAAGGCCAATGGTGAGAATAATATCGGCATTAAATATAAAAATGGTAATCCGTTTATCACCAAGATTAGCTCCTCTTCAAGTGATGGTCAGTCAAAAAACGGAGTTTAAACCTCCTGAAAATATATTATCAGAATGTTGGTGGTATGAAAACGAAGATCTCAGATTTTAAACAAGCTGTGGCCCTGACTGTATATGATGTTATTATTTTAACTGAAATCTGGCTTTCGAGCAATATAAATAACTCCGAAATCAACATCAGAGGCTATTCAACATATGTATAAAAAAGATAGGTGTGTGCTGACAAGTGAGAAGCAGTATGGTGGAGAAGTCGTGATGTTTGTGAGGAGCTCACTTTGTCCCAGGCTAGTGAGGACTGATTTTGAATCTGTTGAACATTTGTTTGTTTGTTGCAATTATGGAGGTACCCAACTTATTTTTGCAGGAGTTTATATCCCTCCTAATTCTGGCCTTGATGTTTATCAACACCACTGTGACGCTGTAGAGCAAATTTGTTACAATAATCCATCATCCAAATTAGTTCTGTGTGGAGACTACAACCCACATGTCACATGGGGCAGCCATGAAGATCGATAAACTGCAATTGGTCAGCCTGTAAGCCATGCAACCTGTTTACTAGAGTCCTTTACATTTTTAGATCTTAAGCAATTAATTTCTGTTCCTAATGGACGTAATGTTTACTTAGATTTAGTTTTCAGTCATTTTAAATAAACCAATTTTATGCGAGCTATTGATTATCTGTTGCCTGCGAGTATGCACCATATTCCTTGTGTTGGTGAGATAGCTGTTATGCATCCCCTTCAATTTAAAGTAGAGCATACTTACCTTGATTCCAAAAATGCCAATAATATTGGATTTAACAGCTTTCTTTCCAATATACAGTAGGGTAGTCTTTTTCAGGATAAAAGTATTCAACTCTGTAGTGACACTTTTTATGAAATTATTATTCTGGGTCTATCTATGTTTGTTCCAACTAAAGTGTACAGAAGCTCCAATTTTCCTTTTTACTTTACCTCTGAATTGAGGACAAAAATAATATTGAAAAAGCAAGCACACCAACAATATAGAATAAGCGGCTACCGGAGGGATTTTGGCCAGACGAGATTATAACAACTATTTAATCAACACTGAAAGCAATATTACTGATAACCCTAAAAAGTTCTGGTCATTTGTTAACCAGCAATGAAAATCTCACAATCTACCTACCTGTATGTTTTATAATAACAAAAGTGCAGATAATAGTAAAGATATAGCTGATTTATTCGCTAATTTTTTTTCTAATGTTTATTGCAACAGTAATGTAAGAACTCCCAATTTTAGTTTAGATAATAGGCTTGATTTTTCTATTTGTGATATTGGCTTGTCTGAGGTATTTGATAAACTATCTAAATTACCTAATAAACTTTCCTGTGGACCTGATAAGATACCTGAGTACATGTTAAGCAGACTTAAATATAGTATATCACTTCCTTTGTTTTTGTTGTTTAATAGATCTATATCAGAGGGTGAGCTTCCAAATATATGGAAATTAAGCTATATAACCCCTGTGTATAAGTCTGGTGAGAGAGATTGCATTGAGAACTATAGAAGCTTCTCAAGGCAATCTGCTGTTCCCAAGATTTTGGATGATATTATTTGTGATCAGCTTAGGTGGGCGTGCAAGGGGGTGTTTGATGAGAGGCAGAATGGGTTCATTAGTGGTAGATCTACCTCTACTAATCTTATTTTATATGAGGTTGCCTTGCTGGAGGCCTTCGAGAATGGTTATCAAGTGGATTCAATTTATACTGACTTCTCGAAGGCCTTCGACAGGGTCAATCATGAGTTATTACTAGCAAAACTTAGTTCCTTTGGCTTTAGTGAAAGATCCCTAAGGTGGTTTAGAAGCATGCTGCTGGGTCGTGAGCAGCGTGTTAGGATTGGAGATTCTGAATCTGGAAGTATCTTGGTGACTTCTGGAGTTCCTCAAGGGGGACACTGTTCTCCATTGCTTTTTGATTTATTTCTGATTGACCTTGTAACGTTTTAAACTGACTGTGATTACTTAGCTTATGCAGATGATTTGAAACTTTTCCGTGTTATTAAGTCACAGCGGGACTCTGATATCTTACAACAAAATCTTACTTCTTTTGTAAAGTGGGCGAATATGAATGATCTCTCTTTAAATATAAATAAGTGCTACTCAATTGGATTCTCTAGACTTAAAAATAAAATGAATAATATATACACTATTGATGACATAGTACTTAGTTCTGTTGACTCAATAAAGGATTTAGGAGTAGTCTTTGATACTCAGCTCACATTTGGGGAACACTGTGATCTTGTGGAGGGGAAGGTCTCTCAGATGTTAGGTTTTGTTTTACGAACTTGTCGTGACATGTTTATATCTACTTTGAAGATACTTTATTGTTCATTAGTTAGAAGTCATTTAGAGTATGCCTCGATCATTTGGTCTCCTTTTTATAATTGTCACAAAGTGCAACTTGAAAGAATCCAAAAGAGGTTTACCCGGTACCGTTCCTACAAGTTGAATATGCAGGATAACCTACTTGACATGGAGGCAATATTAGGACTTCAATCGTTGGAATCTAGAAGGATTCAAAGTGACCTCAGCTTTATGTATAAGGTAATTCATGGGCTTATTGATTGCCCTGCTCTCATCAACAGCTTTAATTTAAAGGTCCCTGCACGCACCCTAAGTAGACATGAACTGTTTGCTTTACCAATCTGTCACTCCAACTATTCTTTACATTCTCCAATCTGTCGTAGTCTTGCCTATTTAAACTCTCACCCTGAACTTGATCCATTTGCAAGCTCACTCTCTGGATTTATTGGTCAACTAGGTCAAATATTTTAATTTATTGTTTTCTTATTGTGTTTATTTCTTGTGTATATGTTTTGAAGACTGTCTAATAATGTTGGTGATAGTACTTTTATTATGTTAATTATACATCTTTTACTTTATTTAATATTGTAACCAAATCTTTTGTAAAATGGGGTTTCCCGTATATTGATTGAATCAATTGTCATGATAAAAGATGAAGTTTTCCCCAATTATTCGAGTACCAGAAGGAAGTACATTGTTACTTAAAATTGTTTTGTAACTCTCTTTTCGAAGAATTCCCTCTATTCTAATTAGATCGCTCACTGCAGATCCTCCGAAACAACCCCACACCATCACCGAACCACCAGCGTGTTTAACTGAGGTACAACCGTACATTTCTCAGGGACCCTTTCATTGGCATAACGGCGAACAAAAATTCGCCTCTTCGTTCCAAAAACCTCGAATTTAGACTCGTCACTCCAGAGAACTTTCTTCCAGTCATCAATGGTCCATTCTTTGTGTGATTGGGCCCACTCAAGTCTTTTCTTCTTATTAACATTCTTCAGTAGCGGTTTTGATACAGCTAAACGTCCTTTAAGACCAGCATTATAAAGTCGACGTTTTACTGTCGAACACTGACCGCTTTTTTACGCTTCTGGTTGATTTTTGCTGTGATTTCAGGGGCGGTATGGCATCTATTGCGTTTGCTTGTAATCATAATATTTAAATCCTGCTTTGAACTCGTTGCCTTTGGCCTTCCTGATCGAGGTTTGTTGCTAATAGTCCCTTCTCTGGTGAATTTCCTAACATTCTAATCGACAGTCCGCCTTGGAATTCCGAAATCCGTCGAAATTTGACGGTGAGTCTTTCCAGCCTTATGAAGTCCAATGATACCTTTTGTTTCTACCGATAACTCTTTTGTTTTAGCCATTTTAAAAAATGTTGAAAACCAGCAAAGAAACGGTGACAATCGTCAATAAGCAGGCGAAATTATTTACCAATGTTACACAAAATCAATTCTTTAAACACCTTTAAATGTTTCAAATTTCATCGGAAACGAGCTGTAAACAGATTAGTTTTTTAGAAGAAGTGCAAATTTTCACTACATTTTTTGTTATTTGCAAGACTATTTTTAAATACTCAGTGTTTTTCAACGAACCATAGTTGATAGCTATGCTGTTTAAGCTATATGCAATTTACAAAGAGATACAATCTAATAATAGGTATAAAGATAAGATTTTTGTATCTAATTTAAAATATTAAAAAGAATACATGGTGGGCAAATACTTTTGAGCGGTAGTGTAGCTCTGATTTATTGATTTTAAATATTGAGGGGTTAAAATTTCTTTTTAAGGCGGGAGTCACTTTTAAATTTTTGTCAATAATTTTCCTCATCATGAGGTTTACTGAATACTACATACAACATTTTATATTTTATTAAATATATATAATTTTCAGTGATTTTTGTAAAATTCCCAATTCGGTCTTATCTTTTAGGTGGGCAAACGTACTCGTTCTAAAACATAGTTGAGAAGTTTTTTTTGGTCTTGTTGCAAATAATGCAAAGCCTCTATAAGTTATAGTAAGGGTAATTTAGTTTATAAAACGGGATGATAGGCAAATTTTTCAATGGGTGTCATTTTTGTATTGGTCCAAACTTAGACTGATTTTCAATTTTTTGTTAGAGTGTTTCAGGAATCGAATATTTTATTGTTCAGGTATTTTACGGAGGTTTACACGATTCCCAAGCCTTTTGGAATAATTTTTTATTTCTTCAATGTATTTGACATCATCGTTTATAATATTTTACATTTTTTTTTATAAATGACTTGATGGATTACTCACTTGTCATAGACTGGCTTTTGCCAATGATTTGAAGATATATTTAAATGTATATGGTCTGGCGGATTGTGTTTTTCTTTAGAACTGCCTAAATACAATGGAGATATCGTGCGCTGTTAAATGTAGTGTGGTTTGTTACTTTAGATCAAAAACACCCTTAAATTTTAATTACTTCATTAATGATACTACTTTGAGTAGATTAGAGCAAATTACTAATCTTCACCTTTGATTCTGATTTTACATTCGTTCAACAACATGGTCAAGTCAACTCTGAGAAGGCTTGGGTTCATAATTAGAAGTTCACAGAGTTTTACTTTGGAATCTATATTTGAACAAGACTGCTTTGTGAGATCAAAACTGGTTTTGTGAAATCCGCTCTATTAGAATCATGTTGATATTGAATCAGTTCATTGTCACATGTGTGATATAAATTTCTCTCAGGTTCATGTGATTGTCGATATCTTGGTGGATCATTACTTAGTGTTGTGTGTTAACTAACTTTTATAATTTGGTTTTTATATTATATTAATATTTATTTGTTCTAATTTTTTGATAACTTTATTTATTATTATTATTATTATTATTATTATTATTATTATTATTATTATTATTATTATTATTATTATTATTATTATTATTATTATTATTATTATTATTATTATTATTATTATTATTATTATTATTATTATTATTATTATTATTATTATTATTATTATTATTATTATTATTATTATTATTATTATTATTATTATTATTATTATTATTATTATTATTATTATTATTCTATTTTAGCTCGCTGATAGCGGTGTTGTCAATTTCACCAGACTGAAGGCAAAGATGAATTTTGCTATGGTAGATTTAGGAACTTTCGAACAATGTTGCATGTATGCAGTATAACAGATTTCTGTATAGTGACAATCGTCCAGGAGGAAAAACCCAATGCAACTAGAGGGAGAATAATATATACATTGTCTTGCCTCTATTGTTGTTTTACCTCGTGAGCTAGATCTGAGTATTTAGCAAGTTTAGTGTGTGTCGTTTCTAGGATATTATTGGTATTTGGCACTGCTATGTCAATTAGAAAGGTTTTCTTTTGGGCTTTGTTTATTAAGATTATATCTGGTCTGTTTGAAGTCTGTTTTGAAGTCTGTTTTCAAGTACAGTTTCTGGTTTGTACTGGCAATAGGGGCAAGTTTCGCCAATTAGATGATAAAGTTTTGCCAGTTCTTGATGAATAATTTTTGCCACACCGTTATGTCGGTGCAGATATTCGGCAGCTGATAGAGATGTGCATCCTGATGCTATATGTTGAATTGTCTCCGGTACGCGCAGGCATTTTCTACATCGATCGTCGATTACGTTCTCATCTTTAGTAATGTACTTAAGGTAATTCTTGTAGCAATCACTTGGTCTTGTATAGCCATCATAAAGCCTTCAGTTTTAGGAAATAGATCTCCACGAGTCAACCAGTAGTTCGACGTTTCATAATCGACATGTTCGGCATTAAGTTTGTGAGGATACTTTCCGTTTATTGCCTTCTGCTTCCATATGTTTACTTTAATGGCTATGTGTTCTGATCTTGTTACAGTAATGTGTTCTGCTATACCTGCACGGAGATTCAAGGGTGTGTATCCGTTATCCGCTAGCACCACTGCTCTATGAAGAGAAGAGGTTTTCCTCATAGTGAGAAAGTATTTCTGAAGATGTGCTACTTGTTTTTTGAAGAGAAAAGAAATATCAGTTAGTCCTCTGCCACCCTTGGATCTGGGAAGAGTAAGTCTTTCGATGGCTAACTGAGGGTGGTGTGCTCGAAACACCGTGAGAGTTGTTCTGGTCTTCCTCTCAATCTTCTCTATATCAGTCTTAGTCCACCTATGACTCCAAAAGAATACGTCAAGACAGGGATAGCGTCGGTATTAACCGCTTTAATCATGTTCTTACCATTCAGTTTAGTTTTTAAAATTTGCTTAAGACGATTGATATATTCCTTTTGGAGGTTCTGCTTCATTTTCTTGTGCACTGTATGGCAAACACATTTTAATGTCATGGGAAAATATTTCAATTGTTCGTAGCAATGAGTTGACATGAGTTGATGTCCCAGCATAGATTTTGATATCATCCATGTACATTAGATGTGTAATATCATTAATTCTCTGTTATCTTTTACGGTAAATCCATGTTGACTTTGATTAAGCATATGGGAGAGGGGATTCAGAGCCAGACAAAATCAAAAGGGACTTAGGGAATCTCCCTGGCCTTGTTGTATTTTAATAGGCTCAATCGCTAAAGTTTCATTTCTGGAGTTAAGATTCAAATGTGTGGTCCAGAAACCCATCATATGTTTTAATAAATTGATAAGAGGTGGAGCGACTTTATAAATCTCAAGGACCTTAAGCAGCCAAGTGTGTGGAATGGTATCGAAAGCCTTACGGTGATCTACAAAGGCGGTGTGTAAGTTTCTCTGCTTCTGTTTTGCTTGTTTCATAATTAGAGTGTCTATAGGTAACTGTTCTTTACATCCTTGAGACCTCTTAATGCAGCCCTTTTGTTCTAGAGCAATAATTCCGTGGTCTTTGCAGTGCTTATAAATAATTTTTGCAATGCATGCTGTAAGCAATTTATAGATTGTAGGCAGGCAGGTGATATATTTTGCAGGATTTTCGGTATCGTTATCTTTTGGCAGCAAATATGTTAGTCCTTGCGTAATGTAAGTTGGTATTGTGGTTGGTTCGTGCGAAAATCTGTTGAAATAACGAGCTAAATGTGTATGAGTGCATTTAAACCGTTTGTACCAAAAGTTATGAATTCGGTCGTTACCAGCTGCTTTCCAGTTGAAGGAATTCTCCACTATCTGCCTCAACACCTCAGGAGATATTATCGGCTCGTCCATTGGTCTTAGTTCTTCCATTCTGTCAATCTCTTTTTGTATCCAGGGTGCTTCGGCATTATGAGTTGTAGGTACGGACCAGATTGACTCCCAAAACTCCCTGACTTGTCGTTTAGATGGTGGTTTACCGCTGTCGTTATTGGTGACATTTCTAAGCCTCCGATAAAACTGTTTCTCGTCGTTCTGAAACCGCCTATTGGATTATTATTATTATTATTATTTTAAGCTATTGTAAATATTTTTCCAGATTTACACATATTTTGTAGGTACTTTATACTGCATAATTTTTGTGCGTTTCCAGGTGCTTGACATATATTTCATGATTTTTAGCTTTCAGCCTGAATAATAATAATTTTCAGATCGAAAATAAATGGAGCTTTCAGTTTATTTTAAGTTTGTAACGCTATAGAAGATACAGTTTAAAAGAAATAGTTTTTTAAACTAATTCACAATTTTTTTTACAAATTACTTTTGTAAGAAATTTGAAGCCTTACAGCAAATATTTGAGACATGATTTTACATGCTGCATGGCCTTTCGTCGAAAAACATATTGTATATTATATTATAAAAAAATAATTGCAAAAAGGTGATAATTGGAAAGGAGGTAATTAATTATGGAATTTGTTTAAGCCTGATAACCAAAGGATACCAGCATTATTAGTATCAACCAAAATTAGTACCAACTAAAAAGGGCTAGGAACCCAAGGTTCAATGAAATTTCATGATTAAACTGTATAGTGGATAAACTTAATTTTATGAAAGAAAACTAAATGATACATTACCGACGTGACGATCCTTTTTCTTAGCTGGAAAATATATCCAGGCTGTAAAGTGGGCTTATAATCTGTTAAAGTACGAATCAATTCTTCTACCTAAAATAGATTATAAATATAGGTAAATCTGTACAACATATATTTAATTTTGTATTAGACACTTCTATATCTCGAACTTATTTTGAAATTGATCTAAAAGTAACAATTCGTATGGTGCATAATTTACTTACCACACGTAACTCGTGATCAGTAAGATAACTCATGGGATACTGGTATAGGTAGGACAAGAAGCCATCTGCCTAAAAAGATTCTTTTTTTAATTTTACATCAGTATATTGATTATATGTCGTTCAAATCTTTTCAATTATTTTTAAATTACTATATTAAATCGCAATTCTTTGTCAAAATATTAATTTGTAACAATATTACATAAACACTAGTTCAACAAATGCTGAAAATGGCCACTGTTAACCTCTATGCAATAATTCAGATTTTGTTCAAATCGACGTCGCACTTTTCGTAGCATATCAAAAGTTATATATATATACAGGGAGGCCCACGTACCGCAAGGCATTGCAGAGTGGGAAAAAACTTTTCGGCAAAAGCCAAAAACACGTCAAGTACCTATGTTTGTCAGGGGGACAACTTTTGACATAAAAACCATTTCAAAAAACTCAATTTTTTTCAAAAGTAGTACCTCTTTAAAAGGGCCTTGTCAATCCCTATACAACGCTGCTTATTTTTTAAAAATCGAGTTACTCGTTCAAGAAAAATGGGCACTTGAAAGTTAAACAATAATGAGTGACATAAAAAGCAAAAAGCGATTTAATGCTTACCATGTTAATCAAGTAAATGTTCGAAGTGCTGTCCGCCAACATTTATATAGTGATACAAATTATCTTCAAACCGTTGCCGAACGTGCTTCTAAAGCATTTTCGTTGTCACTTCGCGGCATACGTTAATAATTCTTCTTCGCAACTCTTCTAATGTAGCAGGTGGAGTTTTGTAAACTACGGATTTTATGTGTTCTTGTAAAAATTTAAAGGACTTAAGTCGGGTGACTGAGGTGGCTACTCAATTGCGCGCGTTCGTCCTATCCAGCGTCCTGGAAATCTCATTAAACTTTAATAGTCATTTAAATAGTTGCGTACATTTAGTGAGAAATATGGAGGAGCTCCGTCTTGTTGGAAAATCAATTTCTGTTCATTGTATGCGCGGTCCTCTTCTATGATATTTGTTAGAGCTGGGTCGATGGCATTTTGTACCAAATCTCACTACATATCTCCTGTTAAATTTCCAGGGTGGAAAAAAGAGCCCATAATGAAATTTCCAAAAATACCAGCCCATACATTTGACTTCTGGGGGTATTATTTGTGTGTTTCGTAGCAAATCCTTGGATTGCTGTCAGCCCAATAACAGCAATTGTGGCGATTTACTAAACCAGTTAGGAAAAAAAGAACACTCGTTTGAAAAACACACATTAAATATAAAATTATCATTGTTTAACGCTCGCTCACTCATAACCGCAAAACTGCAAGCGACGTTAAAAGTCATCTTCACTCAATTCTTGTACTAAGCGAATTTTATAGGGATGGAACTTGTATTTCTTCAATACCCTTTGGACACTTATTTGAGACACACTCGTTGCAATGGCCAAATATTTTGTACTTAGCGTACTATCCATTGCAACTTCCCCCAATACTGCAATCTCCATAGCTTGGAGATTGCAGTATTGGGTTTGCAGTATTTTTTTTCGCGAAACTTTGCAACCAATTCCCGAACAATTTTCCCAGAGAGATGTTTCTCAGGATGCCATTGATTAAACAAATCCTCGACCCGATTTCCACACTCATTGTTTTAAAAAAAAAGCTGAATAATCTCTACTTTTTCTGCAATTGAGTACACCATAATCGACAATAAATTTAAAGATTCAACAATGTCTAAACGCTTTAACTACAAAAAAGGTATCTAGTAAAACTACCGGATATTTTTATTTACTAAATGTGCCTAAAGAGTTTGCCAGTTCATTTAAAAGACAAAAAATTGTTTCTCGCATTCTTATCATTTGTTTAATTGAAATGATTAAATTAGTGTTTTGACTTAAAGATGTGTTCTATGTTCACCCTGGGTTTAGTCTCACTCTCTTAATAAATTTTAATTACCTCGTCACATTTTTGTTCAACTTTCAAGGGCCCATATTTCTTGAACGAGTGACTCGATTTTTTAAAATTAAGCAGCGTTGTATAGGGAATGGCAAGACCTTTTTAAGGAGGTGTCACTTGACCCTCCGTCCCATTTAAAAAAATTAGGGGATGTCACCTCCCCCGCTTAGGGGGTTGAGTTTTTTGAAATTGTTTTTACGTCAAAAGTTGTCCCCCTGACAAACATACTTGACGTATTTTTGGATTTTGCCGAAAAGTTTATTCTCACCCTATAATGCCTTGCGGTACGTTTTCGATGAGCCACCCTGTATATAGTTATATATATGTATATATATATATATATATATATATATAAATATACATATATATATATATATATATATATATATATATATATATATATATATATATATATATATATATATCACAGATTAAACTAGCTACACAAGTAGTATTTTTTTGGCGTGCCGTCAACCGGTGTTACATCGGATGATATTTTTAATTATCTGTCTGTATTTCTCGTATTATACGAAATGAAAGCTAATTAATGCATTCTATAATAAGAAGTTAACCTAGTAAACACATTTACATAAAAAAATATTTTAAAAATTATCACGATTATATTTATTTATTTTTTTTAAGTGTGTCCGATATAACCCCGGCTTTGGGGGAATATCGAACGATTCCATTTTTACATTGAAAAAGTACGCGTTGAGCCTGGTATCCGGTATAGGTTTGGTTAAAAACAATTTTCGGACAATTAAAAAATTGGACCATGTATGTTATAAAATGGAAATAAAAGTTTTTGAAGGTGGTAGACAATGGTACAGTGAAAACATTTTATCGAACTTGCATTGTCTTATTTATTTAATGTAACACGACGTTTCGGTTGGTAAGTATCTCCAACCGTTATCAAGTGTAAACTGACAGCAAACTACTATTCTATAGGCTTATATACTAGATGTGTGCAGCGATGTGGAAAGGAAAGTCATCCGTGAAAAGAGTTGGGGGGAGGACACGTCTCTCTCTAGATCCTACACTGTTCTGAGAGTAGAGACTTCCAGATGTTGGGTACATCGACGCTTGGCTGGCTGAAGATTCCCTGATTCTGTGAAATGAAAACTGCCTCTACGAACTTCCTCTTCCGCCAGTGCTGTTCTTTGTGCAGAATCTTGGCTTCTGACCAATGGATATTGTGTCCATTATGCCACGCGTGCTCTGCTATTCCGGATTTGGAAACCTCTCCTCTTTGGGTCCAGCTGCGATGTTCCTTCGCTCTGACTTCTAGGGGGCGCTTCGTTTTACCTATGTATGAGTCACCGCACTCACATGAGATCCGGTAGACGCAATTTTTGGTATCCAACAGGCCATCTGGTTTGGTCTTTGATACCACGCTTCTGATAGTGGTGCTAGATCTAAAGGCAGTTCTAATATTGTACTTGCTGGCAAAGAGGAGAGACTTCCAAATCCGGAATAGCAGAGCACGCGTGGCATAATGGACGCAATATCCATTGGTCAGAAGCCAAGATTCTGCACAAGGAACAGCACTGGCGGAAGAGGAAGTTCGTAGAGGCAGTTTTCATTTCACAGAATCAGGGGATCTTCAGCCAGCCAAGCGTCGATGTACACTTGATAACGGTTGGAGATATTTACCAACCGAAACGTCGTGTTATATTAAATAAATAAGACAATGCAAGTTCGACAAGATGTTTTCGGAAATAAACGTCTTTATTCATAAAACAAATTCTTGTAGGAACGTCAAAAAATAAAACAGAAAAACTTCAAAGATTAGATAAGAAACGAAAAATAACAATCTGAAAACGCTAGTAGGTAGATATACCTACTTGATCCCTTAACTCCTTAATTGCAGACTTTCAAACACAAAAATACCGAGATGGATTTTAGGCGCAGTTAAAACACTGTGGACCTGCTCAAGTTTGATCTTGATCTTATCTTTAACGTCCGGAAAAACAAAGAAATCGTGCAATCTTTTCAATTTGCGCAACGAATTCTTTGGTCGTTTCTTTTTTGGTCACTTTATTGTACAAAAACTTAACTATACCGAAATAGCTTTCTTGTAATGTATGACAGGTTGCTGGAAGTTTAATGTTAGATAAACATTATCGGGGATTCATCGTCCGGTATTTTAGACAAGGAGTCGTCGTTAACACTCACTATTTTCTAAAAAGATCGCAGAGTTTGTAGTAGGGGAAGTGTGCCTGTGATGGACCCCTTAAGAAATTATTGTTACCATTTCTTTAGTTTTGTTGTTTTCATTTTTTTAATACAAAAATCAATCTATCACTGCATGTCAAATATAGGAAAGAGTGAATTTTGTATTAATATAAATTTTTTTAAATAATGAACGCCTTAAAAAAAAATATGAGGGGTCCATCAATGGCACATTATGTGCCCATGTTGGCTTCTGTTGTAAATAAATATTATTTTATCTTAATAACTTCTTTTTTAAGCTTTAATACAAAAAAATTGTAAGGTACAAAAATATACACTATTTACATACTTGACAGCGAATCCACTTTTCTTTGCTACGTGAGTGAGAGAATAACTCGTTGCAGTAAATGCAACTGGCATCCTAGTGTCTTCTTTACCTTTTTTAAGGAATTCCTCCAAGATAGACTCATCTTCGTGAGAACTGTCATTTTCAATGACAAGTTGCCGTTTTACTGTCCTACCTTGTTGTTTTCTTAGTTTCGTTCCTTTTTCAATAACTTTTTCTTTGAGTTCTTGAATTTCTGGAGTGGAATTTAAATGACCAGTTTTTGCACGAGTTTTGCATTTTCTTTTTTCAACGCCCCCAGGTACCGCTTGAGGTGGAGGTAAAATTTCTTTCAGTGACACATTTAAAACTGAAGATGAAGAGGTGTTAAGACCAGAAGTACTTGGTTGATTTTGAATGTCTAACTCGATGGTACTGAGTTGATGGAATCTGCCTATCCGTTGCTAAAGTTGGTGCAAACTCCCAATCTTCAAAAATATCGGGATTAAAAGGATGAATTCCCGTCTTTTTAAATGAATTTATTGCGTTTGATGGAATAGCACTCTTCAAAAAGGCTCGATTAAGAAGGCTTGCTATTTTATATTGTGTGACTGCCTTTCCTGGGTTTTGACGCAGCCATAATTGGATTTCCTGGTCAAAATAGGTGTGAAGAGGACGAAAGATTTTAATGGTTGAACGTGATGGGAACAGTGCGCCGGAAAACAAAATACTACAACCGCGTTTTCTTAAGAAAACTGTCTAGAGACAAGGCTTTTATGGCTACTGTGGCCATCTAAAAGTAAAAGAACCTTGTTCTCATTAGATGCTTTTGAATACCTTACAAAGTGCTTTAGCCATTTAAAAAAAATGTCAGTGTTCATCCATCCTTTTTCTTGCACAAAAGTTATGCTACCAGCGGGAGCACCATTCTTAAGCTCATCATTTATTCTTTGATGAGGATAAATAAGAGCAGGTGGAATATAAGTACCTATGGCATTCAGTGCGCACACTACAGTGACGTTTCGCCCCCGCTCTGCACGGCTGAGTGTCCCAACTTGCTTGCGTCCTTTTGCAGCGTAAAATTTCTGAGATTTCTTTTGGACTGTGGTCAAACCTGACTCATCCATATTATATATGTTTTTCGGAAGAAAGTTAAACTGCTCTAGAGTATTAGATAGTGCTTGAAAATAGGCTTGAATATTTGGCTTGTTAAAAGCCTGAGCTCTGGCCAATGACGTGCTTTCTGGGCATCGCAAAGATATTCGTGGGTTACGTCTTAAAAATCCCCTAACCCACTTCCAACCTACCATTTTTGTTTCCCGATTAAAATCATGTTTTATATTATTCCTCTTGGCTACTTGAAATACCATCCGTCGCAAATCTTTAGAAGTTAGTCCAAAAAATCGTTTTTTCCATTTCAATATTATGTTCGGCAATCTCTTCTTCGATGGCTTTAGAGAACGTTGCTTTTCGTCCTCCCAAATATCCTTTAGAACAGTCCCGCTTAGCCAAACGTCTTCTTAAGGATATATTTTTTGGATGCCATATTTAAACCTAAATTGAGAAAAATATATCTATAGAATAATTAAATTTGTATATTGTTGCCAATGACGGACCCCTGGTCCATCATAAGAAAATTTCAAGGGGTCCATCATAGGCTGTTTAGCACAAATCACATAAAAATTTTAAAAAAATAAAAAATTCTTTGCCATAGCCTCAATTTTTTCCCGGTAGTTAAAACGAAACAGTTGTCCTAAACAGCAGTGAGAAAAACAGATTCTAGCAAATAATAAAACAAAAGTTATCTAACATTAGATTAACCTACTTTGTTATATCAGTACTTACCAATTTTAACTTTTCTGTTTATTTTCATAAAATCACTTTATATTTGCACGAGTACATATAAACAACTAAAGAAAAGCTTTAATCAACCTAACCAATGCGACGAAAATGTATTTTGCGCGGTAAATTTACATATTTAACTAGTGGTTCATCATGGGCAGGGATCCATCATAGGCATATTTCCCCTATCATTATCGGCATTTTGTTGAGACTGATGCGTTTTTATTAATGATGTCTGCATGAGAGGTAGATTGAGGTGGTGAGAGATGAACAATTGACGTACCACCATTCACTTCGCATATGTCTTCAAGACCCACCGATTTGCCATAGCGGGGACGTTAATCTTCGACTTACGTTTGGGTCTAGTCGTGGTTTGATCCAAAGTAACAACAATCGCGTTCATCATTTCTGTTAATGACGTTTTCATTGCATCATCTGTGCCTCCTGCTGGTTGTTTCCGAATCCTTTTCCAAACTTGTTCTGGATCGAATGGGATTATGCCGGATGCTCGGAAACCGTATATTATTCGACATGCTATCCTTTGATTTTTCCAGAAGCTTCTTCAGCAACGAAGGAAATACAGATTTTGGCACAACTCCTTTATGGGTCCATTTCCATTCGGTCAGAATTTCTTGCCACAACCGTGTTAGAGGTGCAAATACTGCAACGTCCAGGGGCTGATATAGGTGTGTCGAATTCTTCGGCAAAAAAAAAACAAACCGAATATTGTTTGCTGTGCAACTTTTGATAATGCGGTAGGAAAAATGGCTTGCCAGGTTGTCGCAAATAAGAACCTTCTTGTCCTCCTTTCGTCGCAGATAGGGAAGGGCTGTTTTGAGGAACCAGTCTTCAAATCATGGAGTATCGAACCATCGACTTAGTGTCCTGTTATATTGCGTGTTTTCGGGACCACCTTTTGTCCAGTCTGGAGGTAAACAGACATTGACATTTTGGGAAAATCCATTATCCTTTGCACATGTTTCTCTCTACGAGGAATAAAAACTAGTTTTTTACCGGGATTATCTGTTAGGTTTGTTTCATCCGTATTAACAATATTTTCTGGTGAAACCCTCTCGAATGTCTCCTTCAAGTGCTCTTTAGTCGTCTCTTCTGTGATTTCAGCTTTAACTTGTTTAATATTATCACAATTATGGAGTGATAGCTTCTTGTGTCGCCCCATAGCTGTTCAATCCAGTTATTATCAGGTCTATTATCGTTAAAACATTGCCTTTGCTCCCTTACTGTTTAAATAATGGCGTACGAAGTACTTGATTGCTTGCCTCTCAAAAGAATATGCGAATTTTTCTGCAGTAGTCATGGCATCTACTATAAAAAGCTCTTCACTCACTGACAAAATGGGGACCTCCCGAGTTTGTCAGAATGCTCACCTCTGTAAATATTGTAAAGGGTGCTTTTTGGTACCCCGTGCATTTTTGCTGCCTGCTTAAATGAATATCTACCATCTAATACGGTCTTCAATGCTTTTTCAATGGTTTCTTGGAAATAATTGCACCGATAAGGCGTTCCCAACATATGGAGATGTTTTCGTGGCGTATTTGATATTACCCCTGAAAAACACATTTTTAGTTAGTTTCGATTTTATGCGAATAGGAAGGATGCAAAATAAACTTTGAGGTTATGGGGGTCTTTATAAGATTAAAAACAAATATTAATCTTATTGCACCATGTAGCTGTCATGCACAGGGTTCACAGGCTAGAGGACACTAGGCTGGCACACTTGGCTGTCTCAATTTTAACATAAAAAGTGACTGTAATAGTTAATTTTTTGTGAGCTTACCTTGATTTTCTAATCGATCGCGAACACATGTACGACTGGTAGGTTATTCGTTAATCTAGGGATATTTTTGTTTAGTAACCGAACTGTCACCCAACATCCGTAGCGCGCGCAATATGAAATACAACCACATCGTCCGATATAAGCCCTGCCACCCGATATAACCCCGATTGACGGTAGCTATGTAATCTGTGCATATATCTATCCTTATTCAAAATTAATTAGAATTGTCCATAGAATTAAAAAATTAATAATTAAATATAGGCCGTTTCATCTAAAAACGCAATATTTGGGGCGCAAGTTTCTTGAAAAATACCGATAAATTTACACAATATGCCATTTTTCCTTTTAAATGGAATATCCTGCACATTTTAAATCACACATATAAGCCCTTTATTTCTAATATGGTCAACCCACCATTTATTAAAAATTGAAAATATTACACATACTTACGATATTGTAGATCTTATTTGCCCAAACTACTAGAGTAAAAGCCAAAATCAGTGCGAAACCTGCTTGATCCAGTAAACTAATAACACACCAGTCCAGCCTCCAATGATTATGTATGACAAAGGAAATGGGATATAAAAAAATGAATCCTCCACTGCCTATAACCACGACAAAACAGAAAAAATCGTAAATTAATGATGTAAAGCCTGTTACGTGGTGTTGATAGTTCCAAAGGCAAGCCATATAGAACTTCTGGTATTTTACTACTTGCTCCACAAAGAAAATATTGCTGTTGGGAAATATTAACAAAGTATGTTGGTTTCTTTTGGCTTCCAGTGTCTTATGCAGTAAATTTAGTATTCTATTAAATATTTTTTCATACGCAGACATCCAGAATAGTAAATGTAGAGTGATTGTAGCTCCAACGCAAATATTCCCGCTAGAGGAAAATACCTTTATCATATTTGTATATGTAAAGCCCGAAGTATATATTTGTATTGCGATATGTATTAGTATGGATAAGATGAAACAACCAATGGAAAAAATGCTTAAATATTGATTTTTTCTTATCTCGCGTTCAGAAAACAGCATGTGTATTCCATAATTTCCCTTCTGATATAAAATTTCATAAATACCATTCGTGTACTTTATAATAGACTTATGGGTGATTAAAACGCTTATCCCCGTTGCAATCGACCATGATTGTATAACAAACTCAACCACCAATATAATATCGAGACCCTTATTTATTGACCTGTACCAAATGCAAAAGTATATAATCCTAAAAAAGATATAATTGTTAAATATATACCTACATTAAAAAGCTCTCACTCACCATAAAATCAAAAGCGCCAAGACTAAAACTGCAAAAAATAGAAGCCTTCGGGTTGTGGTATAAAAATTCGCCTTTTTAACCTTGATATCAGTATGTGGACATTCGCAACCGAATATAATACTGACTAAAGTTACAAATTTGAAAGCGCATAAAAGACAGTCAGGGGCACTTGATATTTTCATAATACTTGAACATTTCATGTTTAAGCTATGTGGCTGGTAGTCTGAATAACTTATATACTAATAAAAATATACCAATATTATTACTTGATGATGATGATGATGATTTTAACTGATTATCTAAAGTGACTTCACTTTCGTTAATGCAGATTTGGATGTTGAAACGATTAAGATAATGGTAGACTATTTAGGCATTTTTTGGTTCATGATCGTAAAACAAAAGAATGGTTATGTGTAAGTAAAGTAGCTTGCAGTAAAGTGTTAGATAATAATAATAATAATAATAATAATAATAATAATAATAATAATAATAATAATAATAATAATAATAATAATAATAATAATAATAATAATAATAATAATAATAATAATAATAATAATAATAATAATAATAATAATAATAATAATATTAATAATAATAATAACTGGTCATGGGGCCGGGGGCCGGGGTAGAATAACCTCCTGGTACGTTCTGCCTGTCGTAAAAGGCGACTAAAAGAACAACCTGGACCACCAAGGTTAAATGGTGGTACACCCATGGAAATGGAGACACGAAGCGGAAGATGCCTCGGAGAAAGGTCGCTGCCTGGGGATCGCCACGGCATGTCTAGTGCCGGCGCTGGATATGACAGTATGCGGACCGTCGGTGGCAGGGAGTTAAGGAGACGGCAACCTGTCATTCAAGAAAGTACACCTCTTCCTCTTCAACAAAAAAATGACCAGGAGGGCCCAACACCATCACGAGCCCCCCTCGCTGAAGGTGCTGCGCAGGAAATTTAGCCAGCGCTCACCCAGGCGGGACTACAAAGACAGCGCATGAAATTGACATCTGCGATGAATGAAACCGTCATGCGCAGCTTTTAAAAAGTGACAAACCTGGGACGAGAAATGATCGGCTACAGACAACCTTCCTTCAAAAATCTATCCACATCTCCAAGTCACCGAACAGAGAGTAGCAGAACAGTATCGGGTAATAATGCGTAATCACCTAATTCCAGAGATAAGACTCAATACCATTAAAGAAGAAATACAAGCGCAAATTAACAACGAACAAGACCCCGCTAACAATGAACTAGCTGAGGAGCAACCTATAATAGAAAACGTATTAAATAACACACAGGAACCTAACACTACCGAAAACACCCAAGAGGACAATTCTGCACGTTCTGCAATGGCACGTGCGATGCGAATTTGAAGGAACCAACCCACTGATAAGACCCAAACTTCCAAAAGTAAACTCTTAAAAAAAAACTATGTCAAATTATGGAACTTTTAAACACCAAAATTCTTCCACCTTATCTTTTAAATATTAATAACATGCAATCTTTTCACCTTTTAGTTTATAGCGCTGCAACTCTGTAAGAACTGAGCTGCCGATACCGCCATGGGAGACCAGACTTCAACGAAAAATTCAGAGGTTTCAAAAAGATATCGGCCAACTAAGAGAATATCTGAGGGGTACACGAACAAACAGACTAAAACAGAAAGTTGTTGAAATTTTGCAGAGAAACAACATCCACACTCGGCATGAACCAGAAAATAATACAGCTCAACAATGCCTGGATACTCTAAAACAGAAACTTTCCTTATTTTCAGGGCGCCTACGAAGATACAAGACCAGTAACAGTGGCGAAGCGTACGAGTAGACAAGGTAGACACTGTCTACCCAAAATTATCCAGTTATTTGTTATTAATTTATCACGTAATTATTTCATGTAATTGTTGAATTAAAATTTAAAAAAAAATTACACAGAACGTAGCCTCTCCTTACTATTATTAAATAGTATCTAAACATGATTAATCCGAAGGCGCGTACCAATTAAAATAAAAATGCAGGGTTGACACTCAATTAATGTACATATACGAGCCCCAGGTGTGTATGTATACATACACATTGATATTTGTCTTCTGAAATTTGGAACATCTAATCGAACCAAATACACATTAAACATGTGACACAGGTCGGGCCGTATCAGTATTCAGCCTATTACGTCTGCAAAATTTACTCGCGGGAAAGACATTCGAATTTTTGTCTATCGAAGTCGACCAGCTATTTTATTATGCTATACGGTTATTGTTTATGGACACGCTTGATCTGGTCGGCCGCAATACATCTTCAGTTTTGTTTTGATGAATCTGCATTTGGCATTTGGTGCGGGCGTGTGCTATAGTAATTTAATAATTAGTATTTTTATTTTTGGTTATATAGAAAAGGTTTTTTTAGTGGATATTTTAGTGGTTATTTATTAACGACTGTTCGATATTGGCAATTGTATTTTAGTTGTGTTTTTATTTGTCTTTAATTAATTTTAAAATATTGGATATTATGGATTTATAAGTTATGGTTATACCTATGTTGTGTTTTTTTGTATGTTGTATTTATTTTTATCTATCTATCTTTTTATGCTAGTAGTAATTATTGTTTTCTTTTTTATATCACTACATAATTTTTCTCTTTAAGTTAATATTTCATGCGCCTTCATTCTCTATTTAATTAAATTGAATACACATTTCTTTCTAATTTACGATTTTTATTGTCTACCTGAAAAAAAATTCACGCTTCGCCATTGACCAGTGATAACCGAAAACGTGACAATCTTCGTTTTGAAAAGGCCGAAAAACAATTTTATAGAGAGCTAAATTCAAAATCAGATCACCCAGATAAGCAATACCCCACGAAAGAACAAATTCAAGAATTTTGGGCCAAACAACTTGCAACTCAAACAACATGCAATATCAACGCAAGCTGGGTCACTGAAGAGAAACAAAACAGTAATAAATACAGCCAGATGGAACATCGACATCGAGGAAGTCAACGAGATTATCCAAAAACTGCATAATTGGAAATCACCTGGCTCAGATGTAGTTCATAACTTTTGGCTAAAGAAACTACGGAGTATGCATCCTAAACTCTCAGAATTAATTAACCACGTTATTCTTAACCCACAGGAAATGCCAGCGTTCCTAACGCAAGGAGTAACCTATCTACTGCCTAAAGACCAGAACAACACACAAGATCCGTCTAAGTATCGACCGGTAACGTGCCTACCTACTTTGTATAAAATTATCACTTCATGTTTAACACAGCGCATTTATCAACACTGTGAAGAAAACAACATCATAGCCGCACAACAAAAAGGATGTGCTAAAGGTTCTATGGGCTGTAAAGAACAACTTATTATCGACTCTGTCATCAACAACCAGGCATATCACAATAAGAGAAATATTTTTACTGCCTACGTCGACTATAAGAAAGCCTTCGACTCAGTACCACACGAATGGCTTATAAACATTTTAAAAGTTTATAAAGTTAATGATAATACTTCGTATTTTCTAGAGAGCGCTATGACAAGTTGGAGAACAACGATCCAGCTCGAAGTACAGGGTAAAAGCGCAGTAAAGTACAAACAACATTCCAATTCGAACAGGAATCTTCCAAGGGGACTCACTAAGCCCATTATGGTTCTGCCTTGCTATGAACCCTCTTTCGAACCGTCTTAACTCTACCAACTATGGGTTTAGCATACGAGATAATAACACCGAGATTGCAAAGTTAAATCACTTACTGTATATGGATGATTTAAAAATAATGGCTGCAACTAGGAACCAGCTAAACCAAATGCTGCATATAGTAGAAGAGTTCTCCAACGACATCGGCATGCAATTTGGACTAGATAAATGCCGTACTCTCAATATAAACCGAGGAAAAATTCAGCTAGGAGAATATCAGATGCAGAATTTCTAGACCATCGAGGCCATGAGCGAACACGAAATTTACAAATACTTGGGGATGAAACAATCACAAACGATTGAACAACAAACAATGAAATGCGAACTGACTAACGAGTTTGTGAAAAGGGTAAGACAAGTTTTGAGAATCAATCTTAACAGCATAAATATGTTTAAAGCACTTAACTCCTACGCATGTTCAGCTCTTAGTTATTCTTTTGGGGTAATTAATTGGAGTAGGACTGACATAGAAAGGCTACAATGAAAAGTGAGGACCCTACTTACTAAAACGCACAACCACCACCCTCGAAGTGCCACTGAAAGAACAATGCTCCTCCGCCACCTTGGAGGAAGAGGATTAATAGATCTGGGTAAACAACTTGAAAAATAAATCCCTAACTTAAGATCCTATTTTTACAGGCAAGAAGAAAATTCCGCGTTGCATCGCGCAATAAATCAAATAGACGATTCCACTCCTCTACAACTTAAGAGCGAGGAAGCTCGCAGCTACCATCATACGAACCAGGAAAAACTCCGCATCTGGATGGAGAAGCCCCTTCATGGGCGGCATCCTAATGAGATCAGCCAAAATCATGTCGACACTGCTTCGTCGAACTATTGGTTGGTATCAGGCAAGATGTTTCCAGAAACCGAGGGCTTTCTACTCGCCATCCAAGATCAGGTTATACCAACAAGAAATTATCTCAAGCACATCGTCAGAGATCCGTCCGTACAAAACGACAAATACCGGTATGGATGCCAAACATCAGAGACAATCCAGCACATAACAGGAGGATGTCAGGCCTTTGCAGCGACAGAATACAAAGAACGGCACGACTCAGCTGGGAAAATTTTACATCAAGAGCTGGCAATGAAGTTGGAACTTATTATAACAGAGAAGGTTTAGTATTATAAATATACTCTAGAACCTGTAGTGGAAAATGACCGATATAAGTTATATTGGGACCGCAGTGTACTTACCGATCAACATGTAAGGCATAATAGACCAGATCTTATTTTAATAGATAAAATTTCCAGGAAAACACCTCTAATTGACGTAGCCATACTGAACAACAATAATCTGCAAGAGAAACACACTGAGAAAATCGCCAAATACAGAGATCTAGAAATTCAAATCGGAAGGCAATGGAGAATGGATAATGTTCAGACCATCCCAATTGTTATATCGACAACGGGTGTAATACCAAAGAGTCTACTGGAATACCTTAAACAACTAGGAACTGGCGAACATCTATATAAGCACATGCAAAAGGCAGTACTACTGGCAACTGCTCGCAGCACCCGAAAATTCCTAGGAGATAACTCTACATTTCAGGTCACTTAAGGGCACCGAAAAGGCCCCCACAGACCACAGAGCTTAATCCTTTTGATATCGGAGGTATCTGGGATAAGTAAATGACACCCCCCTCCCCCCCCCTTTGAGGGAGTGCGAGCCTTAACTGGCTGTAAACAATAATAATAATACAATAATTTTAAGACGACTCGATTATTAAACTTCACTCTTCACTATAAACTTAATTGCAAAGAAAGTTTTTACTGTTTATTAGTGTGAATTAAAATAATCTAATCAACTTATTTATTTAGACACTTAGATTGCTAAACACGATCACTGACGACTACTATAAATATCTGTTTTCATCGTATTGATTTACTACTATTGATGTCCGATTTAAATATCGCGCCAATATTCCAAACTTTACTGCACTGTGTTAACTGCCCTCTGAACGGCGCCTCGGCTTATTATAAAGCGCATGAAGCTTATATGGTGAAAATCGGAATCGCATGTCGGCCATCTTGCTTGGCAAAATTGACAGGGAGATGACAGACAGTTGTTGACATTGACTGATAGAACATCATTTGTCATTGTCATACCATTTGAGTTTGTTTTTTATTTGAATAAATGCAAGCGTGTGTTAAGTTTGTTATTTGTTTTAAGGATGTTATTTTAAATTCATGACTTTTTTTCTAAAAAGTTCTCTTTCAATATTAGGAGTAATGTTTTAATTGATTTGCAGCGGGCAATTCCAAGTTT
Organism: Anthonomus grandis grandis; assembly: GCF_022605725.1. Taxonomy (NCBI): domain Eukaryota; kingdom Metazoa; phylum Arthropoda; class Insecta; order Coleoptera; family Curculionidae; genus Anthonomus; species Anthonomus grandis. The sequence goes on from NC_065546.1 coordinate 7,527,283, forward strand.
CTGGTAAGAAAATCTGATTTTATTTATTTTTTTTATTATACTATTATGTTTTTGTTTTGTCAATCTTAGTCCTTAATAAAATCAAATTCAGTTGATTGCAATGGAAAAGTTTCACTTTTCAAGTATTTAATTTTTAACTTGATTATTACAAATACATATTACAAATCGTCTGGCCTCTCATTTTCAATTCAACAATTAAACAATTTAATTTAAAACAATTAAATGTTGAAAATAAAAACAACTTTTTAGTATAAAGAGTTTATTTTGTTTTTTAGATGGATATTGTTTTTTTCGATATTACTCTGCTATAGAAATTTTAAATAATTTTAAAAATTAATATTTAAATTATAATTTAAATAATTGTAAAATCTGTTTAATTTTTCTTTAGGAAACAGATACAAGTACATATTGAATAAGGATAATTCATCCTCTATTGAATCTATCTGTTAATAAAATGAGTATATTATTAACCTAATAAGAATGCCTTTAGATGTATGATGACAAAATAGCACACAAATTTTGACAACCTTTTCTAATCTGTTTAAAATTAGGATAGTTCAGTGCTAACAAAATTCTTTTAAAAATTTTTAGATTAATTCTAATTTATATCCCACATAGCAATATATTATAAGTAAATGCTATTGTATATTCGTAATATTCTGAGGTATACACATATACTGTCTATTTTTAAGGGTCTGTTTATTTTATGGAGATGAAATAAATATACATTTGTCACACACTAGGTAATACATGGAATATACTATTAGTAAGTATAGTGTACCTATATCCTGAATATACTAGATATTTAAACTATATAGTATATCCAAGGGTATCTGTTATATGTATCTTTATAAAACATACAAATACATTTTTAAGATTCCAGGATATATAATCAATATTCCTAAGGTATATAGGTACCTATATCCATGAAACATGTTCCGGATATACCATATATGCATAATTGCCTAGGTAACAAAATGACGCTGGAATACGTCGTTTTTTGTACTTTTTGGTCTATAAGATGAGTCATTTTGACGTCCTTACTACCTTAAAATCACGTACAAATGTAGCTTCTGGAAGACGTCAAATATTTACATACATAGGACGATGTTTATTTTAGATCTTTTAGGACTTGAATATTAAGAAAAAACGTTTTTACTTAAATCGCAAATATATATTTATTTATTCATTTGTAAATGTAACATAATAAAACAGATATTCTTTGGTCAAGGAAACCTTAAAAAAGGAGTGAGGAACAGGACACATTCGGTACAAAAATACTGACCACTCTTAATCTCTATAAAAGGAAGTGCGCACCCATAAAATCTGCCATGTTTCCTAACATTTTTTTTAAATCTATAAATATTAGATTAAGGTGACATGCTGTAAACGCTGTATAAAATAAAACTTTTTTTAGAAAAACGGTATATATTTGTGAGTAAATGTTAACATTAAAAATAGAAGTAAATATCATATTTTTTTATAAACAATGTAGTTTTTAATATACACTTATAAAAAGTAAATTAGTTTAATTGAACAATATGTCCACCCACCATGTCCATAAATACATGGCAGAAGCAAGTAAAATAGCCATTAAAAAAATTAATTCTTGTCGATATTTAAACCATTAAAATATGAAATAATATACCTAATCTAATCCAATTTCGCCATTTCTTAAGATGGTAAGCAGGTTCAACACCCAAAACGTGAAACAAACACCGAGCACAAGTATACTCCGCCTTAGTATGTATTTGTTGTACAGCAAATATGGTGCAGGTCAGGTGATCCCGGGTTCAATTCTCGACATTGTCTGCTGTTTTTCATTTTTATTTTACTTTAAAATTTTGATTTTGTTGACCAATCAGGACGACATAAAGACGTCAAAGTGACGTTCCTGAAATGACGTCGCTTAACGTCATTTGACGTCATCTGGCTACCTGGCTAGGGCTATATGTATATCGTACATATGTATATTTTCTGTATGTACGATGGATATATGGAAGGTATAGAAATTAGCAGGCGACGGTAATGTTCACAAGATATATACATATAATATTTGTACTTGAATATATAAAAATAAAGTTCATCTCAATGTGTAAAGGATTTACATAAAACATACACGATATTTTTTTGTACCTTCTGAACTTAATAGGTAAAAGTATACAGTGGATATCGCATGCTATGTGGGATATTGTCCGTTATAATAAATTATTGTATATTATGTATATCATTTTAAGTAATTTTTTTTTCAGGAAAATTAAATAATAAATGTATTAAAGAAAAACATTGTTTTATTTTTATTTGTCCAATTGGTGATATCTCGTAATTGTTAGTACATTAAATATATTGTTAGTACACTGTCGTAGATTATTGCAGTAAATTAACTCTTTTAGAAAATAAGGCCCTTTTCTCTATGAGTAATCTTTTTGAGTAGGCGTTTGCTTTAGATATTACGATTAAATGATGATTGTCAGATCAAATGAAATTTGATTTTCCGCCTTAATTTGGCCACGCCTTTCACTATTTTAATTGGTCCAATTAGGCACGTCAAACTGTCAAGTTAGTTACAACAGTTGCCGTTGCCAAGCGAGAGGACGCTAGCTGATTTGTCAGAAGAAATTCTATCAGTTTGTATGCAACCACCACTTCTCTATATATTTGTGTTCCTCTTAAAGGGATTTTCTATCACACTAAAGCTAAAACCTTGAGAACTTTAAACGAAAAAACATTAATTATCCAATTACCCGTATAAATATAATAGTCCACTAAATTATCTTTTGCCAAAAATCTTTATCTCAGTGGAGGTTTGAGTGAAATTTAATGACCTAATTACCCCACATAAGGTATATTTTCACTTATTTAGTAAGTTATTTATATACAAACTCTCTATACTCCTTAAATAAGCGTATGCCACACAGTTAATATGGAAATGTGGTGCCCTAGAAACCTGTCTATTAACTAATCAAAGTTTGCTGACCCTTCGTGTGTAGGGGTAAGCAAGCGCTGTATGCATAAAGTAGGTATATTATTGAAAAAAAAACGGGTTTCACTGAAAGCTAAAGCAACGACCGCATTTCCTGAACTTTCCTAGTTTTACTTTATGAAATTTGTATTAACTTACCTAAACTTTTGAACTATTAACCTAGTTTAAATTAAATGCAAGAAGGTAATTTTAACTTGAGTGGCAATCATATTTTCTACTACAGAGGGATTAAACATAAGCAGCATAAAGTTTTAAAAGTTCACACAGTTTATATTAGACATATAGCAATTATAAAATATAATATTTAATTGATTTAATATACAATATAATATCATCGGCCTAAAATAAATAAATAAAATAAATCTTAAACATTTATGATTTAACTAGTAATAACATCTATGAATTCTGAATAAAGTTATGCTAATATGAGATACATACATTGGCTACAGATAAAATGCTATAAACAAATATCTTAAATATTATTAAAAACTGATCCAATATTTAACTTAGTATTCACATCATTATCTTCTTCCTGTTTGATAAATTCTTCGGCTATACGAAACTCTTCATCCAGTTTTTCTTGTTTTATTGCGACAGTTTTTAGCAAATCTGGAAATTGATCATCTAGCCATTGAAAATCAGTTTTTTTTATAATAGTTTCTTGAGCTTTAGGTGATTTTAGAATAGATGCATAAGACAAACTAGGCAATAATATTGGATCATTCTTTTGATTTGATCCCTCTATGGTTTTTATTTTATTTTGTTCCCCATAAGCTGCCAGTTTGGTTTGAGCTTTTCGTCTATTACGCCTACGTGTAGCTTTTGGAATCTCCCAGGGTGCCATATCAGGTTCTCTTAGTAAAGGCTGGGGCGTACTAATCGAAAATCCTCCGAATAGAATATTATCTACTTTTTTTGGGGAGCTTTGCAAAGACTCACAAGAAGAAGAGTCATTCCATAGAGGCTTTAAATTGCCTATTAGCTCCTTATATTTGAAATATTCAATGCTTTCTATATTTTCTGTTTGTACAGCTTTCGAAAAAGCAGCTTTATGCTGTTTGGGTGATAAGCGGTGTGCTAAATTGGCATTTGTTACCAAATTAGTATACATATTGTGTAAGGGGACATTTACACATTGAATAATTAAAGTAAAATGGGGCATATTTTCAATGGAAACTGTAAAGAATCCATGATTAAACTGTTGATAACAGTTCATCGAAGTTGTTCTGGCTTGTCGCAATCTTGGAAAAAACGTTCCATAGTTTTCGTGGAAAAAGGGACTCGGTTGAAACATTACGGAGTGCAGTGCCGGGTAATATTCGTTTTGAAGCACATATCTAAAATAATCATAAAAGTTTTATTTTTATATTTATTAAGTTGTTTTAAATTTGTAGATAGCGGATTAATTGAATTTAGCCATATATTTATAAAAAAAAGCTCATTGGACTTCGATTATTTCCTAGATCTCTCTAAATGACTTAATTAGTTAATCTGTCGTTGCACTGATAAAAATTAGGGTAATTTTACATTTTTTTTACACGTATTTCAAAGTGTTTTTACATAAAAATAATTAGAACTGTATATAAGCACATCAGTGAGTGCATATTTCCATAGCATATGGCAAAAATACATTTTGAGTCAGTGGCGAAGCGTACGAGTAGACAAGGTAGACACTGTCTACCCAAAATTATCCAGTTATTTGTCATTAATTTATCACGTAATTATTTCATGTAATTGTTGAATTAAAATTTAAAAAAATAACACAGAACGTAGTCGCTATCCTTACTATTATTGTATAGTATCTAAACATGATTAATCCGAAGGCGCGCCCCGCCTGCCGCACCGATTAAGATAAAAATACAGGGCTGACCAATTAATGTATACGAGCCCCAGGAAGACACATTGATATTTGTCTTCCGAAATTTGGAGCTTATCGAACCAAATATGCATCAAGCATGGTACAGAGGTCCCGCCGCATTCAGCCTATTACGTATGCAAAATTAACTCGCGGGGAAGACATTCGAGCTTTTGTCTATCGAAGTCGACCAGCTATTTTATTATGCTGTTGAGGGTTATTGTTTATGGACACGCTTGATCTGGTCGGCCGCAATACATCTTCAGTTTTGTCTGCATTTGGTGGGAGCGCGTATATAGCGCTATAGTAATTTAATAATTAGTATTTTTATTTTTAGGTGTATAGAAAAGGTTTTTTTAGTGGTTATTTATGAACGACTGTTAGATATTGGCAATTGTATTTTAGTTGTGTTTTTTTTTAAGTAGTATTGATTTTTATCTATCTATCTTTTTATGCTAGTAGTAATTATTTATTTCTTTTTTAAATCACTACATAATTTTTCTCTTTGAGTTAATATTTCATGCGCTTTCATTCTGTATTTCATTAAAGTGAATAATATTAAATTCACATTTTTTTCTAATTAACGATTTTTATTGTTTGTCTACCCGAAAAAAAAAATGCACGCTTCGCCACTGTTTTGAGTATATTTTTACAATAACCTATGTAATAACTCTCAAAATTCCTGTGAATTTCCATTTAGAACTAAATGCTACCGTGTAAAAGTACGCATTACCATTTAAAAATACACATTACGATTTGAAAATACATAAAAAATTTAAATTTACATTGTACTTTGTTGACTTAACCAATACGATTAACGGATGAGGGTCATGTGACTACGAGACCGACGCCGACCACGCTGCAGCCGACTAGCCGACCAACATAGGTCCAAACACGGTCATAAATGCATAAAATATAAACCTACCGACTGTCTGTAGGTTTTTATTTTATGCATAAATGTTTGTTTGGATTTGCAAGTGCATGCGTTTCCGGGCTGTGGTTTAAAAAAAAGTGTTTAATATTGTGTAGAAAAAGAAAAGAAACAGGTAAGTAATGTTTAAGTGCCATATAGGGGAACACGGGGCACGTTGAAACACGGGGCACCTTGAAACATTGTTCTCATTTTAAATTTTCGCGGCTAAAAGAGAATCTGTTACTGTCAGTGGCGCTTCGATCGCTACCAGCTCTCGTCATCTTTATTTCCTTAAAACCGCAGTAGTAGTTCGGACGCTGTCGAGAGAAGTGTATTTCTTGGTGCTAAAACTAAATTTTTACGTAGGAGCATATTTTGATTTTAAGGTAAGTAATTGCATTTTTTTACTTAGTTGAGTAGCTTAATTCGAAACGTTTATATTTTTTATTTACTTTTAGTATTTTCCTTTTTCTAATCCTTTTGTATTTTTTTATTTTGGCATAAAATAAACAATATGGACGTTTGGGGTTCAATGAAACATTACTCGACGGGGCTCTTTGAAACGTTTCAAGGTGCCCCATAACATTTAAATCGTGTAATTATTTTTCTTTTTCTACGAATATTTTTCTATTTTATTCCAGTATGGTTCGAAATCGTCAAAGAAAAACCAATAAAGGTTCGTTTCTTGAGAATGACATGAAAGCTGCAATCGAGCTAGTTTGTCAAGGTCACTCCATCAGACGGGCAGCAGAACTAAAAAACGTTAACTTCGTAACATTATCCAGGTATGTGAAAAAGAAAAAAAACAATGAGAGTGATACAAATTTAAAGTTTGTTCCGAACTACAATGTTAGACAAGTGTAATGTGGAACAAGAAAATAAACTAAAGGAATATTTGCTAATGTGTTCCAAAATGTTTTATGGTCTCCCAGTAACTGAATGCAAGAAGGTGGCTTATGAAATGGCTGTGATAAATAAAATAAAACATCCAAAATCATGGGACGTTAACAAATCAGCAGGACAAGATTGGTTTTATGGGTTTTTAAAAAGAAATCCATCGCTTAGTCAACGAACGCCTGAGGGATGTAGCTTGTCCCGGGCTACATCTTTCACAAAAGCAAATGTAGATGCATTTTTTGATAATTTGCTAAAGGTTTACGCAAATCCTCACTTTGCAGATGGAACACGAGTATTTAATCTGGATGAAACAGGTACATGCACAGTTCAAAAACCCCAAAAAATAGTTGCCGAAAAAGGATCCAAGCAAGTTAGTAAGTGCACTAGTGTTGAAAAGGGTACTAACGTCACAACCTGTTGTTTCATCTCAGCAAGTGGAAACTTTATTCCCCCCGTTATGATATTTCCTCGCGTACACTTTAAGCCTCACATGGTGCAGGAAGCCCCTACTGGTACTCTTGGTTTGGCAAATCCGTCCGGCTGGATGACTTCAGTATTATTTGTTGAAGTTATAAAACATTTTATACACCATACAAAAAGTAGCATGCAATCGCCCACTCTAATTTTATGCGACAATCACGAGAGTCATTTGTCGTTAGAGGCACTTAATTTGTGCAAACAAAATGGAGTGACTATGTTAACTTTTCCCCCACATTCCACCAATAAATTGCAACCATTAGACGTGGGTGTGTTTAAGCCATTTAAAACGTATTACAATGCTGCAATAGATACTTGGATGATGCAGCATCCTGGCCAAACAGCAACTATCTACAATGTTGCTGGCTTTGTAAAAATTGCTCACGAGAGAGGAATGACTGCATCAAACATCACCGCGGCCTTTAAGAAAACAGGAATTTACCCATACGATAGACATGTTTTTACCGATGCCGATTATTTATGTAATTATGTTACCGACCGACCAATGGTCGAATTACCAACTACTTCTTGTCAAGAAAAAGAGCATTATTCTTCGCCAAGTAATACTCCTGCTAAAAAAACAAACAACTCAGCAATGGAAATCGAAGCATCTGCCAATAATACCTCAAGCTTCAATAACGACTTTGAAAACCCCAGTACTTCTACTTGCAACAGTAATAACGGAGATACTTTATGTGGACCTGAAGATTTTAGGGGATTTCCCAAGGCAGGCAATAGAAAAAACAACAGAAAGGCTCGAGCAAAAGGAAAAAGTGTGATTGCAACCAGTACCCCGGAAATGACCGCACTTGGCAATAAAATTGCGGTATCAGCATCAAAGAAAGAAACTGCCAAAAGAAAAATAACGGATTTTGACAAAGATGCTAGAAAGAAATTTAAAAAAATCGAAGAGGAGCACTCATCATCTGAAGAAGAAGATGTAGTCTACACTGAGACTGATGACGACTTAGACGACGATGAAGGCCTTTTCATCGTGACTGAAGATCATTTCGTAAATCTGGATAGGTCACCTCTGCCAAATGATTATGTACTGGTGGAATTTAAATTAAACCGACACAATAATAAGTTCTACGTTGGAATTGTTACAAAAGGAAAAGATACAAATGGAGATTACGAGATAAATTTTTTTAGAAAAAAAGGATATAACAAATTTGTAGAGCCATCAGTTCCAGACGTATCACTAGTCGCTGAAAATAGCATTAAGATGGTTTTAGGGAACCCAGTTTTTGCAGGATCAACCCAACGCCAAAAACAATATATTTCTTTCGGAATCGACTTTACCAATATAAATATTGGCTAATGATTATATTCAACGTTTTAATTATTTCGCTCTTTGGCTGTACTTATATTCCATTTTTTTTACTGAAATAAAATTCTAAAAATATTTAGGTCTTTTATTGGGAATACTTCTAAAGCGATTTCATTGTTATATAGTACTCTAGGTATGTTGCATTGTGCCCCAGTGGTGGGGCACAATGAAACATTTTTTTCCTAAATTTCAATAGTTTGTTGGACAAAATAGGTAGTTATAAGGCTCTTGATACTTCTATACATGTACTCCTAGTACCGAAGGACATTTTTTAAAACACATTTAAACCTAATAGACTTATATCGAAAAAGAGAAACAATTAAAATTAAATTTGTGTTTCATTGTACCCCGTGTTCCCCTATGTAACCATTGGGGATCAGTTTGTACAAACTAACAAAAGTCAATTTTTAAAGCATGTTTATAATCACATTAAAAAAGGAAATGCCTTAAAATGTATGCCTTAAATAATAATTAAATATGGAGTCGAAAAAAAATTATGCAATCCTGACTATGACAAAATTAACCAAATAGAAGGATGTGTAAAATTTTATGGAAAATATTTTAAAGAAGACTTGTCAAAATCAATTTTAGTTTATTATGTAAGAATAATCAAATTATTATAAATTAAATTCTTATCATTTTTTTTAGGATCAGCCGGAAAATCCTGAACAATTGTCTCAATATATTTCAATTTTGGCGCCTTATATATTGGTGACTTGTAAGTGTAATAAGTAATTAAAAGCAATTTTTTGATCTTATATTTTTTAGCTAAGGACGAAACTAAATATTACAAAGTCTTTATGGAAAAGCAAGAGATCTATGAGGACACATCATTTATTGAAAGCCTATTAGTGTGTTTTGGACCAGAGTTGGGCGGCGTCGACAATGTCATGTCAACAATTCAATTGTCGACGCGTCGACTATGTCATGATGTCAACTTTATAGATGACATCATGAATGTCAACAATGTCGTCAATGTCAACAATTAGGTATCATTAAAATAAAAAAATACAAAAATTTATAATAATCATATATTATACCTATTAAAAATTAATATAAATTTAATTTAGAATTTTAGTCATCTTCCTCATCATAGTCATTATCATCAGGGTTAAGTAACTCAATATTTTGTATTGTGTTTTTAGTATTAAGGGTAAGGGTATAATAAAGATGCACTAACATTTTCGAATGGTTAAAAGATAATCTGTTTTTAAGAGGTGTATGTACGTGTTCGCAATTTGAAAATAAGCGCTCAATTTGAGCAGAAGATGCCGGAATTTTAAGCAACTTAAGAGCCAAGGAGCCCAAGACTGGGCACTCCATCATAGCCATTCTCCAAAATACTAACGGCTTCGTTACGTTCTTCTTGTAAATAATTTCGAATATACCTACAAAAAAGTTTATAAGTATTTATTTTATAAAAGTTATGGATATTCATTTACCTGATCTGATATTAAAAGAATCCCATTCCTCTATTCCCTTGTTGTTGAGATGTTTAAAAAGAAAAGAATTTATTTTTCCAGTGTGAGACGAGGATAATTTTGAATTGTCATATGTTGGATGAAAAAAGTATGCTGTCAATGCATAAACGTTTAATGCCATTTCTTGTCTGCTTTTTAGTTTTTCTGCAAAAGGTTCTGGTACCTCCAATGCGAGCCAAAGATTCACAGCATCTGCCAACGAAGTATCCCCGCTCTGACAGCTATTAATAAGATTACAAATTGGATTTTGTATATCTAAATTTCTTTGGACATCATCAGCAAAGTCGTCATTGAATATTAATTCAGTAACTTTCGGCCTAATTTTTTTTCTTGTAGCTGCTATAATTTTTTTCATGTAATCTAAATTTTCCAAAAAACTCTTAAACGCATTACGATATGAACACCAACGCGTCTCTACAGGAAGTTTAATTCTTCGACCTCCTTCATCTAAAATCATTTTTTCGAAGTCAGGTTGCTTGAACTCTTTAAGCACAAGAACAACATTTTCCAGCAATTTCTTGTCCAATATATCCTTTGCTAAAAGATTGCCTGTGTGACTGTTACAAGTACTGTGCCACAAACAATGTTTTAAGAGAGGTCCCATTTTAACCATTGCACTAGCGTTATCAGAAACTACAGCGTACACATCAACATTATATTTTTCTTTAGCAATTTCTCTAGATTGTATAATTATCTCAGCAAGTTTCTCTGCAGTCTCTGATTCAGTCGTTAAATCCCAGGCATCAATAAAACCACTCTCTCCATCGGTCGAGTGTAACATTGCTACAACGGTCTTGGTGTTGCTAGATGAATTTTTCCAACCATCGCACAAAATGACCGAATCTGATTTAACCTCTTTGCGAGCACTATCAAGGCACTCTTTATAACATGTCTGCAATAGTGTTGTACTGAGTTTTTTACGGCCAGGTATGTGATCAACATACGCAGGACGAATTGTCCTAATGAAGTTTTTGAATAAAGGTGATTCAACTACCCTAAAGGGTAGATTACATCCAAATATAAATTTAGCCAATGCTAGATCTATTTTTTCATCTTCGTTTTCTCTTAAAACATCTATATATTCCGTTATTTTTCTTGATTGTTTGAGCTGTCTTTTTTTTTCAGATGGAGTATTAGTAGGATCTAAATTTATTGCATCGTTAACAGATAAAGTTGATGAAGATTCTACATCAGAATCAGCTAGTTTGCTTTTTTTATTAGACATTACCAGTGTCGTTAACAAATTTCTTTTTGGGGGCTTTCGAATTATCCCCAAGTCATCTTCATTTGTTTTTTTGCAAAATTTGTATTATTTTTAGAGTTAGGGAAACTTTCTTCGGTTACATCAGGAGCCGCGACTTCTTCTGTATTATTGGTACTATGTGAATCCGTTGAACCAACTGGAACAAGCGATCCATCTTCCGACACTAAGTAAGCCTCAACTTGAATACATTGACCATTTTTTGAATGTGCGCTCTAAATAAAATAAAAAATAGTAAATTTATGTAAGTGTGCAGGAAGGAATCGATTAAATAGAATCGAATTCGATTAAATAGAATCAATTCGATATCAAAAATGCGATATTATATTATTTATGCAATATATAAAACTTTTTAATTTTGTGTGTAATTAATTTATCAAAATATATTAATATAAGAACTGTCCCATTTTAAATAAATAAAAATTCATTGGTCACTGTTCTTGATTTTAATGTTTTTGTGAATTTAATTTTGTATAATAGTCATTGTTTATTACCATAGTCATATTCTTTAAATTTTTTCCACGTAAGAATTCCACCCTGTGTATGATTATTTATTAGTAAACTTACTGTACCACTACTTTCAGGTATAACAGGAAAATCATCATCTTCTAATTCTACTGTCGTTATTTCATTTTGGTTCATACCCTCAACCATATTACTACAAGCACTAGTACTACGACGGCGAACTTCCTTGCAAATATTTCTAAAATAATAAATAATAATATAAAAGTTCGTATTATCAAATGCTTAATCAAAAGTTGGGCATTTTGATTTACCGATTTATTAAAGTTTTTTTAAAGATTAAAATAATTAATTGGTTATAAAAATATTGGGGAAAGAATCAATTTACTATACCATTTTACAAGATGTAGAAGGAGTGGATAAAATCTATTTTTTTATGTATTTATTATTTTAATAAATATTTCTATTGTGCAATTTCTGAAAAGTTTTACAAGGAAGTAAGAGGAGGAGAGGATAAAAGAAAAAAGAAGCTATAAAATAAAAATCTTATGTAGCTTACCTCTATTATAAGATATTATGTAAAAAACCAAATTTTAAAATTTTATAGTGCACGGGAAGGATGGGAATTATAAATGTACTGTAATTACCTGTGAGCTTGTAATCTTTTAGCGCCGGTATTTTTAATAATATTATCACAGAATCTACACTTTGCTGAATATTTCCCATTTTCTTTTATCAAATCAAATTTAAGTTCTTGTTGCACTTTCTTCCACTCATTTTATGTCACTTAATGAAATAAATCAATTAAAATATAATTTCTCTCATCGATTTACACAGAGGAGACGGGATACAGAACCCCTTACACTTCTGAGAGGACAGGAACTAATAAAAATAAACATTAAACCTAACCTAGATCTCCATTGTCGACATTGTTGACATTGTTGACATTGTTGACATAGTTGACGTGTCGAGGTCGACAATCAAAGTCGACGCGTCGACGCCCATCACTGTTTTGGACTTTATTTTGTAATGAATCTGATTTTTCCCAAAACAGCAGCTATAACTCTGGAGATGTTACAAAGGTTTCATTTAAAAATTCATCCTGATTCGGGCACAAAAGCTAAATCAACTTCAAAAGGGAAAGTTCTTACTTTGATGAAAAATCTTACCAAAGCATTTTCATAAATTTGTTTAAATGATTCTATTTACTGTTTTTTTTGTTCTGGGTTAGTGTCTAGAATGACTGTATTTTTGTTGTTTATCTTATTTTTACTATGACTGCTAAATAATAAGCAGATGAAACTGGTTTTAGTTTGACCATTTTTGATACCATGAAAACATAATACCTAAATTTATCTACCATTTTCCTAATTTAATATACTTATTATTTTAGGTATACCTATTTTCGTATACATATTTGTATTTAATGTTTATTTTGTTGTTACGTCTAGAATGACTTTTTTTTGTTGTTTATTATACATATTTTTATGTATTTATATTTATGACTACTAAATAAGCAGGTGAAACTGGTTATACATAATTTTTATTTGACTATTTTTAATGCCATCATACTATGATAACCAAATATATCACCATGTTCCTAATTTAATATAGATACTTATTATTTAGGGTAGATAGTTTGTATTTTAATACTATGTGTTTTGCTTTTCTGATTATTCTCATTACAATTTCATATTTTAGATACAGTTCTCGAGAGTATTTAAAATATGAACATGTAATTAAATTAATTGATATGGTAATTCAGAGTTTATTTAGTATGTGTTTATTTTAAATTTTAGTACATATTACATAAAAAATATAAATTGGTATGAAAATTATTTTCTTTTAACTAGGTTCAGATTTTGTTTAATTAAATTTGGTGAAATAAAACTGTTTTTTTTTAAATACCTAGAGGTTGGATTTTTTTTTAAAATTTTTCAATAATGTAAAAAAAATTAAACATAATATTATGTACAACAGCTAAATAAATGTACTATAAATAAAAATCAGTATTTTCATATCCGAAATTTGATATGACTTGAATTGACTTTATTCGTCAAACAATTTCCATAGAAGAAGCTCACGATTCAATTGGTGGTGTCTGTGGAAATTATTTGGCAAATAAAGTTAATTGAAGATAAAAATACCAGCATTTTCTTTATAATACAATTATTTAACTGAAAAAACTCGGGGTAATAATTCATAGATTACGTAGGAAATATAATGTGTAATTTTACAAATGTTTATGTAAAATTACACACTAAATCTACGTAAGTTTGGTTACATTAATTGATGTAATTATACATTTGCTATAATTCTACTTTTACATTAAATAATTACATTTTTAATGTGATAATCAATAGTAAGTTGTAAATATACATTTAAACTTTTTACATACAAGTAGTAAAACTAAAATGTAAAATTTCAGATGAAATGTAATTTTACACTTATGTGATATGGCATCAAAGTGGCCAATGATCTGGTGTGTAAATTTACATATATTTTTTATCAGTGTGGAAAAAATATTATACCATTTATAAAATTTAAGTCATCTCATGGACCTAGAGTTCAATGAAACACTACAGTTCTGGAATATTCCTAAAGAGATATTAGTAAAGAAGAGATAAATCTAGTATTATGCTGGGCATATATAATTTTGAAAAAATGTTAAGACTGATATTTTCGAAGCAAATATACCAGTAACATAAAGTTTTCCGAAAAAGTAAGTAAAACAAAATGGCTTAAATAAAAAAGACAATATTTCTATAAAGAGTATTTTCCGTATTTTCTTTTTTTTTGGTTGTTCGACATATATCTTTCATGAAAAAGTCTAAGTTATACCTGCTGCAAATCGCAATATGGAAGATCTGATCCGGGTTAATATTAAGATTTTCATCCCTAGTCCGTTTTGGTCTCCCTCTTTCATTTTTCTTATTTTGAAATGCTAATTTAATGTTTATGTTATATCCTGCTACTCCTTCGGTGAAAGCTATAATATCAATTTCAGCATTCTAAAATAAAAAAAAACTTGTTTAAATACTTCAGCATAAAAATAATTCATAAAAATAAATAGAACTACAGACGAAAGTATAAAATTAGCATATCTGATAAAAATGCCAAATTTATGTGAAGCTGTCTTCAAGACGGTATAATAATGACTTGGGTTCTAAACTGATGCATATAGGAAAATCCAAAAAAAAGTATTAAAAAAAAAAAGGAAAATAGAATTACTCCGAAAGAAATAATTTCTTTAAAACTGTATTTACACAACACTAAAAACGATACTTTAAAATGATTTCAAATACTGAAAAACAAAAAAGATACATAATTGTATAGGTTTTTTATAAACAGATACAGCTAACACAGGTCTTGGGTGCGGAAATCAGTTTATTCACAAGCTAAAAAAGGAACGATGGCATTTCTCCTCCTCCCTCTACTTAATTACAGTTCGACCTAAATTTAATGGAAATCCAAGCGGAACCAGGGAATCGTGGAATCGGTGCAGTTTTGTTTTTATCTCTATAACTAAGGCTTTATCTATGATTTTCATATTAATGCAGACTACTACTACCCTGTAAATATTGTAAAAATAGTTTCATTATAAATTTAATTATGATGACAATGAACTTAACTTATTGGTAAAGTCCAGTTCAGATATCTATTAGAATCTTTGATGTGTCGCAGATGCCGCAGTTACTAGTCCGTGCGCCTATGTTGTATTTATTGTCGCATGATATACATGTTTAAATGGCAAAATTTTATATTGTTTATCTATAAAATCATTTTAAATATATGTGAAACCCCATGTTTTATAGTATTTTTTATTTTTCTTTCGAAAATATCCATCTTTAGAAAGAAAATATTATCACAAGAAAATAATATCAAAAAATTGACCGCGGACTAAAATCCAAGCATCTTACAAAATATTTTAAACACTTCCAGCACTCACAGACTTGTCCCCTCTTTTTAGCCAGTCTATTAAACAAAGATAAATCATCTGCGTTCTGGCGATTCCTACTTCAGGCTGTGCAAGTGATTTTGTATCTCTCTCTATCCCACTGATTTTGAAGATTACGGGGCCGTACCCAAATAAATTTTTGGGCTGTTTTTATATTACTTTCGTCGTGTTTTTAAAGAGATCTTTAAGGATGGGTCTAACGCCTTTAAAATAGTTGTTGGGTGAGTCTATCACCTTTAATAGTTGGGAGGGGGGGTCATGTGAGGGTATTATTATTTGGTGAGTTTTGCCGGTTTTGCTTTTTACACGTTTATGAATGTGGATAATTTAGAATTTGGTCTGTATTCGTTTAAATGTTTTGCAGTTTTTACTGTGAGGAAGTGTGTTTTTTTAATTTGTGTTTGTGGATTTGTTTTGGTATTATACCTAAAGACCTTAAAATGTTTTGACCCTGAGAAAATAGGCAGGAAAATTTGGCAAATGAAGAGAAAAGTGTTTGTGTGGGCTTATGGAGACCGTAGGTGCACAAGAAAGACAATAACATTTGTGATGAAAACAATAAGAGTGATCTGAGCAGTGATTTAGGCTTACATAGTTCTGATAGTTCATTTTCTAGTGTTAAGGAGGCAAAAAGAAGCAAGGGAAGTAGAAGCTACAGGGAAAAATCAACCAGTTTTAAAACGTAATTGTTTAAGTACAAACGCCAAACAAATTTATCTAATTGTCACTAACATTCTAAGGAATGATCCTCAGTTCACAAATAATTGTAGTGCTTTGCAAAAAACGTTTTTAACAGGGGTTCCCTACAGTACAATATGCCTGTAAAAAAAGGGATTAAGGACAGAATAAATAGGAAAGATGCAGGACAATCAAACGGGCTTGACACGGATATTGTCAAATTGCTAAGGAAAGGTGTGTATTCTAAATACAAAAACAATGAGTTTCTGACCATAGAGATGATTAAGGATACCTTATCGGCAAGGGACAAACATTTCCCAGTCTCAACCTTGCGGAGATACCTGATAAAACTTGGGTTTAAGCTTAAGATGGTTAACAAAAGAGCTGCTGTAATGGAATTGTCAACTGGTGGTTAGTATTCTCAAATATTTTCGAAGAAAATTAAAAAAAATTGGGAGGAAGAAAGATCCATATATTATTTAGCCGAAACATGGTATGATACATTTATGATTGATGTATGATTTCCATTCTCTGGGAAAAAGTCGTTTTTGCCATAGTAAGAAAACCATATTTTTATTAATTAAACAAGTTTAAAATTTTGTTTTTTACAGCATACTGCCCCTGTTTGTCCTTCAGTGACACAATTAAGTATATATAATGTAATGCTTTAGTATCCATATGTTGCTGTGCGATATGAAGTTGGAATCCATAGCGGCAACAGAGAAACGGTTTCCTTCCTTAATGGAAGAAACTGCTAAAGAACAAAGGCAAAAAAACAGAATTTAGAAAATTGTATTAACTCTTTGGACCAGATTCAAATGAGTGGTTAAATTTATAAAAGTATTTAGTATCCTCACTGTAGTTTTAGGATCCAGTATACTTGTAAATGTAGTGTTTTGTATAAGATTTTTAGTTTTTAGTATAAGCATTTATTTTTGTTAATTTTCATCTAATCTCTCCTAATATGCACAATAACTAAATATGAGGCAAAAAATTAATAAATATTACATTCAGGACGTAAAGTGTTTTGTTTTTTTTTATAAATAAATCTTGTGTCTTTTACACGCATAAGATATAGACAGCTAGATGATTTTTAATGTAAAAGTTTATTTAAAAAAATATACTTCCACTTTTCTGAGTACATAAAAAGTAATTTTTATCAAAAGAAGTTGGTACTAAATATAGAGATAGAAAAATAGGGGTTTTCATGAGTATAATATTATAATAATATATCATAATATGTATTAATTTAAAAAAAAAACAATAATAAAGGACATTGAATATGGCAGCCAAAATCCCCATTAATAATCACCACCAAGTAAAAATAAATCTCAATATTCTCTCATCACTTGTTATAAACACCCTACTGATGGCGCTAAAAACTAAAATTATTAAATTAAAATTTTTGGTTAAACTCATTTTACGTACTTAAATCTTATAGTTAAATTAAATATTATCTTGCTATCAACTATCTTCAATTTCTAACTTAATAAAACTAAACCTAAAAATCCGGAATAATAAAGTTTTAAATACAAATACATTTTAAGGCCGGACCTGTGCAACTTTTAACGCTTGCTGTGACTGAGGTCAGACGTCTAACAAAATAGTACGTGGGCGCATGTAGTCAAATTTTACGAATCAAATGTATAAATTCTAAAAAAAATGCTTAAAACATTTATTTATTTAATGGAATGATTAAATATCGCTTAGAATATTACTTTATGACTCTTTTCACATAAAATTTTTCGATTTAAACATGCATGTCATGTGACAATACAAGCAACACCGGCACACGGACTATTCGCGGCACCTTCAAGATTCTAATAGATCTCTGAACTGAACTATATATTATAGATTTCGACATAACGGAATTTGGTGCAATATGCAAAATGTAGACTAAGCAATACTCGGTGTCATTGTCCTATGCTAGATTGGTTGTAATGTGTTTATTGTAGGGTTTTTGATTTTTTAGTTAACATAGATGCGTTAAGTATAATAGATGTGTGATTTTTAATTAGTATCCTGGAATAATATATTCAACACTAAACAAAGAATCCAATATTGGCCAGTTATGGTGGTCAGGTGGTCCGGTTTCGATGGCGGAAAATGAAATGGCCGACGGAGAACGAAAAAATAATAAGTTTGCTATCATAAATAATATTCGAAAAATGATTCGTTAAAAAATTACAGGGTGTCAAAATTCTAATTAAAAAAAACAATTTTTTTTATTTTTCTTAAACCAATCTAGATATTTTAATGAAATTTGGCACGTTTAGACAGTTAATCAAGACGCATCTTTTTGTGCAAAAACTATTAATTTTATTTACCAGCGGCGTGTGTGCGGGCCGATCTTCATACAATTTTAATTAAAAAAATGATGCGCCACTGTTTTTTTTTAATTTTTTTTTTTTATGAAATCCTTGTTTAATTTAAAATAAAAAACATTTCCTTACTTTTTGTCGTACGACACACCGTTTGCGAGTAAAAATGCTGATTTATAAAAACACATAAGAAGATAACACATTTAATTCGTTTAAAAACAATAACAAAATAAAAACAATTAATAATTAAAGAAGTTGTTCAAAATGCAGCCCACCGACCTCAATACATTTTTACACCGAGTTATTAAGGAGTTTATTGCAGCCAGTACCACAAAATTTTGATTTTGCATGTCATTACATGCTTCCTGAATTCTTAAGATTAATTCCTCTCTGTTTAATACGGGATTAGCGTAAACTTTATCCTTAATGTTTCCCCAAACGTAAAAATCTAGTGGATTAAGATCCGGTGACCTGGGTGGCCAGGGTATTGGTCCAATACCATTTTGATCATTAATATCATTCCTCCCTAGCCGGCCAATCCACCTTCGAGGGTAATTATTATTAAGCCAGTTTCTTACACCTATTCCAAAATGTGGGGGGGCTCCATCCAGTTATATCCAACTTTCATGTCTCAAATTAATGGGTAAATCCTCAATGTTGTCCGCCAGACTATTATTTAAAAACTCCAGAAATAGTTGTGAGTTTAGCCTTGGAGGTAGGAAATGCGCACCACAAACATTATCACGAATAACGCCCAACCAAACATAAACGGAAAATTCATTTTGAAACGATCTTGGCCGAATTGTATGAGGATTCTGTTGTGCCCAAACATGAATGTTATGAAAATTTATCACTCCGCGTCTTGTAAAACAAGACTCATCCGTCCAAAGTATCTTGTGTAAAAAGTCGGGATTTTCCTCTGTTGAGTTTAAAAGCCACTGACAAAATCTTACTCTCTTTTCAGCATCACCAGGATGTAAACCCTGAACAGGCTGTAGGTGATATGCATTCCTGTGGTCAGCGTGTAAGGTTCGCAATATTTGAGATTTAGGAATTTGTAGTTGTTGAGCTGCCTTGCGAGAGCTCAGCCTTGGATTATTATCAAAAGTGCGCAATACATGATTTTCATTATTATTTCTCTGGTTTCGATATTGTTCATTATTACCACGTAGACCAAAGTTCCTAAAATTTTGATGTGTTCTAATGAACACGCGAGCATCTGGAATTCTTCTATTTGGATACCGTCTTCGATATTCACGAACTGCCGCTTCCGCATTTCCATCACAAAATCCATAACAAAAATGAATATCAGCGTATTCATTACTTGAAAAACGAATTTTTCACAATACTTTTAACAACACTGTTAACAATAGCAAAATTAATATGTTAACCAACGCAATAATTTGACTTACTTAAATAATTAACTGTCATAATAAAATACAAACAAACCGTCTTTTGTTTTATGCATGCATTGCCTTCTTGCCGGCATTATTATATTCATTATTTATTTGAATTTCGAAATCCGGATTCTTGTGTCTTTTTTAGAACCCAATAAAATAATTTATTCTTTAATTAAATTTAGTATTTTCATATTTTTTGTTTAATAAAAAAAATCAGATTTATAAAAATTTATTTTTTTACTCGCAAACAGTGTGTCGTACGACAAAAAGTAAAGAGATGTTTTTTATTTTAAATTAAACAAGGATTTCATAAAAAAAAAGAAATTAAAAAAAAACAGTGGCGTATCATTTTTTTAATTAAAATTAATTAAAATTGTATGAAGGTCGGCCCGCACACACGCCACTGGTAAATAAAATTAATAATTTTTGCACAAAAAGATGCGTCTTGATTAACTGTCTAAACGTGCCAAATTTCAATTAAATATTTAAAGTGGTTTAAGAAAAATAAAAAAAAATGTTTTTTTAATTAGAGTTTTGACACCCTGTAATTTTTTAACGAATCATTTTTCGAATATTATTTATAATAGCAAACTTATTATTTTTTCGTTCTCCGTCGGCGATTTAATTTTACTCCATCGAAACCGGATCACCCTGTATATACGAAACTTGTAAATTCAATATAGTGCCCTGAAGATGGTGTAATCAGCCAAAACGTTGACAATTTAAGTGATTGTCCTTAGAATATTGATAAGATTCTAGTATTTACTGATTTTAGTCTTCTACCTCAAAAAACAAATTTGTTTGAGCTCAACATGTGCTCAAGGGTAAGGAGCTATTTTGTTTACTAACAAACTTCACCTGATTCTCTCCTGTCAAGTTTACACGCATTTTTAAAAGAGGAAATTTTTAGCTATATATTTCAACAACTTATACCATAAGGTTAACTGAACATATTAATGTTAGATTTTGGATTAAAAATAAAAAGTAGAAATAAATTTATGTTATTCTAAGGGCAAAAATAACAACTTCTTCAAAGCAAAACATATATATTAACATTCTTATTCTCAAAACCGCTTCTAAAGAATTCGAATTGGCAACACCGCAGGCATAGCTGATGTCATCTTGCGCAATGTCATTTTGACAAACGGCTCTGTGTTTACATTTGGCATTTGTGACGTTCTGTGTAAAAACGTCCCGTTTGTGCCGCACTATGGGAAAAAGGCCCTTTTCAGGGCAATAAAATTCAATAAATAATAATCCTCAATTTTAATAAATTAAGTAACTAGTATCTCAGTAAATACAACAATCATAAATTGAGTTATTGAATTTTTAAATTAAAATTATAAAAAAAAATTATTAAGTTAAAATTAATAATTAATTAAATGAAATTAAAGTAAATAAATTCAATTAAATTTAATTAATTTACGACATCTGTCATTTTTCTCTTGTTTTTTTAATTTCAATTCGGTTCAAAACGCGCCAGATTTATCGATTTAAATCCGTATATTTTTGTATTGATTTGTTTCGATTTGTGTTTTATCAAGAGAATTATTTGAATTAAAGAACTATAATTTAATAATTGTGTATTTTAGTGGTTAGTGGTAGCTTTTTCTGTAATTTTCGAAAGGAAAATATAGATAATAAGGACATGACTGACAAAGTCAAAAATAAGCTTTTTTGCTGTCGCGAAAAATTTTCGCGAGTACTTTTTAAATACAATATCTATCAAAAACACATATATACCCGCAGCCCAACGCGTATTTGGAAAAACATATATATTACCGAGCAATAGAAAATCTACGCGATAACTTAAAAAAAGGCTTCTTTTACCTCTCTACTGACTAAAGTTCGACAACTTTCTAACGATCTTTCTGAGATCTAACCAAAAGAGATAAAAAATATTAAATTTCTTAGAGATACTTACGACTAATTTAAGTGTGAATGATTTAGGGTAAAAGGGCATCGTGGTATCATTCGAAACAATTTCCAAATCGATCCAGTGATTATCATGTTTGAAATGACGACAGTCAATGCCGTATCGCCCGCAGATGCAGAGGCATTGTCTCCTAGTCGAGTTGAAAAACGGCCAATATCCAGTGCCTAGCACAAATCCCGTTGGTAAAATTTGGTTAAAAATGTCGAAAATCTGGAAAACAAAACATATTCTATATTTGCTATTTAGGATGGAGTCTTTTGAATACTTTTAATTCTAATTTTTTGATGTTATTCATTAGTGCAGCTAGAGGGCTAGCTAAATCATAATTAACGTGCATAAAACGTGCAAAATTAAAGAGGCTTCTAATTAACTTTGAAAGTCCCGTAATTTCAGTCTAATTTCCAAGCATTCAAGTAAGGGATGCCTATTGCCTATTTTTATGTCCTTATAAAGACTGGTAGTAATGTAAGTTAGATTGACTTAATGCTAATGATTCTATAAAGAAACGACGAGTGTGACAAAATAAAGAATAATTATTAGAAAAATCCATAGTTGCCTTATAAACTTTTACATTTTAAGACGTTTCATCTCTAGGCATAGAAATGTTTACCGAATTTTATTGCTTTACTTTAAGAGCAGCACATATATTAAGTATATAATTTCACTTTTCTTATTGAACTTTTAGTCTTAAGATATAACACACTTTCAAGGCTTAAGTTGATCCACTAGTACAAAGTTAAGACTTTTCCGTTATAAAACTTAGAAATGCATTTTGGAATCGTAGAACGAGAATGGTCTTAAGACATTAAACTAATTCATGCTAATGATACTAAAAAGAGACGATCGTCCAAGTAGAAAAGTAAGAAAAATCATTGTAAATAATAATTGAGTCAGAAATTAGTTATAAAGCTTGGAGAAAGACTGATAATGATTTATGGTAAATATACTACAGGAAATGTCAAGCAAAATAGCGTAAGTTGTAGCTAAAAAATTAGCCATAATCGTTGAAGTTCCATGAAAAAAAAATTTTTACGTATATACAATCTTCTTCCAAAAATTTTCAATTTTTTTTGAGCGCTGAAAGAAAAACGGTGTTAATTTTAATGGATTGCAACAACTTAATTTTTGAAGACATATATGATGAAAATATTTTAAACTACTTACTAGGAATTTGTATAATCGTAACCTAATTATTTAAGTTTTCGTTGCTGTTCTTCCCGACTTAAACCAGCCAATTCTGTATGTTCAGTAAGAAGTTCAGCAAGCAATTGTTTAGGAAGGTAAACCTAACGAGGCAGAGCAAATAAACTTTTGAGTCAGTTGGAGAACTACAGTTAATTACCGTAACTGACGATATGCTACTAGAACATCGTAACCTTATTGGTAAGACCCCATCTGAGCAACATTACTTAAGAGTCTTGACTATAAGACACAAAAATCAAACAGCGAAGCTCTATAAAAATATTCAAAAGAATCACCTCAGTTTATTGAAAATAATGAAGATATTCTACAAAAGCATCTAGAGCTTATCGGCAAAACACCTTCTGAACAACAGGAATTGCTTAAGAGCCTTGGTTATAAACGCTGCAAGTTGCGAAGTAGTAGAGAAGGAATTAATTGAAGGAATAAGTCAAATAATAGAAATCAGTGAAAAAAAACTAGAAAAGTATCCATTGTTTTTCGGCAAGATTCCCTTTCAGCAACAAGCATTGCTTAAGAGCCTTGGATATATAGCATAAAAAATAAGCACTGGAGCGATACAAAAAGAATCGCTAATAGAATCACCTTAAATAATAAAAATAAGCACTGTAGTACAAAAGGGTTCCACGAAAGAATCATCTCAAATAATCGAAATTAATGAAGATGTACTAGAAAAGCATCCAGAGCTTGTCGGTAAGACTCCTTCCCAACAACAAGCATTGCTTAGGAGCGTTGAATATAAAGTACAGAAAGCAAGCACTGAAGCAGTACATCAGGAATCAATTAAAGCATCTCAAATAATAGAAATTAATAGAAGATATATTACAAAAGCATCCAGAGCTTATTGGCAAGACACATTCACAACAGCAAACAATACTTAAAAGTCTTGGATATAAAGCATTTGCTCCAAGTCTAGAAAAAATATCTGAAATTCAAATCAATTATGACATAATTCAAAAGCATCCCAGCTTCTTGGTAAGCGCTCTTTCGAACAACAGGCAATACTCAAGAGGTTGGGTTATACGGCGTCTAAAGCAGCATCTTTACCTGTTAGAATCAGAGAAGTTGATAGTGGTTTGTTACAAAATACTAACTACATATAAGAATACAGGAGGAGGCTTAAAAGCATCTAACTTAAGGAGAATTCCTTTAAAAGTAGACCTTAGCGATCACGATTTATTTTTATTAAGAAGAAGAACTTAAGAAGATTAGATAAATTAGAGCAGATTGCTTAATTTCACTTTTTTATAATTTTTAATTTCAAAGTTGATAAATAAGAACTATCAAGACTAAACACGACTTTTGGAACTGTAATTAGACTAACAGGCATCTTAGACATCTCAAAAAGTTCTTACATAGATAGTTCCTTTAAAGGCCTAAACTAACGTCACACATTAATTTAAGTCTTCATATCTATAATACAGAAAAAAGACAAGTGGTGCCTTTTAAATTTTCTAAATTAATTATCACCCAAAAACACTAGACTTTAGAGACTATAAGAAACAGATATTCTGGATAGTCTTGTTTGCTCTATTGTCAAACAGAGAATTTTGCAACAGAAATTAATATTATTCATATATATATACTTGGAAAGAGTTCAATGCCTTGCATGCCTAAGCAGTACAGGATCTGTGTGAAGGTCTTTTAATTAGTCTTTGAGACTTTGTTGAACTTTTTGCTTCTAAGCTTGGGATGTAATCCGAGATCATCATGCTCTGTGCAGTTCCTCGTAAACTAGAGGTCGGTCAGTGGGACTGATCATGCTAAAATCTGGTCGCAGCCTGTGCAACAATGTTCTCTTCTTTCAATGAGTCCTTTATATACCAGCAATAGACCATGCTGGTATATGTCCTTCCAAATAGGAAATAGGAAATATTTGATTGTTAATACCGCGACACTGCTCGGACACCAGAGTCACCATTGAGGTTATTACTTCTGAAAAGGTGAGGTCCAAGTTTCTACTGGAGTATATAAAGATCCTAGAGATACTAGTGAAGGAAGGTTGCAAACTTCAACTTCCTAGGGCCTAGTTACTCAGATAGAGCTGGTAACGAGAAAGCTCTACCCTGAGGCTCTCTTGCTAGGCTGGGATCCGCGAGACCGACTTTCCGGTAATCCTCGAACCTTTCATGGGCGTAACCCAATTATTAGCTGGTGTGTGATGCTATAAGGATCTCCTGGTCATGCAATAGACAGCCGGGTGTATTAAAAGAGTTCTTTTATCTTTAAGTAATTTATTGGTTACAAAAGTGAAGGTTCATCTCCGATCACCTTTTACAAAGTTAACCTACTTAGATACCGGTAAAGGCATTGGTTTGGTGCCAAGGTTGTCATAGTTGCAACAAAACAGGCCGATCAACACCCTGTCTTTTTACAAAAACCGAAAAAACAGTAGTCCGCTGCAAGCGTACCATTGTCATATTTTGACAGGGGTCTAAAATAGTCCGCGAGTTTAATTAAAGACTACATATTGTGGTTAGGCAACAAGCTTCGCAAATACATTTACAACTTCTAACAGCTGGTGTCGACTAACGAGTTTTCTCAACAGCAAGACCCTTCGAAAATAGGACCATATAACTGGAATAAGAGAAGGCACAGTTGGGCCTGTCTCACCAGACAATTAATGCGTCTCAAGATGCGGTCCGGGTAGTAACGGGTATTTAAACTCATAGTATATAATCTCATAGATATTACAGACCACCCTGAGTGCCCTTGGTGAACGTGCTCTTGGAAGAAAGAAGAATCCGTAGAACACGTAATCGGAAAGTACCCAAAACACAGACACATTAGGTTCGAATATAACTAGGTGTCAAAAATTCTTAATACGTATTATAAAAATTTATATCAATAATAGAAATGGAATTACGTGTCTTAGGTGTTTACTTACAAAAAAATACGACTCTTCTTCTTTAGTCTTTAAGTTGAAAGCTTAAATAATAAAGTTTAAACAGGCTATTACAAATTTGATAGTCCCAATTGGAATCTTGGTAATTCTAAGAGCTTCGGATAAGTTCCGAGGAAATCCGATGGAGAATTGCAAGAGTAATATGGCGCCCGACGTAAAATACGCTTGACGATGAAATATGAAAAAAAAACTAATTTTCCAATTTCGTTTTTTTTAGATATCTCCAGAATTTGCAGGAATTTTATA
Source organism: Anthonomus grandis grandis (assembly GCF_022605725.1). Taxonomy (NCBI): domain Eukaryota; kingdom Metazoa; phylum Arthropoda; class Insecta; order Coleoptera; family Curculionidae; genus Anthonomus; species Anthonomus grandis. Next base: position 7,553,586 of record NC_065546.1, read on the forward strand.
ATTTCTTTAACGGATTATTATTAACCATTTTAATCATAATCGTATCCTTAACAGGTACTGAAATCCATGAGGTCCCTCAAGCTTGTAACAGTCTGTCGTTTTAAGTCAAATAACGTAAAAAAATTCCTAGTAAGTTACCTTAGCCACGGTAAACTGATTTAACTCCTCATTACATATAACCAACGTAACTTCTAAACTTTCCTCGACGATTCTGTAAAGTTGATCGCGATACCACAAACTATTAGAGGCCATAATCAAGTCATATGTAAATTCAACACTGCACAATAAACATATTATAATATTGCGAAATACTAAAATATCGAGCCATTATCAGTTTTATTAATCTGCTTGGTAAGCTTTGGATGTTTCTTCTAGGGAATGACCAATAAAATGGATCAGTGTCGTTACTTTCAGCCCCATGTTTCACAAATATTAGAAAGTAACTACATTTCGTAAATGTTATTACATATTGTTTTCTAATAATCTCAATTAATTAAAAAGTCTATATCACATGTATGAAGATTTAGTAGTTTCAAGTTTTTTTAGATTGATGAATGATGATACTCAGCTAATTTATCAATAAACAATGATAATTAAATAAAATTTGATTTCCCACGCCCCTGATCTGAAACTTATCAGCTACCTGTTCGATTTATCATGGTACTATGCACTTTACCATAAAAAAGATAAGAAAAAGCTGTTAAAATATCGGTTTACATCACGTTACTTACCGATTAATCACCATTTAAAGAGACTGCACATTCTTCATTTCATTTTTATATATCATTATCATTGATGATTGAATTTGCGAGAAGTTACTGAAATAAAGTTTTTTTGAGGATACTACTAATTTATTTTTATTTAGTAGTTTGATCTAAATCTAACTAAATAAAAAAATAATCTTTCTTTTTCTGATTTTCTTTTTATTAGTGTTTAAATTCATTAAACGTCAAGTAGTAGTAGTAGAACTAGGATTGTATGACTTCATGCTTAATGACAGGCATTAAAGGTTCAAAAAATCGCCATACAATCCTTTTTGGCTAAAAAAATGATGTGATTTTTCTCGCATATAGTTTTTTAATTAGAATTGAGAATTGTTTTTTTTTTATGGGCAAATACAGTATTTTGAATTTCAATTATTTACAAGCCATCAAAAATTCAATATAAATCTCTGTAACACAGTGTTTTAATTTCAACTTCCTCTTAATAATCTCTTCTCTAATAGATTTCTTATACAATATCTTTTGCTAATCTTATTTACTCTCGTTACAGATGTAACTTTTGTTTACACTTCGTAATGTTTTCTAATATTTCTTAAGGATTCACTTATGTAAAGTAAAATATTGCTGTATTTACAAGGAATATCCGTTCGGAATTTTTTATATTGCTTCTAAAATAAACGATTAAAGTAGTAAAGTTAGTACAGCAATGAATTACACTAGATTTTTTCCAGGAATTTAAATTGTGCTCAATTAATCTTTTTAAGGTTTCCATTCTAAAAAACCTTATCAGATTTTTACTTCACCTTCATTTAACAATGTTAAACTTAAAATACAGTCATATATCAGCTTTTAAAAAGTAGTTCATATTATTAGACCCATTTCAAGCCCTTAATGTCACTAAATGCGCCAAGTTGAGTAACAGTTCCGCCATTCGTCACTTCCGGATTTCCTTGCAGATTCGTTTTTCATTCCCTCGGAGGTGTGAGAACCATAATTTACGAATATTTTGTGACTGGCTGGAGTATAAAGTGCCAGGCAGCATTAGAACTGTTTTATTTACGACCAGAGGGGTTAAAATGGGATTTTGGCAAATCTATGTGTGATGGAAGTGTCAATATTCAGGAATTGGTTCATTTTTATTTTATTAAGATATGAATTTTAAACACAGATAATGTAGAAGTAAATACTCTCAATCAAGTAATTAGTAGTAGACACGTTTTGGACCCCAGCGTCTTCAATATGCTCAAAATTTATAAAAATAAGGTCAATAAGAGTTATCAAAGTAGTGGTTATATAAGAAGTTTGTTAATTATTTGAGCAAGATTAAAAGTATCCTTAAGTGATTCTAAACGTTTAGTGGAATCGGTGGAGTTTAGAAAATGTATATTAAAGTACATATCAAACTATATACTCGTAATATATACAGGATGTCCCAAAAGTAGACGTCCAAACGAGAGGAGGTGATAAAGGAGATCATTTTCAATCAAAAAAACCCTATATACTATTATCCGATTGTTGATGGTTTAAAAGTTATTTCCATTTTTCTCATTTTTGTAAAAATCCTTTCATGTATCATGCACAAAATTTATTACAAAAATATCATAATTTATTTACTTAGTATTTAGTGCGAGTGTGACCCTTAGGAGCGCACCCTTTGATAAATGTGATTCGGATGCATAATTGTTTCTTTCACTAGTAAGAAAAAAATAATTTCTCAATATGTTTAATTTTTATTTAAAAATTATTTGCCTTTTAAGTCAACCTGGCAGAAACAAATTTACTACAAAAAGTTTAAAATTATCAGGAAAAGTTACTTATTTAATGAAGATTCTCATATGGTGAAATACTTTCAGATAAGTGATACGAGTCTTTTTTGATTGACATTTTTATTAAACTAATCGTTTTTGGACAAAAATCAAAATATTGTAATACTAAGTAATCTAATTCTAAATAATTAAAAAAAAAAGAATTTATTGCTATTAAACATCACAATAAATGTTCAAAATGCGAACTACCTGCCCTAATACACATTCGTCAACGGCGGATGAAATTACTTTTTATGCACCGAAAGGCTCTGTCATTGTTGGTAATAACGTTGGACGCTTGTCTTATTTTTCTTCGCAGTTCTACTTCAGTCTGGCTTTCATTGATAAAAACAATTTCTTTGAAATATCCCCATAAAAAAAAAGTCTAAGGGGTTCAGGGCAGGCGAACGCGGCGGCCATTGGATGGTTCCTCCCCTTCCAATCCATCGATTATTAAAAGTAGTGTCAAGATGTTGCTTTACGATTCGGGCAGATCGAGCAGGAGCTCCGTCGTGTTGCAGCCACATGTCTCGCCGTGTTGCTACAGATACGTCTTCAAGTAAATCGTTCAAGTTATGTTGCAAGAAATGTAAATAATTTTCGCCGTTAAGTCTTCCTGGTAGCTCGAATGGTTCAATTAATTTGCCTTCAATGATCCCTGCCCATAGATTGACTGAAAACTGATGCTGAAAATGATCATTTCTCACTATATTAGGATTAACATAGTCCCAATATTTTTTTTTTTTTTTATGGTAGTCACAAGCACAAGAGGAAAGTCCTATGTCACTCTTGGAGTGGTGCTTGCGCGAAGATATTTGTGGGCATTTATCTTGAATCGCTGCAGGTTGTATGCGTCGGGAAATATGTGAGGTGGAAGCCCGTTCCACAAAGAAGATGTTCTCCAGATGAATGATTCCCGATACAGCGACGTCCTTGGGGTAGGCAGGTGGACTCGATGTTGATGAGCCGCAACTGCTAGACGCGTCTTTCTTGCCGGAACAACCCTGGGTGGAATCAGGCCTGCCAGCTCAGAGGAGCACTTACCGTGATAATAACGGTAGAATAAACAGAGATCAGCCACCTTTCTCCTGTGCTCCAGACTATCCAGACTGTTTGTCAGTTCTGGTTTGTCGATAAGACGAATAGCTCTCTTCTGTATAGAATCTAGCAGCTTTAAACTATGCTTGGGTGCAGAGCTCCAGACATGCGAGCAAATACTCGAGGGAAGGGCGTATTTGAGCCTTATAAAGAGTCAGCAGCTGTTCTGGTGTATACAGTTTTTTCACTCCGAAGCGAAAAGCACTCCGAGTTTTTTGGAAGCTACCCTGGCGATCTCGGCAACGTGGTCATGCCAGGACACACTGTTGGTGACTTCGACTCCTAGAAGATGTAAAAATGATTTCATTGGCAATGTTTTCCCTGCCATAACCAGCTCCGAGCCATCAAGGTTAGTCTTCATCGTAAATACTGCCGTCTGCATTTTTTTAGCGTTAAAATTGACCAGATGGTTACCGCTCCACTCCAAGATTGCTCTTATATCGTTGTTGGTTGAAGCTACTTGTTGCTGCCTAAGATTCTGAGAACTTGCGGCTGTCGTTGGTTTGGCGGACTTAAATGTGGAAATAAGTGTGCTATCATCCGCAAAGCTGTAGATTGGATTGACAGTGGTTCCTAGCAAATCGTTGATATATATCAAGAAAAGGGTGGGGGAAAGAATGCATCCTTGAGGGACTCCAGCGTTAATGTTAAATTTGTCGGAGAGGTGTCCATCGACGGCTACTTGGATTGTTCGTTGTTCAAGAAAACTTTTGATCCAATTCAATAATGAGTTTTGTATGCCGATTGAGGAGAGCTTGGTTAGTAGTCCCTCATGCCACACTCTGTCAAATGCCTTGGAAATGTCAAGAGCGACTGAGCGGAACTCGCCGTGCTTCTTCATGGCCTCCGTCCACAAGTGTGTGACGTAGGCCAGAAGATCGCCGGTGGATCTTAGCTTTCGGAAGCCCTATTGATGATCGCTGATTAGTCCAGATGATTCCAGATATCTTAACAGTTGTTGGTTGACTGCTTTCTCCATAATCTTCGATATTACTGGAACTAGTGCAATCGGGCGGTAATTGGAGAGCATCGTCTTCTTACCCTTTTTGGGTACAGCTTGCACTCGAGCAGTTTTCTAGCTTGTTGGAAATGAGCCCTGCTTATACGATGCCGTGAACAGTCTACATAAGGGAGGAGTCAATTCGTCTGCACAACGTTTTAGTACTAGGGCTGGAATTCCATCGGGTCCAGAAGCTTTGTTGGTGTCTACGCTTTTAAGAATTTTATTTATAATTCGTTGGGGAAACGAAATTTCTCCCATCGATAAATTCACCCTTGGCAAATATGGCGGTGCTTTGCCTTGCGAGTGCAGAGTAGAATTGGACGCGAAGAGTTTACCCAGTAAGTTGGCTTTTTCCCTTGCTGTTACCGCGATAGAACCATCATCTGCTATTAGGGGTGGCAAGGCCGACTTGACTGACGGCTTTTGATACCGACCAGAAAGATCTTGTTCCATTTGGGCAGTTTAGCAGTTTGTTTTTGATCCTGTTGTTGTGACTCTCTTTGCATTTATCAATAATTCGCTTGCAGCTATTTCTGGAGGTTAAAAAGTTCGTCCGATTTTCGGTGGAAGGCTGTAGACGTCATTTGCGATATGCTGCGTTTTTAGTGTTTACTGCCTTTTTGCAAGGTTGAACCATTGCTTGTTGTTTGATCCGCATTTAGTAGAAAAAGGGATATAAGCGTCCATTCCTACCAAGATCGTCTCTGTAATTTGGTTTGCACATTCTGAAATGTTATTAGATCTAAAGCTAGTTCTATCGCTCATTCCCTTGGAAAGAAGTCTCTTTCCAAGGGAATGAGCGATAAAATTCCCGAAGATGGTTCCATTCTGCTGATTTATAGTGCCGTACCTTCCGTGGCATCGGTGGATCCTGCGTTTTAACATCCAACTGGCAAGAGACTGTTATCAATTTGTGGTCCGATGCTCCTAGAGGGGCCTGTACTGATACAGTGTACGAGTCAGGGTTTGAAGCCAAGACCAGATCTAGGAGACTCGCGAACTCGCCGTCTCGATTGGGGATTCTGGTAGGTTCCTCCACAAGCTGTGTAAGCCCGCATATGGTGGCAAATAGCTCAGCTTCTCGTCCTTCATCGTCGTTCTTGTTGCAGAAGCGTAGCCAGTTGATATTGTGAACGTTAAAATCACCCATGACGATGATTTCTGCGCTTGGGTAGTCAATTTGCAGTTGGTTAATGCAATCAACCAGGTTCAAAAAGAGCCGCCTATATTGAGTGTCGCTTGATGGTCTGTAGATACAGCAGATAAATTTCGTGGCACCACTGGCTATTATTTTGAACTACATGACGTCGAAGTCCGCAGGTTCAAGCGTTTCCTCCCGCTGGCAACTCAAATCGCTCTTGACAAATACTGCCAATCCAAAGTTTAGTCGAAATCGGGTGTGTAAATCGTATCCAGGATAAATGAGGTGAACATTTGTTGTTGAAGGTTTCACCTTTGTTTCTGCCAATGCCAGAATGTGAGGCTTATTTGATTGCAGGTATTGGTGTACTGCATTAAGATTGGTGTTTAGGCCTCTGATGTTGCAGAAATTGATTTTTAGGCTTTTAAATCCGCCTGATGGACCCCCCGACCAGCCTCCACCCGGAGATCCGAATGGAAAGTTTTGGTCGTGAGGGCGCCATCATGCACTTATTTTTATTTTCCATTTCCCCTTTGGAAACCGGACACATCGACATGGCGGCGAAACGTGAGTTCCATGGAACCACTTCACGCCGCCTAAGTCCTATGAGGTGATATTGAACCAGGCGATGCAAGTGGACAACATCTACCACCAAAGAGGTTGCTCTTTTAGTCGCCTTTTACGACAGGCGGAGCATACCGGAGGGCTATTCTACCCCGGCCCTCCCCGGGGGAACAAATTGTGCAACAACTGTTGTTTGTTGTGCAACAATTTTTTTTCTGGGGGAACAATAATGCAAATGGTGTATATTAAATATCCCTCTTCTTTTAAAACTGCTTTCGTCACTCCACAAAATGTTTAAAAAAAAATTAGAGTCTCTATTACGCTGCAGCATTTCCCGACAAAACTGAATCCTTTTTTCATAATCAGTGGGCAGAAGTGCTTGAACACGTTGCACATGATAACGATATAACAGATTTCTTTGTAAGACTCGATGAACTGTGGATTTGGAAAGTCCCGAACGTCTTGTTATGCGACGAACACTTGTTGTTGGATTCTCTGTTGCAAATGCCACAATATCATCTTCATCGTAAGCATTTCTAGGTCTTCCTACTCTCCGTGGCTGACCAGGAATGATGCCTTCCAAGTAACTCTGATTCACATTTATGAAAACTCTATGCGAAAGCGTCTTTCATATTCTCGGGCAGCAGCTCGAGCATTTTTATCACAAAGCCCATAAACATAGTGCATTTCTGCACATTCGTGGGAACTATAAGCCTTTTGTGAAGGTTTACTTGTAATAGTAGCAAAGGAGTTAAAACATGAAAAACTCCGAAAATAGAAACAGCAAACAGTCTAAGTATAAGAAATAAAGCCTAATTTGTTGAAAAACCAGAAAGAAACTAACTACATTCGCGACAGGGAAACGGTATGTTGATCTTAAAAATTATTTGAAAAAGAATGTTTAGTTTTTTTATCATGAATATTTGACCGTAAAGAATCTGCATAAATAAAGCAACTTTTTCTGATAGCTGTTTAATTTTGGTCAAACATGTGTTTTGTAGCAGCATCAATTCAAATGCAAAAATGTGTATGTAAAACTTAAACACATTGGGAAATTATCATTTTCTAAGTAGTGACAGAAGCAATTGTTTTGCATGCAATTATTACTTATGAAAAAGTACACTATTTAAGGCAACATTCATAACAAATACCACGCAAATTCTTTCTATGAGTTCTTTACAGAATTCATGACACTATTTTTATAAAAAACAGAAAAACGGTAATAACTTTTAAACCATCAACAATCGAATAATAGTATATGGGGTTTTTTTGATTGCTACTGACCTCTATCACCTCCTTTCGTTTGGACGTCTACTTTTGGGACACCCTGTATATATGTATAAGAAAGAGAGAATAGAGATCTTAATATTCTACTGAGTGTGGAGGAAAACAGAATGGTTAGTACAAGGGTTCTTGGGCAGGAGGTAAATAAACATCATACAATGGTATTGCGCACTTTAAAAAAACAGAAATATTATTCGTATAAATTCGAAAAACATCAACAGCTGCAGGAAAAAGATGAAGAGCGAAGAATGGCATTTTGTTTTGAAATGATGGAAAGAGCAAATAATGATAGGAACTTTTTAAGAAATATTTGTTTTACCGATGACTGTACATTTACCCTCAACAATGAAGCCGGTATTGGAGCCAACAAAATGAACATCGCTTTGTTCATACTCGGACACAATATCCCCAAAAAACAAATGTATTCGTGGAAATTATCAGATACCATATCATTGGACCCTTTTTTATGGACTATAACCTAACAGCTGAAAGCTATTTGGACTTATTTCAAAATCAAATTGGACCCGCCTTCGAAGAAGTTGTTCACGAAGATCAAATGATCTGATACCAAATGGATGGTTGCCCGGCCCATAATACCCGTATGGTTAGAGAGTGCTTGGAAAATGCTTTTAACGGCAATATTATTGGTCCACGGTACCGGATACTTTGGCCCGCGAGGTCACCTAATCTTTCACCGAATGACTTCTTTTTGTGGGGTAATTTAAAAAGTGTCATTTATAAAGTGTAAAATTTGAGAATCTAAACCAGTTACAAAACGCTATTTCATTAGAATGTAATAAAATGTCCCAATATCAACTTAGTAATTAGAGATGAATTTTATGATGTACATGGATTTTCAGAAGGCTTCTGATCAAGTAGATATCACTATTTTATTGATCTGGGTTGCTCTGAAAATACATTAAAATTATTTTCTTCGTACCTTCTCGACCGAATGCAGTTTGTCGAAATCGACGGTTTTTGCTCCAATCAATACATCGTAAGATCTGGTGTCCCACAAGGTGCAGACTTGGGACCGCTTCTTTTTTTGTTGTTTATCAATGACTTTGCACTGACTATTTTTTGCCTTAAACTGCTTTCTGCAGACGATTTAAAAATTTATGGAAAAATAGAAACCATATCTGATTGCCAACTGCTTCAATCTGAACTAAATAATATATATGACTGGTGTCGGAATAACAGACTTTTTCTTAATGTGTCAAAGTGTTTTCAGGAAACTCTTTATAGAAACAAAAATCTTATTCAGCACAATTATGAAATACAAAATTTTCCTTTGACTAGGTGTCTTGAAATTAAAGATTTGGGTATTACTTTTGACCAAAATTTATAATTTATATATAGCAGCATCCAGACCTCTGGGTTTTATAATTAGAAATTGTCGCAATTTTGATGAAGTTAGGGTGGTGCAGTTCTTATATTGCTCATTTGTTCGCTCCAAGCTTGAGTACGCTTCAATTATATGGCATCAGTATATCAGGTGGAGATTGATAAAATTGAGTCAATTCAGCGTAGATTTTTAAAATATTTAATGTACAAGACCGATGGTGTTTATTCAGCAAGAGGAACGTGTCAAGATATAATGCTTGCACGTTTTAACATTAAAGCCTTAGCCGACCGCCGTGTGGTAGCGGCCGTGGTCTTTTTATATAAGTTAGTGAATTATAAAATCGACTGTAGCTCATTGTTAAATCAAATTTACTTTGTTGTTGATGTTGTTCCCAGATTAAACTCTAGAAACTCTCGAACATTTTAGTGTAATAGAGCAATAAATAACATTTTTAGAAAGTCGCCGATTTATTATATGTGTAACTTATTTAATACTCTTTGTAACCACAACTTGGACCTCTTTGTTGCTTCAATGTCTTTCTTAGTAGGATTTTTTGATCAATAATTAAATCTTGAATTTCTCTTAGAGATTTTGTAGGTAGGTAATGCTTTGAGTAAATGTATGTTTTCTAACATTTTTATTACCCTATAAGCCTCTTCCATAACTTTTCCTTTAGCTTAATATTATATTGTGTTATTTAATTTTAAACCTTAAACCTGTTGTACACAATTCTTTCTGTATTTCCTGTAAGTGGGTGACTGTTAGAAATAAAAGCCTTATTATGATCGGTTAGGATATTGTTAAGTTGTTAATAGGGGGTTGTTTGAACATTTGATTAATTAATGTTTTTATGTAATTCTCTATTATTTTTAAAAAAGTTATTGTATTTTATTTTATTTTATTTGATTTTTTCACACTTAGTAAAATATTAAGAGTTCTATTCTCTCTTTTTTCGGATCTATTTTCAAAATTGTTGGGAAAATAAATTGAAAATATTTCAGATACTGCTATTGGTTTAATTAAATTCTAAGTATAATGAAATTATTTTTTTAATAACCGATAATAATAATTGTTATTGGTTTAACTTCATCGTTATATTAAATAAAAGTTTAAATAAAAAAGTAATATTAACGTGTCTTACTTTGAATGTATGAATGTGAGATTGATAAAACGAAAAAAAAAAACATTTCTTGTATTCAGCTGTACGTCAGATTTGACAAAGCCTTACAACAAATTGATTGCTGGTGGCTGGTTGTAATTTTGCAATAACATTTAATTGAATAATTCAAGATTCGCTTATTAATTTTTTGCACAAGGGTTTCCCAGATTGGTCTCTCCAAAAAGTTATCTCACATTTTTCTGTAAAATGTACAGGGAAACAAAACAAAGGTAAGAACACAAAGTCACGGTCTCATCAAATCCATATAATTTTTTAAAAGCTACACGTGTTTCGTTCCTATCGGGGCATCATCAGGCCTAAAAAATACATTAAGATAAGGAACAATCCGAACTATACTAATAAGTGTGAATATAAGTAAACAATCTTAACAATAAAAACTAAAAATATATAAAATCGAAAAGGAAAAGACTTTTTAAATTCTTTGAGAGAGGTTGTTATAATTGAGGTGAGGTTCAAACGTGAAAATATCGTTCACACACACAAGGACAGGGCCTCCATTTTTTCCAACAAGTCCAGTTTTTTGCCTTTTGAGCACTCATGCAAAATATCCGCTCCCTGAGTTAAAGAAAAACCGAAGGAGGTTTTCGTGAGGATGCCAATAAATGATTTGCAAACGCCGATTTAGTTTCAATCATGTCAGTATCCCTGTACCTGTCTACCAAACTTCTATGTTCCTTTATTCTGGTGGAAATTTTTCTCCCCGATTGCCCTATGTAAATCGCATTACAGTCATTACATCTGAATGAATATAGCCCAGATTTTGAAAAGAAATCTGCCTTATCTATTGTACTAACTAGCTGCCTTTTTAAACTGTTTGTAGTTTTAAAAGCAATTGTGAGATTTGTAGACTTGAAAAACTTCTGCAACAAGCTGAACCGAAATATTACCAAAAAATGACATTGATCTAAAAAGGTTTTTAGATCAATTATTTTCATTATTAAAATGGATTAAGTTATAAGTGAGTTTGTATTTATTATATAATTTAGAATAAAGGTGATTAATTATATCAAGTGGAAAACCATTATTAAAAGCAATATGTTTAATTATATTTAGTTCATCAAGGAAAGCTTCTCTAGAAAGGGGGATGTTGAAAAGGTGATAGAAAAGGGAATTAAAAGAGGCAAATTTGTAGGAATAAGGAGAGTTGGAGGAGTATTGGATGACATTGTCCGCAGTGGTGTATCTCTTTCTTCTTCAATGATAAACGAGATATTTGCGTGAAGAGAGTTTATAGAAATGAGGAAATCCACCAATTCTAGATCATTTTCACTACATACCACAAAAATATCATCCACGTATCTCCTATATACAGTGAGAAACGCACCAAACTTCAACTGTCAACAGACAATCCTTTTCTCCAAATGGTGCATAAAAATCTCACTCAGAAGAGGAGAGAGGCAAGACCCCATTGCTAGTTCAGTAACTTGTCTAAAAAACTGTTGTTGAAAACGAAAAAATTCTGATCAAGTACTAGCTTGAGGAGAATTAAAAGATCATCAAAAATAAATCTGTCAAGCGATGACTTAGGCAAAAGGGACCTGACTAGATCAAGGCAATCACCAGGTGGAATACTTGGAAATAAGTTCTTAACATCCAGAGGAATTAGTTTTGAACCCTCTGGTATGCAGATATTTTTTAAAAAAATTGTCAAGTCTACTAAATTTTTTGTGGAATAAGAACTTCTGAAATCAGTTACATCTCTGAGTGTGGTATTTAACCAGGCTGACAAGTTGTAACAAGGTGAGTTTACAAACGATACCACTGGCCTAATAGGGAGATTGGGTTTATCGATTTTAGGAAGGCCGTAGAGGAGAGGAGTTCTGGGATTCATAAGGTATAATTTTTCTTTTCTAGTATGAAAAAATTCTAATGTCAGATTACACCTATCAAGGGTTTGTTTAACCTTGGAAAAAAAAGAACTAGTAGGGTCTTTGTTTACATTAACAAAGTCACCGAAACCTTCTCTATGTAATCATCCCTCTCAAGTATAATCAGGCAATTACCCTTGTCAGCTTTCGAAAGGATTGAATCGTGATTCTTTATTTTATTTTTTAAAGAAGTTGGATGTTTAATATTAAAATTAGATTTATTAGAATTTAAGTTAATATTAGAATTTAAAAAATTTATTATTTTAGCAAGCAAAATATTTTTGTTATGAATATCAGTAGTCTGCAAAACATTCTCAGCCTCCACAGCTAGAAGTTTGCCGAGTTCTAAGAAGTCTGCCGCGTACGCAAGTCAATCTTCCTAGAAAAGTTATATTTTGAATTAAGATTGAAAAAACTTTCCTCGTCCGGTATAAAAGCCACATTTGTTAAATTCAAGTACCTTTTATGAAATTAAAAGTGACATTTTCCTAGCTGCCTACGGCATACATTATTGTTATTTTGTCTTAAAGATTGAACTTAAGATGTCTTAAGGTGGTTTAATTTACGGTTTAAACGAAAAAGGGAGTTTTTAGAAAATATTTTAACCTCATCTCTAAGTGCTGAATCTAAAGTACAAAACTCCCAATGGGCTAAGAATAAGTTCAACGTAAAGTAAAGGTATTTTAGTACAGAATTCACCTTATTCAAGCTTCTATAATGGTTTTTGACTTCCTCCCTCAGCCAAGTTCTTCGGGCCACTTCCAATGCTGTGTCGGAGGAGTTATTTTGTATGTTGCACCTTAAGTTCACAAATTTCGGTGTTAATCGATGAAATAAGCACTGTTGAAGAAACCATATTATACTTTTTGACGCCAATAACTGACCCCCTTAAAATGTACATGGGATTTCCTATGTTCCGCTCGGCGATGCACCACCCGGTATAGTTTGATTATTCCGTATTTAAGCATAATATTCGATCAATCAATAAACTACTTGTTGTCCCGACTCTGGTTGGTTCTGTAATGACTTGACTAATTTTATATACACTACAGTACTAATAAAAATCATTAAGAGTACGCAATATTGAGGTCTAAGACGTCTATATTAACGACTTTTAAACATATCATATTATAACAAAGAAGTAATTGTTTGGTAATACAGTTATGAAACACCTCTAAGAAAGCATTATATTTAATAAAAACCGAAGGTCTATCAAAAATGTTCACAAATATTTATATCCGTATTATTTCATTAAAAAACAGAATTAATACAATACCAAAATAAATTAAGTAACATAAAACAGTTTTCCTTAGTCGTGCAACAACAACGCAACTTTGTTTCTTAATTAACTCGCCTATTTATCGATTCCAACCCTATGATGTGGATTTAATCGCGAATAGGCATGACGTCAGTAGTTTTTAATTATCGAAGCACGATAGAAAACTGCATAAAACCCTCCATGAGCGGGAATATTAATGCAAATGCACACAAAACTCAGGTGTAGTTTAGAGTTGTGTGCCCAAGATCGATCGCGCAACCCTGTGCGCCAGCCGTCCGTCTAGCCCCCTAAATAGCGAAAAGTGCCCTCAGTTTCTCTGTGTCGCTGTTCCGGTTTCAATCGCACCCCTCTAACTGTACAGCAGTTTACTCAGCTTCGACGTCAAGTATTGACTTAACAGTTTTTGCGCTCCTTTCATTTAAAATTGCCGCTGCCGCGTATATAGCTTCGCACCGTTTTCAGTTTCGCTACTGTTTGATGTTGACATAAATTTACGTGTAAATATACTTAAAAGAAAAAAAGTTTGTGATATCGACAACGCTATTAAAAAAAATGTTAATCGAATTGACACAATGAAACACTTAAAAAGTTTATTAATCTCGTTAATTATAATATTCGATTTCGTTTTGGGTTTCAGCGGTTTGAGTATAAATGGGACTAGTTTGGACATTGAGGGGGGTTCTCCGGGCCCCCCGGAGGACACTGAGACTGATATAAAATTAATTAGTAATAATAATATCTTGGAAGGGGATGATACTAAGTTGATGGACATTTGTGAGTTTGATGGTACTTTTGAAAATGTCAACAATGACCTGATCAGGTTGAGGTTGAGTAATAGTTTATTTAAAAGTGAAGAAATTGTTCCCGGGATTAAGTATCAAGGTAGGAAGCTTAGAAACAGCACGTTGCTTATAGTAAGAAAATTGTTAAAATATACTGTAATTATACTCATGTAAAAACTTTTTTTTGCAATTCTTCTCTTTTTTGATTTGGAAAGTGAAATAAGTTTATGATAAAATGTTTGATAAATGGATTTAAAAATTTGCAGAACTAACCATGTTTTAATATGGTTAATTCCCTCCAACCCAATCGAATAGAGATTACGCATTATGCAAACTGATCGCGGATACAAATTTAGTAAGCGGATCCAAAATTCAAATAACTAGCTGAGATAGATTTATTTGTAAATATGCAAGTATTCGTGAATTGATACACGGTTTTTTGTCTTTTATTTAAATGATATTACATTATAACAAAAAGGTATGATTATATTAAAAAATAGAATCAATTCAAGCACAAAATTGCAATAAAGAATTAAGTTTTATTTTTTTTTAGTTTTTTCTGACTTTTTTGTATCCTATGAATGTGTAAAAAGAGGCAAACTAATATAGAAAACTTTTCTAACACTATAATTTGTGTTTCCATATTAAAAAGGATCAGTTTTAGAGTCAATTTTTTTTATGCCCTGGTTGTAACGTCTAAGCTTTCACATCTGCCCAGTGAACCATATTTATAAAAATAAAAATAATCTCAATTGTTTTATTAATTTTTTTAAATATTTACTAAATAGTCAGTTTGCCTAAAATGAACTGAATTATACAAGTAATTCGTTTGTCGCAATAAGCACAAAATTGAAATAAAAAGTACGAAATAATTTATTTCAATACCGTTGATTTAATTTTTGAATTGTTTCAATATGCATTCTAATTTTTTTAGATTTTACATGTAAATGTCAAGGCAAGTTCATTAAATTGTTTTTAAAATGTTTGTGGTTGTTCTATTGGGAATTTTTTTTTCTTTTTTTATTAAAATTGTTACTTATATTTTTATTTAAGCACCAGGTGGATTTAGACAATTCAGTGAGGGATTTAAAGTGGACTGTATTTTTGTAATTAAAAGTAAATGTGGAAGGTCGAAAAACCAGCCTTTTAAGATCCTTACCTTAAGGTGTCTGTATCCGGCTTCAGTAGGCCTGCTGGACTTCTTGGGTCTTCGGGTTTAATTACTAAGAGTGGTTGCGGGTTTGATAAGTAAATCACGATATGTGATGCAGTAAGATTAAGACAACAGTTGCGATAATACATGTATAGATCACGACACTGGAATTAATGCGCGATGCGTAAAAATGATAACAAGGAAGTAAAAATCCTCTCTGGTCTCCGTTCAGCACAAACCAAAGGAATTTAGAAATTTAAAGACTATCGTATACGCGCAGATTTGTTTTTGTTAAGACTTAGAAAATATTCATTAAATTGGTTATAATAAAAGGAGAAAATTAAATTAAAATGAAATGGTAGTTTTAATTTGGAGAGAAAATCAAGAAAATATTATAAAAAGAAAAAAAAAACTATTTGAACGTTCACAAACTAAATGTAAACGGACCAGTCTGAATCTTAAAACATTGCCAGGGACTAAAAGTTTATTATAATATTTCGGAATACATCGAAAGTTTACAAAAAGCATATTTAGCATAGAAATAAAATCAATAAATTTAACAAAATTATGTAGGTTATTTCATTGTTACACAATAAAATTAAAAACTTTTACTTAGACTGGTTGTGCAAACGTTATAAAAACTAAGTAAATGACACAAAATAATAATACTTGTTAAACTAGTTTTATTTTATTGAATTTTCAATCTCACAATCACACAAATCTTATATATTTTATATCCAGATCAGGGAAACGAATTCTCAATAAAATGTCATATTTTTATAGATTATTGAAAGATTAAATACTTGATGGTGATAAATGCATTTAAAAATATTTAATCTTAATCAGGATAAAATTTGGGTACCCTTAGAGCTTAAAAATTGGAAATATTCAGTCGAGCTAGAAATCAGTTATAGGGATGCACATTTTCGACGGATTTATAGGCATTTTATTCAAAAAAATCTTATGTGAGATTTTTTTTTAATTCTTTACCACAACAGTAGGCTTTTTTTTACTGAATACATTCACTCAAGACAGCACACTCTATATTACTAATATATTACGAGTAGCGCCAGTGCTGCGACGGTGTTTGTGGATTAAGGGCGATAAGTGGTAATGTTCAGAAAAAAACGTCTATTGGTAGTTGATTTCACAGACCTACACTTAAAAAAAAGTCTCGATATAGCGGCGTTCTAGGTATCTATAGGTGCACTAGTTATTCATGAATCCTATCTACCTGTTAAGTAGATCTTGCATGTAGGGTAAATCGAGGAGAGATGGACCACCTTTCAAAACACTGGCAATAACTATGGATGGATGGATCATCTTTTAGAAAACTTTCAATAAATTATTAATTTATAAGAATTAATTTCTAAAAAAAAGTACAAGGTAAATATATATGTTGGTGATCTATTTGGCACAGTTTAAATATGAATGCAACTCGACAAATAAATGTAAAACATAAAAAACTGAAAACTTAAATTGGCCCATTGCTAGAAAGTCTTGAAAGAGATCTTGTGTACAATAATTTAGTCTTTTTTTCTCCTTTTTCATAATGGGGGCGGTACCGCAGAGTTGGCATGTGTTGGTGTAGGATGTGCAACCTTCGTGCAACCATCTAGAACAGATAATGCATTGTACCTAGTCTTTTTTTTTCTTTATAAGGCGATAATCTTCAAGACACCCGACGCACTGATTTTCTAAGTCATTGAAGGTTTTGTTGGAAGAGGTTGACTCATGCCTTCGTTTCTTTTGCAACACTTTTTTAGTAGATATTGGTGATTTCTTCTTGGAAGGTTCTTCTTTCTTCTGCTTTTAAGCTGATGTGCTTGTCTCTGCGTCTTCTCGCGAATTCAAGCCATGTAACTTGGTGATGTTAAGTTACCTACTAGATTAGCACGAGCCTTTTTCATTGCTGGTGTTATAAGAGGCACAGGAGAAAGCTCCTGAAGTAGTTTCCCAGTTTTAATTTTTCTTCAGTAGGTTCTGCCACACTTTTCTGCTGCATTCCAGAAGGGCCTGGTTGAGGTGAGTCACATTCGCGAGGAAAAGTTTGAGAACAAATTTCTTGCAAAACAGTTTCTGTTGCCACTTCTGTGAGGACACCTTGTTCCCCAAATGTGTCTCTTGAATGTAATGCAGCCTCATTTGGTGGCTCCGTTAGAAGAGCGTAATCGGGTATTTCATCTGAATTGTAAGGCCATATTCCTGTTGCCCGAAAGGCCGATACGGTATTGATGACAGTAGTCGATTTGCCCCAGGCTTCTTCTAAAAGTTTGCCGAATTGTAATCGATTTAACTTCCTAGTGGGGCTGCATTTGATCATCCTTCTACACGAATCGTAATAATGCCCCTTAAGGCTCTTGAAGAAGGCCCGATCAAGCGGCTGCAAGTAATGCGTAGTATGACTCGGCAAACAAAATATAATAATGTCGTTATCCTCAGCGAATTGCAACGTGTCAAGATTAGTCGTGTGGGAAGTGTATCCCTCTACTATTAGCAAAACCTTTCCAGGTGCTTTTCTGGGATAGAAATGATTCTGTAGCCAATCCAGAAAATTTTCTGATGTCACGTACGCTGATTTTTCTGACATGCGTACACGTAAGCCGGGTGGCATTCCATCAGCCCATTTCGCTTTAGCATTTTTCCCTTGAACACGCAGTAAGGAGGCAAATAAACTCCTTCTGCATTACAGCAGGCAACTACTGTAATCCTTTCACCCTTTTCACCCAGGCTAATTGAAGGTATACTTTTCGATCCTTTCTTAGCCAGCACCTGCCCAGCTCGCGTGTTCAATTGTAGACCTGTCTCGTCCGTATTTTAAATGTTGCCAGGACTGCCAAACAAACCATTCTCAGAAAGTACAGCATCGAGTTCTTTAAAATAGTTGTCTACAACATTTTTAGACATTCCCAAAGAAATGAGGTATTTTCAGCTTTGCGAACAGTAATGTCTGAATTCCGTCTTAAAAATTGAAGCAGCCATACGTTACCAGCTTTACCTAAAAATTCAGTCAATAATAAGCTAGTCTTTAAGTATGAAGATCATCTACTCACCATCTTCCCGATTAAATTTATGTTGAATTCCAAGACGTTCGGTTAAATTATAGACCATTATGCGTACTTCCTGTCTAGTCGGTGCAAAGCCTCTTTTCTGTAATTTTTGGATGTGGGTAGCGAGCTTGGCCTCTGCTTCTCTCCCAAGCAAGCTGCCAGGGCTTAAACAATCGGTTTTATTTAGATTGCTAGCTGCAAGTCTGCGTTTAAAAGTAGTTTCTGGAATGTGAAATGCTTTTGCTGCTTCGTTAACACCCATTTCGCCAAACACTACTGCATTAATGGCAGAACATAAGTCCTCTGCAGACCAAGAACCCCTTTCGGGCACATTTCGTTAGCGAGTATACTGATTGGGCATTATTATCCTGAAACAACAATCATTTATTATCTAGGTCTATCTCTCCTATCCCGTCTGTCCTAAAAAAGAAAGATAGATGGACCAGTAAATCCTCAAGCAAATAAACATGTGAACGCTCTATTTTTGAGGTTAAGTGCATGCCGAAATACATATTTGCCTATTACATGTCTAAAACGTAACTTAAAATTAAAATTATAATTACCTCAAGTGAAGTAACTGTTCAAAGAAAAAAACCATGCAAAATTTCGATGACGATTCAGAACAAAAAAACTCGATAACTTTTAAAAAACGAGTAGCTGTACTACCGATCAACAACTAATGCTATTGCATTATTCTACACCGGCGCGGCAAGCACTGTTGCCACGGTTTCCGAGATATCGCGAGTGGTCCATCTCTCCTACTGGTCCATCTCTCCTCGATTTACCCTATAGATGCAATAATATGCGCCAATCGGAAAAGCATTTACCGTGGTGGTAGCCATAAAACAGTCAGGTCCTCTGCTTCTCCTCTACGCGCCAAATTGTCCCAGCCTCAAGTTATTTATGGCTCTTCTATAAGATCCTTTAAGATATCTAAGAGTCTCCTATAAGATGTATGGTCCTCTTCTGGATGGAATCAAGCAATCATGCAATCAGCTTTGAAGGCTGTTTGGGTAAAGAGTTTACGAAGTTATTTTACATGGAGTAATACGAATCGTCAAAGCATTAAATACTACTGAGGTATAAACGGCCTTTTCATTTTAAAGAAACCCTAAGTTTTTGAGAAGCCACTTTAGCTATTTCCATTACATGATCATGCCGAAAACCTATTGAAGAAAGAGATAAAAAAAAGGTCATGTCACATAGTTCTACCCAAACAGTATCTAAACAAAAATATGAGAATGCCTGAAAGTTTCGTGAAAATGTGGCTACGTCTTCTTTTCGATGTGATGCAGAACTCACAGAAAATTCCCTCATGATCCAACAAACCTGGATTTAAATCTTATCTATACTAATTAACATATATAGGTTACATATTTTGCTTAATGAATTAATCATCAAAATACAATACAATACGCCTCATCAATTAAGAACTATAGTCGGCTCGTTTTATCCTAACACGTAACGTATTATCTGGGGGTACAAGTGGACCTGTTAAACTATGAATTCCTAATCGCCGTATTATTTACTATTTATATTGAGTACCGGTTTGGACGACTGTTACCAGCGGTTTAAAAACATTTTTGGTTTTTAATGTAATATTGACTAATATTTTTTTAAAGGAAATGCTTTTTTATACTTAAATAATTTGTTTTAATATTATTTTTTATTAGTGTAACCTAATATTTATTATGATTTAATAAAAAAGAGGTGGAATTAAAAAAATGATTATAAATTCTGGGAAATGTACAAAACACAAATATATATAATGCCGAAGAAATAGGTTAAGAGGATTATGTACCTGAAAGGTGATAATTTGCCTGATTGGACAATTAAATACTTTGATGATTTATACTTACATTTTTTTTTTTTTTGGTATTTTGAAGTGATATCATCAAATTTACTTTGCGATTTTTGAATAATGGATTCGCAAGAAGACATATTGCTAAATATCGGTTTCTATATTTGGATGGACGTCGTTTAGTTTTAAAAGTACAAAATTATTTTAAACAAGGAAAAAATAACATGAAGCCATTGACATCTGTTTTGGCAGTAAAGAAGCGGGCATGTGATGCATGCCAGATCTCAAAAAGAACTTTACATAAAATTTGCAATATGGACGAAGAAAAACTGGCAAACCAATCTGGATCAACGAGTCTGGACCTACCCCAAACAATTAAGAGCAAAATTAGACCCATTATTTATAACAAGTATAAAAGTAACACGTGACGATGGCTGCCGTACTACAAATAATAAACGACAAAGAATTTTGCGATATTAGTTTAACTAGTTTGGAAAAAGTTCTAAAGAGTTTGGGATTTCGTTACAAAAAGACGAATAATCGGACAGTACTCTGTGAACTTTTACATGTAGTGACAAAAAGATAGAATTTTCTGAGAAATTCTCTAAAAAATTAAAACTCGGAAGATCCCAAACAATTTGTGTTTCTGGACGAATCTTGGATTTTTGGGGGGAACTCATCAAAATCATCATGGCAAAATAGTAGCTCGCAATGATATCCCAGCAGCAGTTCTAGTTGTGAAAAAAGGTACATCGTGCTACATGCAGGAAATGACGAGGGCTTTATCTCTGATGCTTGTTTGATTTTCTCTTCGACGAAAAAAACAGACGACTAACACGGAAATATGGATGCCGATCTTTTTGAACATTGGTTTGAAGAAAAACTCTTCAAAAGGTTGGAAAATCATTCTATTATAGCCTTGGACAACGCCTCATACCATTACAAAGTAGAAGAGAAATTTTCCACTAACAGTTGGCAGAAAGAGGAAATAAAAACGTGACTAAAGCAAAAAAATATTGCCCATGACGATATATTTTTAAAGGCTGATTTGCTGCAGTACATGATCGATGAGATGGCTCGGCTCTTAAATATGGGCATGAAGTCCTGCCATTACCGCCTTACCACTGCCAATATAATCCAATTGAGTTGATTTGGGGCATAGCAAAAAATTATTATGATAAGCACGCTTCCAAAACAACCGATAAAGTCAGTGTCCTTAATTTATGGAAAGAATACTTACATCAAATAAAGGAAGAAATATGGAGAAAATTTATAAATCACACACAAAAAATTACAGCTAAAAACTATCAAAGTGATAGATGAAGTACGACCACTAAATATACGTCCAGACGACTATTCAACTAGTAATGAATCTAATTATTCCTTCACTGACATATCTTCAAAATCAGACTAAACTTAATCTAATGTATTTATTTCAGACTAAACTTCCTTTAATTTTTTATTGTTTTTGCTCGTCTGTTTAGATTTTTTAACGTTTTTTTTTTCAATAATAATTCTTTTTAGCCTCTTTAGGTATTTTTTTATTATTTCAGTAGAAAATAAAATATTATTACTTACACCCATAGAAATTAATACTAAAACCCATCAAATTAAAAAAAAATCTTATAAAAATATAAATTAAAAAATTGTTTGAGAACCGCTGGTTTCTTAACCGGAAAACTTTTATTACTTATGTCTTAGGGTAAAGCGTGCCGACTATACCTGGATGATCGAAGACCCATTACACACTTATACCATCTACACGAACTGGGAATAAAATCGCCTAATTACAAATACTATTTTTATATAAAAATGTATATAACATTTTATATGTTTAAGCTACTTTGATGGCTGCCCAGATACTTTAGGCACGAAATATTGTAATATAAGACGTAATTTATTTGCTTTTTTAAAATCTTTCATTAAACATGCTCCTAACGGATAGAATTTATTAGCAGTGTTACAAAATGAGGTTAGGCGCGGTTAGTTATGGCGTTTAGTAAAAAATGTTCGAAAATAAAGATAGTATTGAATAATATTAGTCAGACTGGTTGGCCATTGAGTACAGTGTGATTAGGTTAAGTAGTTAATCATTGAATGTTAACACACATTTTATTAAGATTTTGTTCATATATATGAGGGCGAGGAAAAAATGTATAGGTTGGATTAACTTAAAAAAAAGTTTTGATTACTTAGAAAGCATTCAGTGTCCAAACTTTTTAACTCTTTTGTTACCATAGTGTCTAAACACTAAAAAAGGACTTAGCGAAGTCTTTAAATATATCCCCTCTTTAGGTCTGGTGTTTATTGCCTGCAATGTGCAGATTGTTCTGCTCTTCATGTACGATAATAAGAACGAAGAATGTTCACAAGGGTGTAGAAGCACCTTCGCCTTGTTATTAAATTTAAATACATTATTTTTACAGAAACTAAGTCTGCTTTTGCTATCTATCTTCTATCAGCATTATTTTTCGGTTCCTGATAATGTGTCGGTTATTCACCGGTGCCACAAGAGTAGAAAGCTAGATAGAAATCACTCAAGCCAAAAAAAAAACATTCAAATATTCCCAAATGATGTTTTCACTTCAAGACAGAACTCATAATATACAATGTGTCCCTAAAAGAAATGGGACATAGAACAACAGTAGATTCCTTACGTCAAAATAATGTGGATAAGGTCAACTTGCCTAATAGTAACTAAAATACAGGGTGTCAAAGTATTATTTTATATATCGTTTTTTTCATAGGTCCTGAACCAAATTGTTACATGCAGATTTTGCCCTAAGCATGTAATATGGGATTTCACATAAATTCGGGCAAAAGTTTATGGGTTTTGGTATCGGCTTGAAAGGGTTGTGTGATTTACAGTTTTATAAATGGAATTTGGGGTTTGATAGTAATGCAATTTATTTTTTTTAAGGCTTTTGGGGTTTGATTATTTTTAGGAATGTATTTACCTACCACATCCTATCAGCACACCTCTGTGGAGTTAGTCGTATTATGTAGGCCTATTCATGTACCTGGTGTTGGGAACTTTCTGACCTTTGGTTTGTTTGTCAAGAGTTTCTATGAGGCCGGTATATGTCTGGGGTATGGAGGGACTTCTGGAGGGTGCTGTTGTGCCACAGATTGCGCTATGAGTGTAGTAAATAAGACCTTTTAGATGGTGATCCGTTAGTGTAGGAAAACTTACAAATACTTTCTTCTATAGCGGAATCATGTTGGACAAGGTATCCTAATTGATTTGAAATTGGCCTCCCCAGTTTTGCTTGCTATATTTCCTTTCAATTCTTCAAGTTAAGTTTTAGTAAATAAACGTGCCTTGACATCTGGTTTCTAACCCTACTAGCCGATTGACAGTGACTGTGCTTGACAGTAATGACTATTGACACACTTGTTGTTGTGGAGGTTTGGCAGCGTTGCTGTTTCCCATTAAAGTTTGGTTTCCATTTGGCGGATGACGGAGCGTCATAAATCAGGCAGAGCGACGTAAGAGGAAAATTGGTATTTCGTAGCCCCGTTGGGAAAATTTTGTTAGTTTTCCATGTTTTAGTATCCGAGCAGTATCATTTTGCTGTGGTATTGCGGAATTTCTATTTTGATAGAGTGAGGCTCTGCGTAGTTTGCACCAAGAGGCAGGGTCAGATCGTGTCGAAGAGAGAGAGTGACAAGTTCACTGCCAGTGTCAACTGTCACTGTCTGGTGAGTTGTCAGTTCCTTGCCCAGCCTGTAGCCATCCCGTTATCAGAAAGAACAGTCGACATTTTGTGGTTTTAAGGAAAATTTAAGTTCATCTTGCCGGGAATTCGGTTGAATGGAAAAATATTTCCTCCCAAGTTTTGGGGTTTAATTTGATGAACGTCTAGTGGGAAGTTGTAGCCGAGAGGATTTCGGATTGACCTGATATTTTTGGATTTGGTCGGCTGCTCCCACACCATTTATGGGATTTTGAAATTTTCTAACCACAAAACGAGACTCTAGGCCTCGCTCACCACCTTAGGTATGTAGCAACATGTTAGTAATTGCCATAGAATTGATTGTGTGTTTATTTTACTGATTTTTTTTTGTCCTCTATTTTAGAGGCCTCTCCTTTTTCTCATCTTCTCCCTTATTCTCTGGTTTCTTCTGGTCATCCCAACACTGTTGGAGACCGGCTGAAGTGAGCCTCAACACAGCCTGGACTGAGCATTGTACTGTGGCTCTGCGATTTTGGATTGGAACTTGCCTGAAATTGACTTGCCCATGTTATCGTTACCCTGGTTGTAGCTGACTGGTTCCAGAGCTGTCGAGTTAAGCTACCGTAGCCAAAATACACAAGAGATTAGAGGACACGCAAGTTTTTGCACATTTTATTTTATTTTTCTCTTATTGAACGGTTTGATTTAGGGTTGGGGGTTGATTTATTAATTTGAATTTTATGCGTTTATTTTCTTTTATGTAAAACAAAAACGTTAAGGGGTTCTTGCTAAGTCTATTAACATTAACCTGAGGGTTTCCATTTGAGTCGAGCATCGACATAATTGGTTTTGATATTGAGCCTGGATCACCTTGTAAGGGATCGGCTACTTGCTACAAATAACATATTTAGTCATAATGTTGGTTATTAGTTAATAGGTTTTATTGCAACATACCATTAATAGGCTTTCAAATTCGAACCTTACCATTTAAAAGTTTTATTTAGATTAATGTGACTTGACTAGAATTTGTAAAAGGTATTTTAGGGCCAGTGAGGTATTGTGAATTAGGCTCCAAACATATATTTCTTGTAAGCAACACGTGATCACGTTTTGGATTTTCTCCTTGAACAGTAGTTCAGTACGGATTTGTTTTTTTTCTAATTCCTCGCCTTAAGCATACCTCAAGTAACTCTTAATTCTTTTATCAATTTTTTATTTATTTAAAATTACTACAGTATTACATTTTGAATAATTATCTAAATTTAAATATCTCAGTGGAATTTAATTTTTTTTATATAGATGGAAGTGACTATGTAAATTCTTGGATGATTATATCAATCTGGTGGACCTATGGATTGTTATTTGAGTTTTTCCCAAATTATTTTCAGCTTTTAGGATCTAGGTACAAGCATAAATATAGGTCATCATTTTCTTGATTAAGGGGGGCTTATATTACCATCATAATATATCAGGGTTTGGTGTAAAATATTTAAATCAAGTGGCGCTCTTATTAAAATTTCTCCCACTACCTTCTCCACTGTCTAAAAGCTGGCGGTCACCAAATCTCTGAATCTTTTAAAACAAAATTTGCTTGTCTGGACTTAGTAATTTTTTTTTGTTGGATAGTAGGTATGAATCACACGGGTTGGAAATAAATTGGTTTGAACCGAGTTACGCGCTACAAAATGACATACTGACGAGTCTTTAAAAAAGAAAAATTAAATTTCGTATACAGTTTTCGTGTTTTCTGTAGAGGCGTTAATTTTTACTTTTTTAAATCCCCTAACTTTTTTTGCAGTTCCGTATATTGGTTTGAAAACTAACAAAATAATTTCCTTTTTTAATATTACTGTTAGAGTACATCTAAAAAAAAAACACAAAATCAATCGCCGCCGCTGGGTTTTCTCAAAAGTACCCCATCGGCATTTTTGGAATAGGAGAGAAGAAATGCAGGGCATGGGAGGGGGACCGGACACACTTGGACGACGGTCGACGGATGTTTTGGGAGATCACGTACCGATCCGGGGGCGATTCGGTTGGGTTTTCGTAAAGACTTTAGACGTAGTATTAATTAATTAAAATCGAATTAAAATAAGTATTGTTTGCAACTTATTATAATCCGGTGTCTTTTGTACCATTCTAAGCATTATACGTGTTGATGTAAGAGTCCGGTGTTTGATTTATTGGCTCTGACGAACATTTATAAAACCAGTGGCATAATTCTTATTATTTAAAAAAATTAGACTGTTTCTAACATTACCTAAAAAATATACCTTATTAAAGTCGCTAGAAGCAACCATTTTCGAAATAATCGCACTTTTAGGTTTTCATAATAAGTGAATGACTTAAATTTATTAGATTTTTAGCAATGCAATCCTAAATAAAATAAAATTAATATATAAAATTAGTACCTATTAATACCTAATATCAATCATCTTAGGTATCTATTGAATTGACGAAACAGTGGGCTGCCAAGGCAGTTGGTATCTATTAATACCTAAGATGATTGATATTTATGTAAAATTAGAATAGTTACTAAATAAAAAAAATATTACGACTTTTTTGTTAATTCTTATATCATAGCCAAAGTAAATGATATTTATTTATTTTTTTTTTATATTTTATTTTCAAACAAATATACCAAAAACAAATATAAACAAAGAAAATACAAATAACGCTACTATAACAACTGTTCAAAATGCCCTCCATTAACTTCAATGCATTTTGAAATACGTTTAACAAATGACTGCCGTATTTTAAAAAGAAGTTAATTTTTTTTATCATATTTACAGAATTTACAATTTTTACATTTAGTTCATTCAGATTATTTATAGGACTATCATAAACAATTGATTTCAAATATCCCCAAATACAGAAGTCGATGGGGTTTAAGTTCGGGATATTGTTCGTCAAGGTAATTGCGTACCTGTCGAGAAAAATGCGCTGGCGCCCCATCTTGCATAAAATACATTTTCTGCCTAACATTAGAAGATATATCATTCTTCTAAAAGACTTCCAAGTTCATTTCGTAAAAAAATTAAGTACGAGTCTCCGTTCAAATTAGGTGGTAGTTCATGGGGGCCTATTATATGGTTTCCAATAATACCACACCAAATGTTAACTTTAAATTCATGCTGGAAATGACGACTGACAACTGAATCCCACATATGAGTTTTCAGTATCCCACATATGAGCATTTCTAAAGTTAAATACGCCGCGTCTAGTAAGTGTAGCCTCGTCTGTGAATAACACTCTGCTAATAAGCATTGGATCTGCGTTTCACATATTTTTAAACTGACGACAAAACTGTATTCTGGCTGGCAAATCTGGTGGAATCAAACACTGAACTGGTGTAAA
This sequence comes from Anthonomus grandis grandis, assembly GCF_022605725.1. Classification (NCBI taxonomy): domain Eukaryota; kingdom Metazoa; phylum Arthropoda; class Insecta; order Coleoptera; family Curculionidae; genus Anthonomus; species Anthonomus grandis. The sequence goes on from NC_065546.1 coordinate 7,580,695, forward strand.
GTGGTATGGATAGAGGCCTTCTTCCTAAAGTACTTTACCAACACCTGATTTGCTTACACCCGTAGCTGCCGCTATTGGCCTATTAGTTAACCCAGGATTTTCTGCTACGCAACATTTCTCCTTCCTGTTCTTGGGAAATATTTTTTGGGCGATTCAAAACAAGCATTTTTGACCGAAATGAGGGTCCGGTAAAGTTAAAGGAACGTCTAAAAATCGATTTTTTTTTGAAAATTTTTACTTAGAATGTTGAGTTTGAACATTTTATTGATAAAAAAGTGAGAATGAAGTAAAAAAAATGCAAAATTTTAAAAATTATAAAGGATTTTCTACTTACGTATAATTCACAATTACACCCGGCTTAACTACACTCTATTTGCGACTAGGCATCAACTAGGCATTGACCATTATATATGCTATTAATTTAAATTTAAAGCCTTAAGTAACAAAATTCTGTAACTTTCAAGGATTTACATCACTTCTTTAGGTCATATACACAAATTTCCACACGCAAATCAGGAATATCAAATATGTAAATACGGATTTATTCATAATTAAAAAAGACTGTGAAATGTCACTTACGTCAACAACTATTATTTATTGGGAGTGGCTACTGTACTAGTACGATTATCGTAATTTTCTGTCCTGCCTCATTATAGGTAAGTATTTGTTTATATAATAATTTGTTTTATATAATCATAAAATAGCGGCAGCCGCGTATGCGCACATAGGACTGTATGGTTGGTGCACATGTGGAGTTGGTATTGCAAAAAGAGATTAGAACCTTGGGTTGGCGCTAATTAGTGGGTTAGGTAGTCGTTTGAGCCCTACTTAGGGAATGGGATAATAGTTAGAAAAGGGGAATTATAGGCACAAACACGGGGCTGCCGTTATAATTCCTATGCCTTATTCCTATTCCTAATGCCTATAATACATTTAAAGATATTTATTGTTTTCAAGGTTTTTCTACACGGGGCGGCAGCCCCGTGTTTGTGCCTATAATTCCTATGCCTTATATTACTTATTAATAAATAAATATCTTAAATTATGTTTTTTTTTCCAAAATTCATACTTATTATATATTAAATTACATAAAATATCAAATAGTTTAAGTAAATAATACCTATTTTTTAACACCTGTTCATGTAATGTAAAATCTAACTATATTATGCCTTTATTATCTAAAATTGAGTCCACAATCAACCCATCTAACCCAAAAGTATTCCAGAAAAAACCAAAAAATACTACTGGGGACATAGTGAAGCCACTGCCATTTGTGTCAATAAGGTTGTTGTTTTATTTTTTTTGTGTGTAAATTATAAAATATGTAATTAAAAGGGGTATAATGCGATAAAAAATGCTATAAATTTACAATAATAGCCCCCAAAAAGTTCCAAAATTGCCCCAATATATATATTTTTTAATTATAGCAAAATCAAACGCTGACAAACCTTGTGCAAGCCGGCAATAATTACGTATTTAACATATGTAGAAAAACCTTTATAATTTCCAAAGTTTTGTATTTTTTCCAATCATCCTCACTTTTTTATCAATATTTTGACCACACTCAACATTCTATGTAACAATTTTCAAAAAAAAATCGGTTTTTAGACGTCCATTTAACTTTACCGGACCCGAAATATTTCCTAATACCTGCGTCTTGCATGCTGTCCATTAAAATTTCCTTGCGCGTAAACACAAAGCATATCACGCATCTCCAAATTGGTCAACAAATTATGCCTAGGCATTACTTAAAATGATTAAACTTAAGAGAAAAACTTTTTTCTCGTTCTAAGATTTATATGACATTCAAAAAGTTTGACATAAATAATACAATCACTTGTCTCCAACGCCAACTGCCATGCGATTTAAATAAAGTAGTAAATAAATATTATTTTAAATATTTTTTTGAAAAATGGTGATTTCATCGAAAATGGTTGCTCCTAGTAACTTTAATAAGGTATACATTTTTTATGTAAAATTAAAAAAGGAATTTATTTTGAATCTTTTTAAACCGATATACTGGGCTGAAAAAAAGTTAGGGGTTCTAAAAAAGTAAAAACTAACGCAACGAGCGCCCTCTTGTCATGTCAATTAGTTCAGGTCCTATGAGAAAAAAAACGATAAATGAAATAATATTTTGACACACTGTATTTTAGTTACTATTAAAGTTAGGATAAGGCAATTTGACCTCAATCACATTATTTTGACGTAAGTAATGACGAACTTTTGACAAACCCTGTATAATGTATGTATAATGAGCAGAACTGGAAGCTTTTGGTTCAAAGTTTATAAGAGTATGTAGTAATGTGTATTTAATGGTCGTTCAGGTAATGTTTTTGATTTTTAACTTTTTAGTCAGTCTATTGCCTGATCTTGCCTTTAGCATTCACATAAAATAAAAAATATTATATTTAAATTGAAAATATATTTTCTAAAGATATATCTTATAAGAACATTTTGAATTGAAGTGTGTATGTATCAATTATGTTAAAATCGGGGGATAAAAATCACCTATTTACTAAATGAATGAAATTGGCATTTTAGTGAATATCATTTTGTTTTTTTTTTAAGTGATAAATACAATCTATTTGAATTTACGTTTTACAGTAATAATACCAAAACTTCGCTTAAATATTAAAAACCATTTAATTAGTAAAGTGCATTTTTTCAGCATATTTAAATGTAGAATTTTAAGTAATCGACTCCACAGAGATTAATCAATCTTACGAAAAAATCCCATCGCGCTTGCCCTACCCAAATACATCAAAACGTTAATTCTATCATTATGCTAAAATGGGTCAGCTCTGAATAAATAAAATCCGGACTCTGTTGTTATTCTTCGTCATACACATTCTGCTCTTATGTAAAGCTTAAATGAAAAGAATGCATAACAAGGAGATGAATAAAAAATAAATGAACGTTTCGTTGTTTTGGGTTGCTCTACTTTTTCCAACATTTATGGCAAAATCGATTTTAAGGAGTCATTCAAGACATTTATATTTTATAGTATGATAATATAGCGAAGTAAGCGAGATGGAAAGTATATTTTAATAATACGCGTCAGAAAACTTTAATGTAATAAATTATAGTTTATTCGCAGGGTCTCAATTTGAATAGTTCTTTTGTTATTTAAAAAAAAAACTTTATAGGTTTAGCGTAAAGCTTTAAGGATAGTTAATTTTCTAGTGTCAACTTTATGGTTGGTTATTTTATAATTATTAACGACAAAATGGCGGAAGGTAAGAAAACTCTAAAACACTTTAAAAATTAGATTTTAAATGAGATAGTCAAAAGGAAAGCCTTAATTTCCATTAACAATTCTCGAATCTACAGGTTCCAAGACAAAACTCCTCATAAACCACACCTTTGTTTGAAATGACTCAAATCGGTTCCTGCATAGAAGTTTAGTGTCATTTAAAACTATAAATTTGGTATACAAGAATCTTTGGAGAGATGTTTCCTTTGTTACAATGGAAAAGTTAATACTATTATTAACAAAGGTGAATAAAAGAAAAAGTCCATGAATCGTTGAACGCCTTAGGAGAAACATTCAAGTCATGTCAATAAAGTGTCATGAGGGTTTCTATGGGAATAAAATGTATCTATTATTAAATATTTACAAATATTAACAATTTCTTTTATTTTATTGGTCACCTGATTATAATAAATTTCAAATAGAGATTGGATAAAATATTAACCGACCTTAAGTCTGTAATTTATGTATGTCATTGATCGAAATGTCATCTCGTGGAGTATTGGCTGGAAGCCTAAGGAACTTTTCTGCAATACCGACTGTTGTTACTTCTCAGTGATTTAGTCTCCTTTGCGATGAGTGAACAGAAAGTCTATCCGCGTGTTGCGCAACGCATTATTATCAAGTTTCTTGCGAAAGAAAATGTCGGGACCATCGAAATTTGAAATAGATTGAACTCTCAATTTGGAGAATCGACTCTCTCAAAAACTGAAGTGAAAGTGTGGCACAAAAAATTCCGGGGAAGGCCGTGTCAACGTTGAAAACAGCTCTCAACCACGACGCCCACGGACAAGCACAATCACAAATTTGAACGTAGTCACTGTCAAGAAGTTTATTTTGAAAAACTGCCGTACTATAGTGCAAGAAACCTGTCAAAATCTTGGAATCAGTTATGCAAGCGTCCAGTCAATCATCAAAAATTCCTTGGGTTTTCAAAAGCATTGTGCTAGGCGAGTTCCAAGGTTGCTGACTGCGGAACAGAAAAGTTATCAGCTCCAAGTATGTGAGCACCTTTTTGCTCGATACAAAAATTAAAAAGATAATTTTTTGCAACGCATACTGAAATGTCGATGAAACCTGGTGCCATCACTATACTCCAGAGTCAAAAAGAGCGTGTATGGAGTGGCGGAGAACAAATAAACCTTGTCCCGTAAAAGCAAAAACGCAACCTTTGGCCGGTAATGTAATGGCGACCGTGTTTTGGGATTATAGAGGAATCCTCCATATCGACTTCCTTCACGATCGGAAAATGAATAATGCAGCCTACTATTCCGACCTTATTCAAAAAGTGTGACAGTCTTTCTGATCAAAGAGACGTGGTTGCAGTGTAAAAAACGTGCTCCTACTCTAAGATAACGCCAGACCGCACACTGCCAACATAACACAACAAAAAATACTCAAATTGGGGTGGACTACTTTGAAACACCCTCCCTACCGTCCGGACCTCTCTCCCTGTAATTTCTACTTGATCGGGCTTCTGAAAGAAGAGCTTGGAGGGCAGCAACGATTCAGCAGCAACCAGCAGGTCGAAAGCTTCGTGTGTAAATTGAGTGTAAATCTCTAGCCATTTGGCTAGAGAGCCGACCTCGTTCATTCTACGAAACGGGCATGAAAAAACTTCCAATTCAATGGGAAAAATGTATTCAAAAGGGAGGGGACTATGTAGAAAAATAATTTAATTTCTTTTTTATTGACAACTTTTTGCAATAAATAAAAAAAGAAAAGGTCGGTTAATATTTGATCCACCCTCTATTATAACGCTGTTTAGGAACACAGTTTCTCCTCCCACTAGCTACGCCTCACTCTTCAGGACTCTTAAGACCAATACGATATTAAGGAAATATCTCTGGATGTGGTTTCAATTTCTTTTTAAGATAATGTTGAGAAGTTTTAATACAAGTAAAGTGAAACTTTAGTACCCGTTCCTGGTTTTTTAACTGAAACCGCCATTTCAGAGAAGCATGGCAACAATCCTAAAAATGAATCTTTGATCATACATATATTTATGGAAATGTTTAGTAGCTCTTACTGCTATCATGCTACTATCTGCTCTTCTGGTCACACAATAATTTCTTTTTGGTTTGATAGCATTTGCTGAAATAAACTGTCACTTACACGCTCGCCATTCTCATTTGTAAAACGACGACTAATTCCAACGTTGCTTGCATCTGTAAAATTATATTGTAACAATCAGATAGGTTTAAATTGGAGATGCGTCTATTGCTCTTTTTAGCCATTGAAACACTTCCTCATAGACTGCTAATCAAAGTCCATTTTATTTTTTGTAACCTTATGTGGAGGTTTTGAAAGGTTACCAGAATCTCTTAAAATCTTAAAACTGTAATATGTACAAATGCCAAGATTTTATTTTTAACTGGTGTTTATCAGTGGATCATGACCAGTTTTCAAATGGTTCTACTTTATCTGGATTACTCTTGACATCATTTTCTGATATTACATGGCTGACTTATCGAACTTCTTTTTGAACTAAACAAAATTTTTTAGTTGCAAGTCGGCTTCTGGGAGCTTGTCAAATACCTCTTGAATATTTTTTTAATGATCTTGGAATGTCTTTTCCAGCATTATGACATCATCCAGATAAAATAATCATGATTCCCAAGTCATTCTACGTAACACCTTTTCCGTAAGCCTTTCCAAAGGGCAGGACTATAAACTGCCAAAATTATGTTCCAGTCGAGAATATCGTTTTTTTATCTTCTGGATTCATTTTTACCTGTCAGTATTTAATCTTCATATCGATAAAAACTATTGTGAACCTGATAGCTGTGCTGATCGTTAGTTCTTGGTAACGTCACTTAGTCGCCGATAGATACCCCAAAATCTGTTACTTGCGTCGTTCTTCCTTTCAACTGAAGATGTCCAAGGACTCTCGGGTTTATTCTATCATTCCTATCGGAATTCGCTGAGTGTTTGTTTTCTAGCATTGTTTCCAGTGGAAAATGGAAACCAATAAATTCAAGGAAATACTCATAGTCAAAGCAAGTATACAAATTTTAAAAAACTTAGGCTACCAGGGTTTACAATAAAACAACTCAAATTGTAGCCTCAATGGGGCTTTCAAGATGATCTTCTAAAGACGCTACACCAAATCAGTACTTCCCAGCTAATTACGGCGCAAGGACATCATATCTTGTCTTCAATTAAATATAACAATTTACTACTCTGATGTCTAGCCAAGCTGGCGAAACATTCTTGAAAAAGGTTTTGTTAACATACAGGAAAGCATCTGCTTGAAGAACGAATTTTATTAATTGCCTTACTTTCCATTAACCATAAACTTTACAGTTTTTTATGGGTGCAATCAGAACAGCTTCTCCATCCTTTTCTCCAGTGCATAAGGTAGTGCCATAGGGCACCTTTTAATTTTCGTCATCAATATGCGATTATATAACCATTTTAAAGTACTAAGCATCTAATTCTAATATACCGTCACCCATAATTTCACTAATACTTGTTGCTGGAATATTGTGTGGAATAAGCCAATGGTAACTAACTCCGTGTAATCCAAAAATAAAGATCCTGTTCGGTAACTTATAAGGGTTGGGTTGGGTTGAGTTTTGGTACACTATAGAAGCATTAGCTGCATCTGCGTCATAGAACCTTAACAGGAGTCGATGCATATATTCAAAGAATGAGCTAGGTTTATCGAAATACTCGGTAAGACGGGAAGCAGAACAAGTAAAGATGGTACAAATTGGTTGTTTGCTCCTGTTCTGGTTTATCTTGTCTCTGTGTGCCCTTTAGTTATTTGAAAAGCTGCCTCATTTTCCAGTACATGGTCCAAAATATTGGAGTCCAAAGGGCTTACTTAGTATCTGTATCTCGAACTCCGTCAATCAAAGACTTTCATTAAGATGATACTCCATTTCTAGCTTAGTTTTCTCTTGGCAAAATTGATTCAAGTAGATACTTGTTGCTTCTTTATCCTTGAATTTGTGGCTTCATATATGCATTCCAAGCATAAAGAGACTCACGCTTTATAGTCAGCCCTAGTTCTTGTATCTTTTTCTAAAATTTCTACTTCAACGTCAAGTTGTTCATTTTTATCTCGAGTAGGACGACCAGATTTCGGCAGATCTCTAACATGACCGAATTCTCTAAATTTAGCCTCTATTCTACTCACCACCTTTTGACATATCGGAGGACGATCAGGATGGATTTCATTGAATAATTGAGCAGCTTCTCTTTCAGTACGTGTTCTATCACCAAACCCAACCATGCACAGAATTTCTATTTTTTCTCGTTCCGTTAACTTTACCATTGTGAAAACCGCAACTTTGCTCGTACACTTCACACTTGATAATATCTATTTGGCGTACAACTGTCATACAGTTTTTATGAAAATGCACGGTCACCAGCCAACAATAAAAAAACACAAATGAATGGAATATTGCTCTGTATAAAAATTCTCAGAGATAAGGTGACTCGTAAGGTGAACTTCAATAATAATGTTTGGTCGTCTTTTTTTCAATAACTGTTGACATTAGGTATAGGACATGATGCATGAAACATACTTAGAATTCCACGCGAAATTCAAAAATGAAATAAAAAAAGGTGCTTTCATTTGAAAAAATTAAGTTGATGGTCGTAATTTATTTTTGAGCAACCCTGTATATACAAACTTCACGTAAAAAAATGCGCAACTTGAAATAAAAATCGACGGGTTCGAGCGTTTTTTTTCGACCAGACCATTTGCTCTTCACCAATCAGAAATTTTACAGGAAAAAAAGATGGACGCAGTTTTGCAAATCTTAACAGACATCAGTGATAAAATATAGAACATATAGTAAAAGTTTTAGGAATATTTCAGTTTCCCTTCCAAAATCTGAATTAATTATTAATTTTCTAAATTCAAACCTCATAAATAATTTAAAAATTAATTTTAATTTGGATACCGCTATTTAATATGCTTCTAAAGATTTTTTTTTATGTGTTAGGGCTCTCTTGAAAGGCTAACAGTATTCAAATGCTTAAGCCTAACGTAATTATACCGGGGCACATATATATATTCTGCGGGGCCTAATCCATTCGGCTTATTCATTACGTAAGTAGGGTTATAAAAAGGTTTTAACGTTAAGGTTTATGCTTATTAGTTTTTTATTTAATACGTATTAAGCAACTAGGGTGCAAATTATGAAAATGTTGCTTTTTAACTAAATATATTTATAAATATATAGCCAAATTAGTATTAAAATGTTTTTATGTGTCTATAGACCAAAAAGTTATCAGCAGTGGCCTTTAAATAAAAATAGTAAAGTCTATTTTCGTTAAAAGTTTCTTGGGTCATAGGCGAGATAACAATCCTTGAAACTTGATATATGAGTCAATATAAAATGAAATGGTGCTTTTAGTTACTGAAAATGTCTGCGACGTATTGTTTCCTTTTACAAAGGAGACTTAAAAATGACTGAAAATAGGTCAGAACCTTCAATTTTTAAATAAAAAGAGGGTAAAAAGTTTTAAGGTGAAAAAAACATTTATGAGGTAATTTTAACAAAGACACAAGGTACATATATTTGGTTGGCAGATTATGTAAATACACAACAGGTATTATGTCAAATATGTTAAAATACAACCACTCTCGTAAAATGCGGTTTATCCATTCCGTTTAAACTCGAAATAACATATTCTATTCGTGTACGACACCACGAAAATGTAGCATCTGTATAATATTATTGGGAAGTCGTGAATATTTTTGCAGGAAGTTGCGAAGAAATTTGAGAAGTAGTTATTAGAAAGTTTTTTTGTATATTTTAATACATTGATGGACAATGTGAACATAGTCGATGTTCCAAAAAAAATCACATTGATATTTTAGAAACATATGAACCGATTGTTTTCATATTTTGACCATATATAAAATAGGATAAAGTTTGAAAAAAACAACTTTGGACGCCATACTGCCATAACAGTTGTGACCCACCAACATTACTTTCTGACTTTATGACAGAACGCATTACTGCATAAGCAGTAATTTTTTAATGACAATTTTGAGACACTGCACTGCTAGAAGAGCAATATAAATTTCTAAAACATTTTAACTTGGAGAAACATTTATTTTGAAGAAAGAAATAAAATACAACTTAAAGTAAAAACTAGTTCCTAAGGCTGAAATGGTAACTTTCAAAGCATGTCGGACATAATGCTGGTTTGTCTTCACAACCCTTACATCTGTATAAAACTTATGTCCTTTTGTCCTTTTTGAGACACTCCTTGCAGTTTAAAAAGTAGTTCTGCCTTTTATAATTCTCAGAGGGTAAGGAGATTTTTTCGGGAAAATGTGGAGTATCATTATTATCTGGTCTTGCTGGTGTTCGCCGATTGTCATGTACAGCAATGTTTTTGTTTGTTTCAAAAAAAAGTCTACCATTTTTTTCATTTGCAGGTATTTCGAGCAATCCTCGAATAATCTTTTCTCGAAATTCGATCATTCTGATATTTTTTACTTTTTTCTTGTAAATAATAAATGCGTTAAATATTGTAACGTCTAGTAAATGAAAAATGATATTCTTATACCACCTTATTGTTTTTCGTGGGCATGAGTAGTAAGATACAAGCTGATCCAGTCTATCAACACCAGACATATATTTTTTATATTCTACTACTTCAACTGGTTTTAATTTCACCTTAAAAAAATATATATTATTATATTAGTGTACCTATTTTAAAAAAACAAAAAATTTACCTTACCAAAGCAATTTGAGACTTCAATTAACTTGGGATGATACTTGGTGGTTAAAAGTAAAACATCCCTGTTGTCTCTTCATTTAGAGACGTATACACCTCGACGTCTTCTCCAGAGGTATTCCCCCTTTTTCAACTTTTTCAAAGTCACAACTTTTGGATTGCCTTTCCTATTGCTCCTGAGGGTCTCTGCAAAAAATTTTATTCCATATCTTGCGCTTTTATTTTTTTATGTACTGTCTGAAACTAAGCCTTCCTCGAAAAAGCAGTAGTGATTCATCTAAACTTAAGTGTTCCTCAGGGCTATAAGCATTTTGGAAGTTCTGGATAATAATGTCCAGAAGAGGTTGTACCTTGTACAGTTTATCTTGACCTACATTTTCATAACAACATAGGTATCTTAGATTTTGCTCATATCTTCTTACAGACATAAAGTGAGAAAACATAGGGTGATAGTATAAGAGATCCACTGAAAAGACCTTCCTTAGCTCGGGATATCCTATTTGGGCTCTAAGAAGGGTCACAGCTATAAAAATATCAAATTCGCTTGGCTCAATTGAAACAAATTTGGATGACCTGGAATTTTTTTTGTGTGGTCGAGAAGTTCTGGACATGGTCTCACCATATTTATTAGAGCAATTTATTATTAAATTTTTGATCTCAGCTGTCCAAAGCATTTGAAATACTTCAAGGGAACTCATATCATCAGTAATGTCAATTTTTATTCCCGCTGCATCATGATCAAAGTTAAAATTGGGGATATCTTGCACAAATTCAACCCATTCATCTAAAAAAAATACAAATATGCAAAGAAAAGTATAAAACTGGAAAACTCACCGTCTTTGTCTTCGTTTCCCTCATTTTCTGGGTCAATATATTCACAATTGGTATCTGTTTCAATATTTTCCTTCTCTGACTTCTTAATTTCAGAACTGCTGCTTAAATCACTATCTCTGGGTTGATAAGTAGGGTCATTTATATCAAATTCACCGTCTCTATCTACAAAAGGGTCCGACCTTTCCGTGTCCGTAGAATCACTCTCACAGTATTCATCACTAGACACTTCATCATAAAGTTTTAACAAAGATCACAAAAACAAAAACACGTGCTACCTCTGGGACAGTTAAGATACAACTGAGTAGTAAACAATGAGACGGTTACTGCTATAGCAGTAAGAGCGCCAAAATTACTCCCCACTCAACTAACAAACAGCTTGCCTATGGAAACTAGTTTCTCCGACTAGTAGTAGGACAGTGCTCCAAATTTAAAATTGCGGTGGGATGGCAGAAGTGAATTTTCATACGCGATTTATTTTACTGCCATAGCAGTAAGTGTCCCATGACGTGAATTTTAGAATACTTCTAGGGCAGTAACGTCCATCAACGTGTTAAAGCAAGTATTTTAATATCTCAGAGAAAATGCATATAGGCTAAATTAATAGTTAATAGGAAATTTACATCGTTTTTTTTTATTACAACAAAGAATATGAATATTCTTTTTCGATATATGTAGAATTAATCACTTTTTTTAAAAATCGCTGTCAGTATTAGAGATATTGTTTCGGATAATACCTCTAACTCAAGCCAAAACAAGCGATGTATTAATATCTAATAATAATTTATTGTAATTATAAAAGCTTTAATAAATGATTTTGTTAAAAAAATATATACATATGTATTGAAGAAGCTGTTACTATTAATTAATATATACCATTAAATTGACATTCTAATATATCTAGACATAGGCGCGCTTATTTTCAAATATGTCATATTAATCATTTTTGTTGATCAACTTAACCAATAAGCTTCCTGACAGTTTCAAACTCACGAGTAAGCAACATCATAAACTTTACATCCCTGATTTACAAATAGACTTTTCAAATGCCAACTTTGCTATTCACAAGGAATTATTAGCTCTCAATATTTAATGAGCCGTAAGACTAAGTTTCGGGTTTACGTTTAAGTTTTATGACTAGCTAAGATTCTTTTTGGATTGAAATAAAATAATTAGCGGAAATAGATTGATAGCCAATCAGCATTAGGTAAACTGAAGCGTCGTGAATTTCGTTATTGCAAAACCCACTTTAATGCAACGTTTAAATGAAGAACGATATAAAATAAAAACTCCTTAAACTAAATTTTTGATTTCTCATTGGAAAGCTGATGACTTTTCAGAAAATTGTTTTTTATTTGTTCCAAATTCTGGAGAAAATATATGTCGGCTATACGTATTTTTCTAAGAATATTAAGATACGGATTTGTTTTGATTAGTAATAGGCTTGGTATTAAGTTACTGTCACCGATCGGCGGTACGGCCGTACATTAATTATTTTTATGAGTCTGGGTTCATGCTGATTTTTAGTGAAGTTTATTTAGAAATAAAATAAAGGACATGACTCAATATCTTTTAAGAGATATCGAGAGAGTGGAACGAAGCCGGGAATGAATTTTTGGGGAAGCATAAAGGAAAAGAAAAGGCAGTCTTTTGAGGGAACTGATGATAGATAGACCGGCTTCGGATCACTAGTTCTTTTATTTTATTCGCGACGGTACTTTATACTGACGTAATTAAGTGTGTGTTTTCATGAATTACGAGTTTTACTTATAAAGAACATGTCCGCCGAAAATAATAATACTGACTCTCCGACATCAGAAGTGGGATTAACCAGTCCACAATTGGCTGAAAATATCCTGACAAATCAGCCTAAAACGCAGACAAATATTCTAAGTAGTCATACAGAATCATACAGAGTGAAGTTGCTACTTAGAAAAATGAATTAAATGCAGAGTAAAATCAAAAATTGCAGATCCGGAAGGCTGGTGCTGTTTGTCAAAATGCAAATGTTATCTGGCATCACGCTGGTGACTAGTTTATCATGTGCGTTAAAAGGAGATACAGCGGATTGACTTATTCGTTCTAGACCTTTAAGTAAAACTTGGGCAGATATTCGCACAGAATTTTTATCGACATTTTCAAAACCAGTTGACATTATGGATATGTTTGAGGAAGCAGTTCGTGGACGTCAGAGTGTTCCTAGCAATACAACGCTTTTGGACGAAGGACTGCACGTTTTACGCCTAGCAATGCACTTAATAAAGTCTTGTGAAAACGAAGAGGCCTTATGTTGCCTCATGTTGTGGCAAACAGATCTGAATCGGTTCGTAAGGAATTGCAGGCAAACATACCAAAAGATCTAAATAGTTTTTGCGTTGAATTAAGGAGCTCTACAGGTAAGTAATAAGGGGTTAGTTTTGACTCGTGAAAAAAAATGTTTTTATTTAAAAAAAAAATAAAGTAAATTTAGAAAAAAATTCATACTGACGTTGAATTTTGTTCAACGTAAACCCTATCGTTTAGCTCCCGTTGAGCGTGAGATTGTGCGTTCTAGGGTTTTAGAGTTGTTAAAGGCCAATATAATTAGAGGTTTTATCTGTTTTGGCAGATGCCGGATTTTTATTCAATTTAAAAAAGTGCAAATTTCTTAAAACTGAAGTTCAGTACCTGGGGTATCTAGTTCGAGGTAGTGAGCTTCGTCCTAACACTGCCAAAATTTCTGCAGTAAGTAATTTGCCAATTCTCAAAACTCCTGCACAGGTTTACCAGTTTTTAGGTTTAGCTTCGTAGTTTCAAGAGTGTATGCCAAGTTTTTCTAAAACTGCAGCTCCTCTGTATGCTCTTACAAAAAAAAAACTCGCGAAAATCTGTTAAATTGTGCGACAATCACGAAGCTGCCCGGCAGACATTATTAAAACATCTTACTTCTGAACCCGTGCTTTCCGTTTATGATCCAGATTTGTATACCGAGTTGCACACATATGCAAGTTCTGAAGGCTACGGCGCTATTTCATTACAAATGAAAGATGGTAAATTACGTGTGGTTGCGTATTTCAGTAAACGTACTTCTGAGGTGGAATCAAGCTATCGTTCATATGAACTTGAAACATTAGCTGTCATAAACGCTGTTAAACATTTTAGGCATTATCTGTATGGGAAATATTTTACCGTTGTGCCAGACTGTCATTCTTTAAAAGATTCTAAAAAAAAAACACCTAGAGTGCATCGTTGGTGGGCATTTTTACAAGGCTTTGACTTTGACACTCAGTATCGTGAAGGTAATCGCATGAAGCCCATCGATTTCTTTTTAGGAAATGATTTACCTATTTCTAATTCAGCAGCTGCACATCTATTGTAAAAAAAAGTTCATATTTTAGAGTTGCAAAGAGATTGGCTTCAAGTTGAACAGCAAAGAGATGATGAAATTCTTCAAATAATTTCTAAGTGGAAATCTCATGAACTGCCTACTGATTTTTTAAAAAAATTATGATGTTCGAAAAAATATTTTGTTGAAGAAAATAGAGAGAAATGAAAAATCAAAATGGCTTCCAATGGCTTGGTCCATAATCAACCATGTTTATGTAGGTTTGAAACATCTAGGGTGGGAAAAAAACTTTGGATAAGCTGTACAACTTTTATTGGTTTCCAAATATGTCAGAAAATTTGTAGATAATTGTCTTATTTGTAAAGCATCTAAGAACAAAAGTGGAAAGTCACAGGTTCAGCTACATTTTATTCCCAAAATTTCAAAACTCTGGCATACAGTTCACATTAATATTTCTGGAAAATTAAGTGGGAAAAGTGAAAGAAAAGAATATGCTTTGCTAATTATAGATGGATTTACGAAATTTGTTGTTTTATATCACATTTCTTCACTGACGGGTAAACAGACCGTTGATTCTCTTCAGAATTTTAGTTTCATTCAAGTCGTATAATATCGGACCAGGGAAAATGCTTCACTAGTTCCGAATTTAAAAATGTTGTTCTAAAAGTAATATTGATCTTCACTTCATAGCCCATGGTGCAAGTAAAGTAAATGGTCAGGTCGAACGAGTAATGCAGGTCCTTAAGAATACTCTTACCGTAGTTGAGGCTAAAGAATCAAAAACATGGCAAGATGGGAGAGGTTCAGTTAGCCTTAAATAGTGCCAGGCATAAGACCTCGGGGTACAGTCCGGTAGAAATGTTATTTGGTACTAAAATTCACTCATTACAATTAAACAGTTTGGTTTATCAATTTTTGGATGATGATGGTAACACGAGTCCGTCTTTAACTGAAATAAGAGAATACGGAACGTTTTAATACAAATAAAGGCAAAATAAAATCGTTTGTCGTAGATGATTTTTTTTACGCTAAATGTAATGAGCGAATGTTGTCAAAATTAGATCATTTAGGGGAATTAGAAGTTTAGGGGACCTTACAGGATAAAAAGAGTTTTAGCAAATGATAGATATGAAGTAGAAAAAATAAATGGTAAAGAAGGGTTAAGTAAATTTATTCACGATCAATGTCTGCTTGTGCCGACTGGTCAAGGACAAGAGATATTTGACTTTGAGAGTGATGATGTTGAAGAATGTGTGGATGAGCCAGAGTCGGCTAATGAGTAAGAATAAATAGGCTAAAAATAGAAGGATAAAAAAAAGAGTAGGCATTATTAAAAGTATAGAAGTTTCTTGAGGGAAAGAAAAAAAAACAGAAGTAAGGCTAATGTTAGACTGCGGGATGATATTAGCAAGTTTATAGAAGCAAAGATAACTGTGGCTATCTGATACTTGATAGCTGTTGCGATAGCTAGGTCAAGTGTGAGAGTAGTAAAGATAGTTGCGACTATCTGTTACTGAGAATAGCTTCTGAGGTAGCTAGATGAGAAGTTGAAAGACGACTGCGGTTGTCTGGGGCTTAACAGCTGCTGCGGTAGCTTGGTTGAGCGTGATGTATAGTAAAGATAACTAAGGTTATCTGTTACTTAAAAACTGCTGCGGTAGTTTTTGGCTTCAATACATGGTGTATTGAAAAAAAAATTAGAAGAAGTATTACTGCGGTAATCTTCTTGGTGTATTATGATTCATCATCTTCATATGTTTCACTAATCACTACGGTGATTTGTTTTGTGTGTTACGAGTGTAACAAGGTGATTAAGAACGAAAGTTGAGTAAAGAATGGTTGGAATGTAAAAAGTATTTGTTTATGTGATTTGTCAGGATGGACAAGCGGTTTTGTTGTTTAATAGTTGTTTGGGTTGTTCCAGGTGGATGGCCTAGCGCACGAGGACGTGCGACACGTCAGTATGGCCGTGTCGGCTATACAAATTTTTCTAAGAATATTAAGATACGGATTTGTTTTGATTAGTAATAGGCTTGTTATTAAGTTACTGTCACCGATCGGCGGTACGGCCGTACATTAATTATTTTTATGAGTCTGGGTTCATGTTAATTTTTAGTGAAGTTTATTTAGAAATGAAATAAAGGACATGACTCAATATCTTTTAAGAGATATCGAGAGAGTGGTACGAAGCCGAGAATGAATGCTTGGAGAAGCATAAAGGAAAAGAAAAGGCAGTCTTTTGAGAGAACTGATGATAGATAGACCGGCGGCTTCGGATCACTAGTTTTTTTATTTTATTCGCGACGGTACTTTATACTTACGTAATTAAGTGTGTGTTTTCATGAATTACGAGTTTTACTTATAACGAACATGTCTGCCGAAAATAATAATACTGACTCTCCGACATATATTTTGTTGGTAATATGATAGACATATCGTTTGTAAGGGCCCTGCGAGTATGCTACATAGATTGGTTATGCGAATAGTATTATTTTTATCAATCTTGACTCTTTGGCTAATTTTCTTTTCATATTTGATTGCTAAAACCTTCAATTATTAGAACTAATATAGTTTTCATACTTTTTTGCAGTATTTCCACTTGCATGTTATGTATTAAATTTTTTTCATGTATTAAATTGATGTGAATATTAGTTTAAGCTTTTTTTTGTTGGATTTAATTTTTTCTTGTAAAGTTAGCACAATTGTATACAAAAAATATCATTTTCCTCTTATTATTTTAGATTTCTAAAACTAGGATTGATATATAAAATTTTGTGTATTTTATTTTCTAGTAGAGGAAAGTTGCCTATTATCAGATACTTTTTTCTTTTAATTAACAAAAAATACCTACATACCACATAAATTAATGGCATGTTAAAAACGGTTAGGATGATATATGTTCTTTCATTATGTGACTCAAAATAGCTCTAACTGGCTCTAACTTTCACAAAAGTTAAAAAAGCATAACAGTGCATAAATTATTATTTTGAAATTAGGTTCCTTATATCGGATAGTAGGTGTTGCTAATATCGCATATATCCGACATTCGGAACTTAAACGTTTAAAATAAAAAGCATAGGTATTTGTTTAAGTTTTTATTAATATTAAATTAAAAATACGATCAAAAACTTTATGAAAAACCTTAAAGTTAATCTAAGCACATCTCACAAATAAACCATAGATTTTTGTCAGTTCCTGCACATTCTTCATGGCACCAACGAAAGCATTGATTGCATCTGATCCACTTTTCCCCTGCTCTATCCTCTGAATAAAAATTATTGCAATACAGACACTCGGTGTCTTCAGCATCTCTGTCCATATCATCATCACTGTCTACTAACTACAATTCAGTATCAGTGTCACCATCACTGGATGAGGTGAGAGGTTTTTTAGCTTTTCCCTTCCCTTTACAATTTTTTTTTTTGGTTTAGCTTTTGTGCTTCTGTTTTGACCCTTAAGTGCAGTGTTAATTGGAACTGTTTTTAAGTTTCTTTTGTTTAAAGCTTCTTCCATTTCTGATTTGTAAGGCGATCCAGTTATTAACGCAGTAGTGCCACGTATTCCTCGCTTATTCGTAGACCCGGACGTGTACGAGCAACTAGGCATAGGGCTGATATCTGTCGGTTTCACCAACTTTCTGTTTGTAGAAGGAGTGGTCAAGCTATTTATTAAGGGTTTTGTGGGGATAGCATAAGGTGTTTTAATCCTGTCCCTCATAGAAGATAGAGGTATTTCATCTTCGCTTTCTATTTTCTCCGATTCTGGCCCGTTCTCATCAAGTTGTTGGGGTGGTGGCGGGGTTCTTTCACGTTGGGAATGAATAGCAAATTCATCGTCTCGGAATACATGCCTGTTGAGCGGAAAAATTTCACATTTTCTAAAACCATTTACGGCCACTTCAACGCTTGCAGCACGTAGGTATGCTCTCCTCAGCTCAGCGACCTGATAGTGAGTTACCACCCTTCCTGGGTTATTTTTGAGCCATGACTCAATCTCCAATGCATAATATGTTTTAAGTGGAGACATAAAAGCTACGTCTAAGGGTTGTATCTTATGTGTCGAATAAGGAGGTAGACATAAAATATGCACATAGTTTTCCCTTGCTAAATCAATTAAAGGGATGTTGCGCGTATGAGAGTAGTGCCCGTCTAATATTAAAACCACTGGATCGCCCTTTGCTGGTTTAACATGCTTTATAAAATGTGTTAACCAAGCTGTAAACAGATCATGCTGAATCCAACCGGAAGGATGACATCTGGCGATCGTTCCTGGCGGTGCTCCATTTAGAAGTTCTAGCTTCATATTTTTTCTAGGAAATACTAGCATAGGTGGCACATATATTCCGGTAGCGCTCATACAAGTCAGTACAGTAACAAGAGCTCCCCTTTCGGATGTCGTCAAGGGCCCAACTTGCCTTTTACCTCATAAGCTGAGAACCCTTGAATGTTTGTGTTGAACAGTTATAATGCCTGTTTCATCTACAATAAATAATCTGGCTGGATTCAATTTGATTTCTGCTAAGGCTGGCTCTAATATCAAAAAAAGCCGCGCAATTTTCTCGAGTAAACCCTTTTATGCGAGCTGCAGATACACCCTGTGGCTTTCTAAAACTCAGTTTAGGATGTCTCTTTAAAAATCCTTTTTGCCACTTTTTTCCTGCAGTTATAGAAAAACGTCAAACTTATAGAAACACGTCATAGAAAAAGGGTGTTGTAAGCCGTTCTGGATAGCTAGCTGAAACGCTAGCCTTCTAATATCGGAAGCTCTTAGTCCATAAAACCGTATCTCCATATCTAAACAATATGTAACTAACAGATTTTCAATTTCGTTGGTTAGCGCAGGTCTTCTTCCTAATTTCGTAGCTGTTAATACTTCTATTGGCTAGTCTGATTTTACGTAATCAACAAGGGAACTTCTTGGAACTTTATATATTTTTGACGCTTTTAAATATCCCATTTCTTTACTTCTAACAGCATTTGCCGCAAGCTCCATGGCTCTTGCATCCCATGTTTTACAACCTTTCTCTTGTTTTCCGTTCATCTAGAAAAAAAAAGCAAAAAACCTCCTTAATCAAGGTTAAAAGCATAATAATATGGTATATGAAACTTATTCTTATTTATTATTAAAAAAAAGAGAGTAAAACGCAAGTATCTATGATAGAAAATCAGTTGATTTATTTAAAAGCAGCTCCAGCAAACTGGTTCCAAATATCGGATACTATACGATATTAGGAAACCAAAAGTATCCGATATTACGGTACATAACCTCACTAAATTTACCGTTTTTTTTACATTTAAAAAATAGTTCACAGAAGCAATTTATACATTAAAAGGTATCATCTGCAATCTACTTAATGATACTGCCTAGAACATCTAAAAGTTTTTTTTTTTAAACTTTCAGCAATACTTACAACATAATTTGTTATAAATTCTCTAAAACGAGTATTTTTGTAACTTTTTTTAAACGTTATCTAATATTCTTTTTAAATCATTTGAAAAAAAAACAAAATATCATAAGTAAACCGAGATAATCATTATTTTTAACACGATAAAAAAGTAATTCAACTCTACTTTATTAAATGACTTACTCTGTTTGAAAAATATGCCTTTATGCGGGTTTCTCTCTGAAAGAAAGAAATAAAAAGGTTTCCAATATTTTCAGTTCGTTTTTCTGGCGGTTTGCTTTTACTGTTTATCTTGTTGCTTATGCATATTGGATGAGAATAAATAGACTCTATGTGGGTTTTAAATTATCAGCATATGTTAGGATTTTTATTGATGCAATAAGAAAGTACAAATATAAATCAAGTATTATTTGTACCATTTTATTAATTTTAAAATAGGTGACGATAAAGATACTGGCCAGGGAAGTACTGATTTGGCGCCGCACTGATTACCGCAAGAGAGTCATCTGATGATGAAAATTTTTTGAAAAACTAGCCGAAGTAACAGAGGGGACAATTGGGGACTGCAATATAATGTTTATTAAGAAAGAGAACATGAAATAATTTCGTATTTCACGATGACGAGAACATCGTCTTGATCAAATAAAATGATGTTGTTTCCATTTTCTTCTCTCCTATTATGCAAGATAGTGCTATATCACTTATCATAGTGTAATCACTTATGCTAGTGCGTAAAAAACAGATGTTTTGCTCACCTAATTTTAATAGTGAAATTATTATCACTAATCCTTAATAAGCTTGTATTTTACCTTTATATTGAAGCTTATTATAGCACTGAAGAAGTTTTTTCCACGCTACACTTTGCCTAAAATTTATTTCTTAACTTAAAATACATTCCAAATAGAATATACTTTTATCGATTCCAATTAGTTTTTTTCCAACTTTTAACTGGCTAAATTTGTCGTCTAAATCTAAACACGTCGAATTCTTTCTCCTAGATAAATTGGTTACTCATTTTATTGGGTTATATAGTCTATGGAATTATATTTTGGTCTTTTTTTCAATAATTTAGCATATTAGATAGTGTTTTCTAAATTTCATATTTATTTAAATTGTGACATAATACTTAAGTAAATCAAGTATCAATAATATTACAATATAGATTTTACGTGTTTCAGTAGATTTACACCAAAGGTTCCAGTTAAAGGAGCTTTATATATTCAGATTACGATTATACAAAACTAAACTTTGTCTTGATTAATGATCCTTTGACCTACCAAATGATCCTAGTTTTCATGAATCTGACAGCCTAAATATTAACAAGAATCAATACATTCCACTTAGATTTTTGCTTTTGAGGTCACTTAGTTTCTCCCCGTTTTCAGTCCCAATAAAAAAAAAACAACGAAATAGTTCAAAGCTATTATATAATATTTATTTGTTTACATCTCAAATAGATAAGTTAGACAATTACGACGGACAGACATCGCACAATCTATCCCAAAAATACAACCGTGTTCTTCCTGGCAAATAACAATGTCAGTCCGAATGCCAAGTAAAATAATAAAAACAAATAGAGCAGGCTCTATTTACGACTCTAATCGATGTTTCGTTTTGTGTCCCTATCCGAATACGCAGAACAACCAATAATAAAATAGGATTACTTTGGCCGGACCACGTCCTCCAGCATAGAATTTCCGATATCCTTTTGCTTGTTTTACGCGTCTAATTGAGTTAAGAACAGTCGTTAATTGTGTTAGGAATAATGCAAGCAAGAATATTAAAAAGTTTCCATGGGAAAAATATTTTTGCTGAAAACTTACTTAAAATTCATAAAGTTTAACTTTAAATGAATTTTAAGTTTTACTTAAAATTCATATTTAAAAATTATTGACATATTTAATGCTAATATGTCTAATAAAATTGCCTTTTTTTATCCAGAATACTTCTACTTAAGACCTTGATTGAAGTTCAGCACCAAGATACGACGGACATTTTTCATAGTAATTAACTTAACAATGATAAATTTAACAAAACCTTACACTGAAAAAATAGAACGTCTAATTAGTCTCAAATGCTTAACTAATTCTTGGTAGATCTCTACATCTAACTTCACCAAGTTTTTACCTATTTCTTGATAGTGCCCGTTTTCACCATTTTTTGATAAATTATAATAATTCCTTTTTGAATTATTTGTTTCACTTCCTATTTTTGCTTTCGTTTAAAGATGGTTTAATATTTACTTTAACACATGAATTAAATTCCATGACTTGGTGATGACAAAATCATGCAAAAATTATTTATTAAAATTTATTTTTACTCTATGTTACCCCACGTAAAACCACATAACTGATTTTAATTCTTTTAATTCGAAGGACCACAACCATGAGATAAATTTTATCCCAGAGAAAACAACAGGTAAATCAAAACCTACTTACGGGTTAATACTGTACATTCCTTTACTATTGTATTCGTTTTGTATTCCTTTACTATAAAATTCGGTGCAAATATATTATAGGCGTATTGTTAGAGTCAAAATAAGACTTTTTTATAAACATGTGTCTTAAAATGCTACCTCTTAGAGCTATAGCCCGCGCGAATTGCTTGAAGAAAAACGATTATTTGAAACAGTGACCATAGCTAAGTTGTCAAATCTGCTGAAAAATTTTCCAGTCCCCGTTTTTTTAGATGTTCTTTTCATTTTCCATCCCAAAAATGGTGCGAAACCTATGTTAGAGGAAAATTTAGGAGGGGACGAGTGACTTGAGCTATAACTCTTGGCGGCTTTTAAATTCTGCAAAAAACATCGTCCATGGTTGTAACTTTGTATGGCTATATCTTGGGATGTTTGAAGTTTCGGTGATTTACCATTCCCTCTCTTAGGGTTGTAACGTCTAACCAAGTCACCGTTGTCGTAATTTTGGTCTTTAACATTGTATGCGTCCTTCATTCGATCATTGGCATCTTAAATGGAAATACGCACTTGACTAAGACTGACATCCATTCTTCTATGCCGGTCACTAACGTAGTCCTCCGCGGCAACATCGGTTCCTTGTAGGCAACCAAAATCTAAATCGTATTATAGATGGAGATGTAGTCCTTCTACCTTAAATATTATTTACGTACTAATTCCCGATCTCTGATTCGGGAAATAAACCAACAACGTCAATAGCGATACTTTCAAAAGAACTTGCCGTACATAAAATTCCCTTACGTCTGCCTTCCTATTGCCCCTGTAAATTATTTCTTTTACTTTTGCCAGAGCCTTTGTTACTCAAAGAGGACTTCCAGCATGGATTTCCTCCTCTGATTGCTGAATATGTTTGCTGTTCTCTGGACAGAATCTTTTTGACAGGGCATCTAGTGCCAAAGTCAAACTCCTGTAGCTTCTATATCCATCTTGCCATCTGACCCTTCAATGTCTTAAACCGAAGGAGCTAATTCAAAGTTGCATAATCAGTTCCTAGCAAGAATTTCCTCCCATAGAAGTATTTGTAGTACTCCATATTTTTGACAACAGCTTGTGACTTTCGACGGTCACCCTTGAGTCAATAGCTATGTCCAAGCCAGTTTGAACAGCATCTTATTAAAATAGCTAATGACTTTTTTTCTTGACCATCTTGCATTTGGGACAGCACGGCTACTATGCCCACATTACTAGCGTCGAGATCCTCTTTAAGAGGATCTCTTGACAGTCTTGGGATAATCGAAATCTTTATTCTCCTTCTGTCAGCCTGATCAATAGTTTTCCGATTTTCGCAAATTCCTTCACATAAAGTTATTCCTTCACATAGTAATTTTATTTTATTTTATTTTTAATTACACCACTCCACAGAAAAAATTCCAATTATTGAGTGGGGGAAAAAATACAATATTATACAAATTACAATCCAAAACTAGAGAAAAAAAAAGAATACATTATTAATAGCAATAGTTTCCTACAATATTATACAATACTTGAATAAAAAATAATCTTGTTTATGTCTACTATCTAGGAAAAGCGCACTCTTTTAATTTCGGACAAACTGCAGTTGAATATGTCACATTGATCCTGAACAGAATTAAAAGTGCCACATGCTCTACGCATTGGAGAATATTTACAAATATTCGTTCTAGGTCTAGATAGGTAAAATATGTCAGAATTTCTAGATGATCTACGGGGCACATGAAGATTTACATGTCGTAATAAGTCTGGCGAATCAATTTTATTATTAAGAAGTTTAAATAAAAATTTCAGATCAGCAGATTTTCGCCTCTCCTCAAGACTACTAAAGGAGTACCTTTCTAGTAATAAGTGCATAATCTCAAAAAAACCGAAAATCCTTGACTTGGACTTTTTAAAATAGATGACGTTTCTTTAGACTCAACTTTAGTTCAGCTGGATGAGACGAGTATTTTTTGTATTGATTTTGTGCTGAACTATTTTAGACTTTCCTTTCTTTCCACTTTAAAAAACAGTTCGATACCTGTAGACCAAATGCCTCAATTCCCTCCTTTGTTCGGTCCTTAATCTGGTGCCTGACGACGACGCCATTTTTTCCAGTTCTCTCAGAAATAACTTCTCGGTTGGTAACCACATCCGTAATTTGTTAAAGTATTGCAGAAATTATAGAGTAGTGGACTAATTTCGTGCTTTTCTTTAATAACACAGGATAATGATTGACATTCTTTACCCTAACCGGAATACTTCTTTCAACACGTACAAGGGTCTTAAGCAATCTCTCCGAAAGCAATCTCTTTTCTTTTCGTGACGCTTGTTTAACAAGTCATTTATTTGTTTCACATTTCAGAGAATGTATATGTCATTTTAATTGGCGAACCTTAGCTGCAAATTTTACTATGTTGGGTCTTATTTTAAGACCGTTTTTGTCGCACCTATATCGTAGCCTGGACACTTATCCCCGCTTCCATCGATACCTCACAACAGAAGCCGAAATCATGCGAGACGAGGACCGCATCGCGATGGCAAAAATTACGCGCTGGGACACATATTTTGCGTTGATTCGAAATAATATTTTACTGCAGTTATTATTGTAGCTTATAGTAAGATTACGCATTTAAAATTTTAAACTACCAAACTATTTTGATACTCGCTTTGAGTTTTAAAATGAATAAAAATTCGGTATTTAAATTAGTTGGGTAAATTAACAATTTTATATTTAACTTTTATTTTACAATCTTAATTTTATTTAGAATAATGCCTCCTCTTGCTGCATTCCTGTTTAAGCTCAGAAAAAATTAAAATAAATTTTAATTTTTTTTTTGTTTTTTTTTGATTATCTTCGGAATCATTCAAATTTTCGATTTTTTAAATAAGCAACAAAAATTTGCCGTAGGTATCTACCTAATTTTGTTTTCGGCATTAACATTTTTACGAAAAAGTAATACAGCAATGCAAAAACTTTCCCATAGCAACCAAGAGAACCCACAAAAGTGTCAAGAATAAGTTTTTGAAAAATTGTTTTTTTTCAATAATCTTGAAAACCACATAAAATATAATATATATATATTTTTATATGGCATACTCTTTTATAAGTAAATAATGTGCAACTTTGGGGTAAATTATCCATTTTCGTATTTTGAGGGTAGACGATTTTGAAACACCGTTTATGTATATTTCTCCAATAAAATAAATAATAAAAAATATTTAAAACATTTATCATATACCTAAAAATACGTAATAATAAAAAAAATATATTATCTTGTAAAATGTAAAATATTAGGTCCCGCGGTATCTCCAAGTAGTCGTTCCACTGTACGGGCGTTCGCCACCAAATCTCGGCTTCAATTTTGACGCCACGAAACCAGTGTCACGGCTAGAACTCTCGATCGGCTACGCCTATATCCAGCAGCACAGTCCGGATGATTCTATCACCACACGTCAACGAGTTGACCTGGGCGCTATTCACTTTTACTGGTGCTTCCTGAATTCAGATCGACGATCGCCCCTTCACCTGCTTTAGTTTTCCAGATTAACCAGAGTGGAATCTTCTAAAGAGTATCTTTTTATGTAACCTGATTTGTCACATTTTCAACACTCCAACTTCCGGTCCTGACGGCTACGTCCTTCATTATCCTAATGATGTGCCTAACTGATTAGTGAGTTTCGAATTTAATGTTAGTGCATCTCCAAGTTTAGTGTAAAGCCTCTGCTAGTAATAAGGCCTACCTCGTTTCACCATCGTAGATTTCATTCAGGAATGCTTCATCTTCCAAACATTCCATGATTTTTTCTGCCCATCTGGATATACCAGTTAAACTAAAGCTTCAAACTTTGTAAGGACTTCTCTGCCTTTTGGCGTCAATTTTTAAACTATGTGCTGTAGACCTGTTCCAGATGTGACTGTCCGTAACGCATCTCTAAATGGCTCACCAGATGATCGTATACTTTAAGCTCTTCAGAGGACAGTCTTTGTAGGATGATTTGATTTGCAGCATCTCGTTTCTCTCATACTTATACTGGATCGTGTTGGATCCACTCTTACAATAAACCATTTATTTCAGTAATTCTTGCTCCCGGACCTTTCGGTAGAATGTTCTTGCACTTAGTGTGGTATTTAAAACAATCTTGAAGATAAAAGGATGCCTCAAAATTCGAAATCATATTTAAAATCTTTTTTTTTTGTCAAGGAATCGGTCATAAAATAAGCTCCTTTAAGCTCTCCATCTGGTAATTGTAATATTTACAACATTAATCATAAGCAATATATTTTCAAAATGAGATGTCCTAACTCCCTCAGTACACTTCATCGTAAACTTTCGGTTACTGCCATACACCATCCCTATATTTGGTTTTAAAGTAACAGTTGTTTCCCGTCAAAGCTTACAACGTAATAAATGTACCGGCAGTCATTAATTATAAGTTTCGCAAACTATGCAAAGTTTGAAACTCACGATGACGCGAACGACCATGTTAAGTTGGCATCCTCATCCCGGTTAATGAATGACCTCTAGACTATAGAACTTTCGGTATTTTAAATATATTATTTTAGTTCATTATATAGGAAATATATTCTGGATTATGAACTCCTACCTGGCACAATTTTGATTCTGTAATGATCCAATTATTTACATTTATTTTAATACTTGTTATTCCTTCACATTATTTAAAAAATAAAAAGTTAGAATTTTATTTAATATATGTTAGGTTATAGTTTTTAGATTATTTTTTAAAATAAATTTTCAGTTCGCGGTTTTAAATAGTTAAATTTATTGTTTTACCAATTTTTAAGCATTGAATTTCTTACTCACTAGTACAATAAGTTAAAAAAAGTTTCAAAACAGATGAAAGCGATTTAAAAATATGTACGTTAGCTCGTTCGATCTAGAAACAATTAAAAATAAAAAAAAGGGAAAAAAGGGAAAACAGCTCCTGAATCTCCATTATTTATAATTTTAAGTTGACGTTGAAAATGAGCCTCCGCGAGGCAGTTTTAGGTTGCGTGCACGGGGTCAAAGCCCGAATGCGTAATATTAGATAATTTTTTTAAGTACTGTAAATTTTACTTAAAACTTTATTTTTCGACAAATTAGAAAATTGTTGATTAACGAAATTTTGTCAAATTCGGAATTTTCATAATAAATTTTAAAAATCTGATTAAATAATTAGTGGAAAAATTATTCACTTCGTGAAACCTTTCATATAAAGCGTAAGTCTCCAGAAACTACAACATATACTAAAATATTTTAACGATGGCGGCACTTACACTATTATACCGGAAGTAAGGATCAAATATAGAGTCTAGTAAGAATCTACATCAAAATTTCAATATTTGTTGTATAAGTCTTTCATTTTTCCTAAAAGGAAACTTTAAACCAAAAAAGCACACGTGTATATAAGCAGAAAACCATAGCATAAAAATATAATAATACACAAATATTACATAAACCTATAAGCTAACAATATTTAGAATAAATACTATTTATTTAATTTACGTTATTTCCATACTTGCAACTTGAGTAACACCATTTTTTAATTCTAATCCTAATCCTATTCCTAATTCTAAAGGGTGGTCTAGTGATACCTTATTTTGATCGTGTGGTTTTTATGGAGCATATTAATATTTATTTACTAAAGAAGTGTAGACTTTCTGACAGATTTTTAGCACTCTGAAATACATTTAATTTAAATCAAGTAATAACCGAGCCTACAAGATGGAGTATATCTAACAATACAAGTACCCTACTTGATGTCATTATTATTAATAAACATTATCCAATTAATGGAGTCGGTTCGTTGTCTTGTGGCAAAGAACCATTAGTGATCACAACTTAGTATTCTGTTGTCTTGAGTTTCCTAAAAGTAAAGAGGGACATTTTAAAATGAAATGTTATTAATACGGATTTATTTGAGCATGACGCTTTAAGATTTAATTGGGATAGTACCTATTACATAAATTCCGTTAACGATAAACTTGTGGCTTTTAACAACAATATACTTTGTTTAGTTGACAAACATGCACCAATTAAGACTAAAACTATTAAAAATAAACCATTTACTCCCTGGATAACTGAGAATATTAAATTGCTTATGAGGCTCCGAGATAAAGGACTGCAAAAACTAAATCAAAGAATACCGATTTGCCTTGTAATTTTAGAAAATCAAGAAGCCCTAATAGCCCGGGAGCCAGTGACAGATTTTTTTGACCAATTTCAACCCTGACCAAACTTTGTGGAGTACTAAATTTCGTTGTGCTTTAAGGCAAAATGACCATCAGCTAGCGCACCAGCGGTGGGTGGGCCAATGGGAGGGCCGAAAACACGTAAAAAAAATTTCAACTTTCAGTCATTTCAACCCTGCCGAAATTTTTGTAGATGGTAGTTTATATAATTATTTAAATAAAAAAAATCGTCAGCCGGCTGTATGTTGGTGGAAAGCCCGTCAGCTGACCATAAAAACATGTAAAAAAATTTTTTAATTTCAGTCATTTCAACCCTGCTGAAATTTATAGAGATGATAGTTTATATAATTATTTAAATAAAAAAAATCGTCAGCCGATTGTATGTCGGTGGAAAAGGCGTCAGCTAGCGCTGTGAAAGGTGTAGCGCGTAAATCACATATGCCACCCACCCGCGTTGTTAAGTGTATCAGCTGACGGGCTTTCCACCGACATGCAGCCGGCTGACGATTTTTTTTATTTAAATAATTACATAAACTACCATTTATAAAAATTTCAGCAGGGTTAAAATGACTTACATTATTATTATAATATTATTTGACGTGAATTTTACATGATACGTACAAACCTGTTAGTGATACATATATTTCATGCATTGTAGCAGATATTTCTCATTATAAATTGTTATAAATTTTAATTAATTGAATTTTTTTTATGAAATTAATGAAATTTATATATAATTTACAGTTTAAAAAAAAAAAATTATTAAAAAATACATTTTGTAGTGAAAAAGGCAAGTTTTTGTCAAAATAAAGGCTATTCACTGTTCATCATCAATTTCATCTTCACTGTGACTGGTACAACTATCGTTATCTTGATCATCGCATTCAGACTCACTATCAGAGCTTGCCTGTGATATTAGGTCATCATCATCACTAATGTTATCTATAAAAAAAAATAATATGTAAGCATTTACGCACCGTATCAAACGAAATATAATAAAAGTATAGAGTAAATTAAAAAATTTTCACCTTCTTCAGGCTGCATAGTGATGTCATCGACAGAAACTGGTAACTGTCTTCCAGTAAACCAGATGTACCTAAAAGTATCATTGACTTGTGTCCATCCATATTCCGATGGATCATTTCCATTGGGCACTTTTAGGTGTGCATGTGCCCATGTTTCGGATATGTAACATGCTCTTGAAAATTGATTGACTAATTCAGCTTGGCACGGCGGTAGACTTGACCCATCAATATTTGTTTTCGGCAACTCAAAGACGTCATTTCTACCAATTTTGTAATTTTTATGAAAAGTTGCTTCTCTTGCCTGGTTAACTTTTTGTAATTTTTTAAATCCGTACACAGCACAGATATACTCTTCAATCACTTTAAAAGGTTCACTCTTCTCATGCGATGGCATCGACATTTGTGTGAATGCTTCAATGAAGCGAGAACTTTCTCTCATTATTGCCAGCGGTCGCTTTTTTCCTTTGCGGAAAAATGATGGATTGTAACGTATTTGAGACATATTACCGAGCATGATGATTAACACATCTGTATCAGAGCAACGAATTGTAATATTCGCATCGAACTTCAACTGCGAAACGTGAAAAATCATTTTGGTGTCCGCCTTCTCGTGCGCGGGGCACGTCAATGACGGCTCCAACGTTTTGACAATTTTTCCATCGTTCACTTGATATTTATAACATGATTCACAGTTGATATAAATCTCTTTATTATTCATATAAGGTGCCATGTGATTTTCAGCCCAGTGTTGAATGAAGAAATTGACGATTGCTTCTTTGAAATTCGGATTTTTCAACTCCGTAGCCAAATCTTTCGTTCGCAACTGATCGAGACCATCAATCCGATAATCAGATATTTCCATACCCCTCATTTTACGCTCCGTATCTTTTATGGACAGGAAAATGTATCTGTCGAATGTGACTATAATAACTTTTGCTGGAGTTGCACAAATCCACTGCAGAAGTTGTAGAGAAATGTTTCCAAAAGTATTTGGTACTTCTTTCATCAAGTGAAGAATGAAAAATCCATCGTAGATAATCACATCTGTGTTTGTAGGTGCTTGTGATTGAACTTCTTTCTCCAACAATTTCATCAGAGCCGATTTTTCAGTCTTGCAAATAGAACCATCAAGATGGCACATTGACAAAGGTACTGGCGTTAATGGGTACGCAAGAACCTTTGCAATATCAACTTCTTTTTGCATGGAAATGTAAAGAAGCTTGCCAAAAATATCACGCTGCATGCTCAGCTCCACTTCCTTTCCAGCAATTGACAATTTTTTTTTACTGATGATACTGGCAAAAGTATGAAGTTTATTTTGTGAAATAGCCTGATCAAACTTACTTGGATCGTCTACACACAATTGTATAAATTTTTGTCTCTGCTGATTTCCAGTTTCTTCAACACTCAACAAAAGGTCAGCGACATTTTCTGGTGCAGCTTGGCCAGTAGAAATGTTGTATAAATTATTTTTGTTTAAAACTTTATCAAACGGGTTGATATTTCGTTTTATTCCACTAATTAATCGAGCTAGTTGACTGCTGTTTTTTTTAATCACACCCTTTGACAAATCTTGTGTCACGTCTTGTTTTTTAGTTAAATGTGCATCATCTAACGTATGACTAATAATCGCAGATCGAATGGTGTGGCTGCGGCACCATCGCTGTCTAGCTGCTATCGAACTTGTGATATGAGAAATTCCAGTCAGCTTATTAGCAGCATCTGCATTAATAGTTTGCTCAAGAGTGAGGTCAACTGATTGCCTTGAAAACGGTTTCTTTGTCCTTTTAACGCCGAATGATCCCTCCTCTAGCTGCGAACGCAGGCCAGGATGTGTGTCGTCAATTTTCAGCAAATTATCGAGATATTTAACTAAATATCTCGAATAATTTGGCTGATTAAATGTGAAAAATAAGTAAACCATTTTTGATAACATATATTTAAATAACTGGAAGTCGCCTTTGCGAATACTTGCATTTAGGAACAAATAATAGTCGACGAAACGTGTGTATAGCATATAGTATTGTGGGGTCTTTCCATGATCGCCTTGCAATGTTTTTTCACTGTATTCTTCGTATTGTTTTACCAAATCTAATATTTCTTCATTTTCTATGAACGGCGAAGATGCTTTTTTCTTTGAAAATTGAATTAAAGCTAATATTAATCTAGATTTGCATTCATCATCAATCGTAACATTATTTTCAAGAATGAAGCTTTCAAAATGCAATATTCTTAATGCTAAGGCAACCATGGGGTGTAACCGTTTACACCTGTAAAAATGCTTTCCAGCAATCACACCGTTGACTGATCCACTGGCAAGCATGAGAGCATCCACCATAATATTTGTAATACCACAATTATCGATAAATTTGTCCAATGCTTTAAAATAACCCAGTTTTATATGGAAAGATCCCAAGTGTATAAATAAATTATCAAATACTCCTTTTTCGGTACTTTGGATTTGGAGGGCGATTTTCGCGATAGCAAGATCGTATGTTACCTGCATATACTCTTCTCCGCATTCATCAGCCACTTTTTTACTTTGCTGCATAGTCTCTAATACAACAGATTTGTTTGTTGGCGAAGAATTTATTGTAGTTAAATAACGAACGAGTTGTTGTGGAGATGTGTCTTCATGCACTAAACTATTGTAGCCTACCCACATCGGTGTCATTGACAACTGATAATAGTGTGAAAGCATCCACGAAAAATGAATGTGACGTTGGGATGTGAGATTTACTGTTATTGAATGTAATGGCGATTCGAGAGGCAGCAAACACTCAACAATTCGCGGTCGTTTCGGATACGGTTGCAAATCGTGGCTGATTACGTCGAAACTTCGTCTATGTTTAGTTTTTTTCGGTACCGTTACGTCGACGTTAATGTTGCTCGTACTTGCAACAGCTTCCTCTCTCTCAACAGCTTCCTCTCTCTCAACAGCTTCCTCACTTTCACAAGTACTCACATCTTGAAAAATTATTCCCACGGTATCGTGAAGTGTATCTTTACCTGATGTTGTATCAACAAACCGATCATAGTTATCAAAAGCGACACCTGTATGTAATCCTGGTAGTCGTTCGATTCCATCAGGACAAATATCTGAAGTCTCGCAAGACGAAAATGTAGCTTCAGTCTCAAGGCCTTCTAGAACACTATAACTACAAGTATGCCCATATCTATTGAGAATGTTGACAATCTTTTTACTATTAGTAAGACTTTTTACAGTCAAGCCAAGGGTCATATGTTTTGAACATTTTAATCGGCCATTTAATACACCATAAATAAGATCTTCTCCATACGATTTAGCTAATCTTTTAGTTCTTGAATTATGTTTGCGACGATAATTATTTCCGGCTAAAATTTTTTCATAAAAGTCCATCAAAAAGTCAGGAACGTCGCACTCGCCCTGTATTATGTCTTTTACTGTTAAGTTTTGTGGCAAATTACGACCTTGAAGATTACGAATTTTCTCATTTAAAATATCAGCAGCAGCCTCTAAAATATTACGTTTTTCAACCTCACTATTTACGACAATGCCCCTGTATGGTTTCACAAGGGTTTTATTTTCAAAAGTTATAATGGTAATTCTTTTTGGAAATTTTTTAAGTAATCTTTCCTTTAAGTGGTAAGGTTTAAAGGTATATGCACAAATGTCTCCAGTAAGCTCTTTTAAATGATCAATAAATAAATCATTTAAAAATGTCAGAAAAAATGTTTGTTCTTGATTGATAATATTTTGAAGAACAAAGTTTTCAACAGCTGCATACGCCTCTGCACGAGCGTCTCTTGTCAAATGCCACTGTGACTGTTCTTTATTACCTCTTACAACTGATTGGCGAGTATTATAATAGGCTACTTTGCACCTCTTGTGATAAAAACTATCGATATCAGATGGAAAATCGTCTACTTTCTTCACCATTTTCTTCGTCAATATCATCGCTTGACTGTGCGATATTTTTCACCGTGTCGCGTCCTGACTTCGTAAGTACAAATAACTGTTCCTCGCGGCCTTTTACTTTTTTTCTGCTTTTACCACAAAAAAAAACAACTATGACTCACAGTAGTATCATCAGCATTGCTTATCTCAGCAGCACATTGCCTGAAAAATATATTTATAACGTAAATACTTTCATTTATAAATAACTTAATTATTTATAAACTTATACGAAAACATTCATCGATATTGATATACATACTGCTCTGTTGAATTAGCTGCTGATTGTGCTGTAGAAACTGTAAGTCTTTCCATCTCAATGTCATCACTTTGATTTTCAGCATGGTGTCTGAAAAAGGAATAGAATTTTTGTAATGCAAAATTTCATACAACTTGTAACTTTAATTTTAATTTTAAATTATGCAGTAGCACTTTCTTTAAATATATATATGTTAAATAACTGATATTGATATACATACTGCTCGGCTGAACCAGCTGCTGATTGTGTTGTACAAGAGTCAGAATGAGTATGTACGGTAGGTTCAGTTGCCGCAACTTCATCAGTATTATCGCTCTGATTTTCAGCATGTTGTCTGAAAAAGGAATACAACTTCAATAATGCGTTCTTAATTTCGTTTTCTACACTCTTTTCAAACTTTTATTTTTATATACATTATAAAAATTTTTATATACATTAATTACTCAAATCACATGTAAATGAAAAAATTAACTATATACATACTGTGATGTTGAAGTTGATGCAACTTCTGGTTTAGATGCAGACACTCTGTACTTTTGCGGCAAGGCGGTAAAACGTCTATAACAATCTGTGTGATATTTCTGGAATTCATTGACTTCTTTTGGAACCACAACATCACAATAAGTTAATTTATTATCCTGGCGAATTTTCAATGTTTCACGACATTTGCACAATATTTTTTCTTCAAAGCACTTCAATTTATCACTTTTTCTTTTGCAAATAACGCAAAACGGTTTAACGTTAGACATTTTCGAATTTGCTCCGAAATTACTTTTACGTTGCTTCTATGTGAAGAGACGAAAAAGAACTGAACTGCGTACAAATTGAAAAGTACGACTACTGGCTCAAACGACCTCAAGGCTAAATGTGTACCTAAACTTTTGGATTTCTATAGGTCCGAATCTCACTTGCGTCTAGCCGGCCCGGTAGCATTGATCCCGAACGTGGCCGATGTACTCGGTTGCTTTTAGCGGCAAATTCAAACAGGCGATTTAATATTGTAATCACTAATTTTATGTTTATTGAGTGGTTAGATAGTTTTTAAATAATAATATGATATACACCATTGAATATCATTATGTAAATAGAACGTCGAGTCGAAACTTTGACCTTAACCTGAAACCTGAACTGTCAAAATCCGAGAATGTTCGCCATTCGATCGATTCGGATTTCGGTTCGGGACCGATGCTACCGGGCCGGCTAGACGCTAGTCCGAATCTCCCCGTATAAAGCAAACAAAAGGTTGTTGTCCTTCAATGAACAGCTGACAATATTATACTTATATAGAATATTACTTTTCACCTTGTGCGTCGTATATACAAGATCGTGTATATTTTACAAGTCGTTTGATTTTAACAAAAATGATATTAATAATGTTGTTTTAAATTGATTTATACACCGTTAAAAAAGTACGATTGAAAGAACTTTTTTGATTTAATTTTTTTTTTTCAACAACTGGTTGAATTTTCAACCAAACAACGAGCCAAAATATGAAAAAGTTTAATTTTGAAGTTTAGTGTGTTAAATTTTCAATTTTTTTTATTGAAAATTCAATTTTTATTTAACAATGTAATAGTTTCATTCTTAAATAGAAATACATATTATCGCATTTTTACGTATCATGTAAAATTCACGTCAAATAATATTATAATAATAATGTAAGTCATTTTAACCCTGCTGAAATTTTTATAGATGGTAGTTTATGTAATTATTTAAATAAAAAAAATCGTCAGCCGGCTGCATGTCGGTGGAAAGCCCGTCAGCTGATACACTTAACAACGCGGGTGGGTGGCATATGTGATTTACGCGCTACACCTTTCACAGCGCTAGCTGACGCCTTTTCCACCGACATACAATCGGCTGACGATTTTTTTTATTTAAATAATTATATAAACTATCATCTCTATAAATTTCAGCAGGGTTGAAATGACTGAAATTAAAAAATTTTTTTACATGTTTTCATGGTCAGCTGACGGGCTTTCCACCAACATACAGCCGGCTGACGATTTTTTTTATTTAAATAATTATATAAACTACCATCTACAAAAATTTCGGCAGGGTTGAAATGACTGAAAGTTGAAATTTTTTTTACGTGTTTTCGGCCCTCCCATTGGCCCACCCACCGCTAGTGGACCAGCTGACGGTCATTTTGCTTTAGAGGACAACTAAATCTAACACTCCACAAAGTTTGGCTAGGGTTGCGATGGTTGACAAAAATCTGTCACTGGCTCCCGGGCTATAAATAATTATTTTTCTCAATGCGTTAACCAAATTAACAATAATATATCACAAACCAAATTAAATTTTTACAATGAAAATAAATGGCATAATAGTAATCAAGAATTAAATTAAGGTCTTCTTGATGAAGAAAGCGTTAACAGTATAATTAAAACCATAAAATCAAATGCTATAGGAGCTGACGGACTTTGTATAAATGATATCAAGCTTTGCCCACCTTTTTGTAAAAAACCACTTCTAAACATTTTAAATACTTGCATTCCTACAAATGTATATTCCGATATCTGGAAAAAAGCACTTATAAGGCCTATTTGAAAAATCTCTAATCCAAAAGAACTAAAAGACAAACTGTAAGGTGAGTTTTAATGTCATTTAAAAGAGCCTGCACTGACTCGTAGTTGGATTTGAGTCTTAATTTTGCACTGGTGGAAAGGCGTGTTTTTAGAATTAACATAGATTTACCTTCAGCATTAAGTATTGAGTCGTAAAATTTAGTAGATTCGATTAGTTTTAGAGTAGTGTCTTATGAGTCATTTAAAACTGGTAACAGACTAGTTGCTACCTTCAGATCAAAACCCGACATGTTGAAATCGTTAGTTTTTTCTATACTACAGTTATTTCCAAAATCTACAATTTCCTGATATACTTTTTAATTTCTAAAACTATATCTTTTATGATATCAATATCTTTAGCATCTGAGGACCAGAGGTGCAAAACGCAATTTGTCCAAATTTTCACATTTTGAACTAAAGGTGGCGCAACATTATTTAACTGAATTTCTATCATTTCACATTACTTTGGACGTTCAAATCGAATTTTGTACCATTTAAAATATATTGCGAAAATCCCCTAGACATGCAAAAAGGATTTAGTCCATCACCTTTAGACAAACAAAAACTATTTTGTCCACAAGACAAACAAATCGCGTTTGGTCCAGAAGGACAACAAGGTTGTGACATTGGTACCAACTTCGAAAGTAATAACATTGTTACCACATCTAGATGGTGTAAGGAAATTAAAACTAAAATACAAATTCCACAACCAAAAATTATAGCTGGATACAATAAACACATGAGAGGAGTTGATAAAATGGATGGGCTGATTGCTTTGTATAGGACAAAAATGCGATAGCGAAAATGGTATTGGCCAATAGTTTCATTTTTTTTAGATGCAAGCCTCTCAAATGGCTGGGTACTTATGAAAAAGCTAAGACCAAATGATGCAAATTGTGCCTCCTTACTAGAATTTCGGAGGTATATCGCCCTAAGTTTTTTACAGTCTTATAGTAAAAAACCAAGTAGTGGAAAAACTACGCTTCCAGTTCATAAAGCCTCTAGATTTGATAATATAGGACATTTAATTCGGTACAATAAATCTGATCGAAGGTGCCAAGTATGCAAGAAGAAAAGTGACTGTGGATTTCATCCAAAAAATTGTTTCAAAAATAATCATATAAACTAAATAATATTAATTTTATGTATTTTATGCATGGAGTCTCTTTTGAGGGACGGATCATAACACACTAATATAAACTAATATTTGATTTTTGTATTTTTTTTATATCTTATTTAAGTCATTTAACTAATTCATAAAGAAAAAATACATAAAAAACTATTTTTATAAGTTCCTGCACTAATGGGTTAAAAAAAAGCAAGATGTAGTAAAAATCTTAATTCTGATCCATTCGGGATGCTTAACTCTCTTAGTCTCTATACCTCTGTCTTCTTTCAATGAACACAGAAAGTGTTATAATACGAGCATCATAAATAAAAGAATAAATAGGCAGTGCAAACCTTATTAACTTCTCCTGATGAAGACACCAAAAATTATCTTCTAAATCTATATAATGTCCATATTTTTTAATTTTGGAGATTAGGAAAGTTTTCAATATTTCAAAAAGTTGGGACTGGATTGTCTATTTTGCATAGACTCCCTTATAAGGGATAGACCAAAAGTTTGACGTCTTTGTTAATTAAAGTTTAAGCTATTTTATAAATATTTGGATTAAAAGAAGGACACTATTCTTTACTCCTAATGACTCGGAAATATTATTTTCTATTTTAACTGGATGTAATTAATCTCTTAGAAAATTATTTATTAATTAAAAAATATTGTTAGAAAAACCAAATGCAACACAACCGTCGCATCATGCAAACACAAATGTAAATTTTTTAAGAGCTAAAGTAATAATAATTTCTCTTATTGAAGTTGACTTTAATCAATTGAGCAGTTGTTAGGTTACAGGAAACAGAAGAATACGACAGGCGATCAGTAATAAGTCTGCAGCTATGAACTGGGTCCGTAGATAATCGATTTTTGATTGTACAAGTTCTTCGTCGAAGAGATGGATTAGGGGGACCAGAGGAAGTTGTCAAGTTGTTTGTACCCCACCTCACTGAGGAGCACCGGATGGCAGGGTTGCCATTCGCAAGAGAACATCTATACCTGTTTACAGACGAGATGCTGAGCTGATATTGTCAGTACAATATAAGATCGTCAACCAATTTCGGAAGAGGTTCTAATATACTTTAGGAAGAAATTTCTTTAACAAACCACAGGGATTTAGTACTGCTTGATGGGAACTTTTAACTGCAGCCAGATACATTGGAGATATTCTGGAACATAATATTGTCTTTATGCCCCGTTTATGAGTAACAATTTTTACTTAATGCTTTATAATGCACGGCCTCACCTAACGAAATTAGTTGCTAAGTATATTCAAGAGATATAAGGTTTTTAGGATGGCCAGCATTCAGATTGGATTTCAATCAAATAGAGGATTTTTCGGATCTGCTCTATAGAAGAGTGAGATCTGCAAATGTCTACCTAGCTAATCTTGAACACCAGCAGGGGTTATTAACTGCAGAAGTAATATTTCGGATATGCTAGGGAATGCAATACAAGTTACTAAATTTTATTTTTTACATTCAAAAGTAGTTTTTAGCTGATATTGTTTTTTTCGATTTATATCAGGGAAAACATCAACATGTAAAATTTGGGTATTTTAAAATTAAACCTACGTGATTATTGACAATGCAATTCATTCAGCGAGCTCCACCATGTATACAGCAAGAGATTGAGAGTACCATGAAAAAAAATTGTTTACGATTTACTGTACTGACCCATCTAATAAAGATTAAGTTTACTCACCGGGGAACCTCGGTCCCCTTGATTCAGTCATGCCAACAAACATCAATATAGTTACTTTATGTTTGCTAATAATTTACATATATATCTTCTTTCTTCGACAACTAGCTAGTGTCCCCTAAAATAGTTAAGGCTACCCCAGACGCTCCACTGCCGCTAAGCAGTAAGTATCTCAACACTCGGAAACTAAGATAACATATACCGAGATCTTAGAATCCAAATGTGTCAATTGAGAAGACAAGTGAGGGCCCTCTATAACTCACAAAACCAACTCGAAGGAACCAGGTTGTGGTCAACAGCGACAAACTCTGGTATACCATAAAAATCTAGTGATTGAGACACTTTTAAACAAATACAGGGTGTTTATAAAATATACGTTTATTAAATATATTAAATTACTTTAGGATATTTTACAAGCACTCTTCCAAGATTTGGAAAAAATATGGGACAATAAATTGATTCTGCATCAAGCAAATTAAATTTATTTATTTCCTAGATTTCCTAAGATTATTTTTTGAGTGTAATCTTGCAGCATTTTTAAGAAGAAATTAATAATACTTTCACACAAATAACTGCTTATTTCTTTGGTTTATTTTATGAATTGTCGCGTATGGAAGTACGCAAATGGAATAATATCAAAGTGTCGGGTTACGGTCCAAGAACTGTTAAATCAAAATTTTTTAATATAATTCTAAACAACTCGGGCCTATGAGTAGGTTTGCTAGAAACAACATAATAATTATATCTAAAACAAGCGAAGGAAAATAAATATTTTACCAGCTTTAAGCTTATGAAGGAAAATATATTATTATGATATGGTCTATTCCTTATTTAAATTGATTTTATTTATTTCTCTGCTCCATTGACCCGCTGAATGAGTTCAAAAACCTAACATCTGAAAAACCTAGATTTAATAACCAATCAATACGATGGAAACGAACGACATGTATAATAGGAGTACGTATATGTGACCTAAAATAACGAATACAATTTTAATTTTTTTACTTATTCAAAAAGGAGATATCCAGCTTCATTATAAAGTAATTTTTATTATACTCTAAAACTTAAAAGATCCAAATAAATACTTTTTACGCTAATCATTAACTTATAAAGTATACATTTACACTTTTTCGATTCGAAACCTATAATGCATTTTTTATCGATCAGCCATGAATTTTAAAACAGTCTCTATACTGCGTAACCTCACAAAACTCGTATATAAATTGTGATTTTTGCGGAAGATATATGGAACTTTTGAAGTTCAAAATAGTTTTCCATACATATTTACGCGGGACTCGTCGGTAAAAGTTTAGCATAACTTCAAATAAGCGATGTCAAAAGTGTCGTGTCGGATATTTCTATAAATTCGAATTTTTGCACGTATATATAGTAGCATAATATTTGCCCTTTTGCCACAAATAAGAAAAAATATGAGTATAATAGATAATAGCAGAAGATTTTTCCACTATTTAATGTGTAAAATAGCACAGTGTTTTTATTGATTGGCGTCAAATTACACTTCAGCCATTTAGAAATTCTAGGCAATCCATCAAGTGATACCTTTAAGATCATTCTGAGAGCCTTTGAGTGTAAAATACGCCTCGTAGGGATTACTAATGAGCCATGCAACTGGAGGCTACTGACAGAGCTTTTTAATTAAAAGCAACCTGTGGTAATAATTACGTTTGCAAGTAATAAAATTGAAATTTGTTATAGTGGATGGGGTTTTAATAACAAGTATTATAAAATGAGCAAATAACAGAGCTCAAAGGAGACCCCTATATAATAAAAGCAAACAAAGAATATTTGATGGACACATGACCTAAAGTAACTTTAAAACATCCCATAGGAGGAAAATTTAATTTGAAGCGGTTCTTTGTATGATTTTTTTTTATTTCGCCATATATAAATATACAATAAAGCTAATAAAAATCATTGCTCAAAAGAAATATGCTTCAATAAAGATACATTTTTGAAATTCAAATTTTAGACCCTTAGGAATAAATTTTATTCAATAATTTTTGTTTTGTCCTTCATTCCTTTCTTTGAATTTTCCTAGTTTCTCTTTTAACCTATGTTTAAAGATTCATCCTAAAAGATAAAAAATATATACTTTTAATTGATTAATGATGAAATAGCTTTCAATTAAAACATATGGACATTAAGCTTATTAGTCAGATTTTACAAAAGGTATTTATCTATTAATTTTAGTTTTTGTTATATTTTTTTAACAGGCTAATCCACCCAATCCTGGAAAGAGCGAGTGAATCCCTTACTTTTTGTGAAATAATTTAATTGTAAATCTCAACCTGACTAACCCATATTACCCTTAGAAATGAAACATAATGAACCTACTTAATCAGAAAGGGCACGGTGGATTAGGAAATATACGGGGGAAAACTACTATCTGGCTTCTTTCCCAATAGAAAGGGACGCGATAGTTAGGCCAGTGTATACTAGTAGATTTTTTTTTCGGTGAAGGAACATAGCCTATATGGCGCTGACCAATTAACCCAACAGATCAAAAAAAATTGGATAATACAAAATATGTCCATTTATTGGATCCATCGATAGAAACATGCAATAGTTTTATAGTATTGCAGATATCAATCTTGGCTATCTATACTTAATTTAACCCCACTTAAATTCACTGTTAAGCAGGTAACTTAACAGGCAAAACACTTTCTCCGATAACTAAACTCGATTATTTGCTGCAACTCCTGGACCTGTAATTGGTCACCAACAGTGGGACTATAATATTGTTTAAGGAGTAATAGGAAATTAGAGTAAATAACAAGCTAATTTTCACTTCGACTGCGACTACAAGTAGGAACTCGCTTTACACACCACATCTCGGCGATAGTGATTTAACTTGTCTGTGACAGCAACAAAGATCGACTCTGACAACTAAACTTTGACCGAGTGACTTTACTTATTAAGTGTATATTTCATTAAAAAAGTTTTTAGACAGCTTTAACATCAAAGTAGTGTATTTTTATTCAAGAAGTATATATAATTATTTAGACTTATGCTTTACGTTTTATAACTTACTTGCAGATCTGCTGATGCCCTCTCTAATACAGGGCGAAATACCTATAATTAACTTAATACACCATTTTCTCTGTAATTTTGACTTTACGTTATTTGCTGGTTTTGTATTTTATCTACTTAGTGACAAAGAGAATATGAACTATTTTAGCATACTAGTTTCCTTTGGCTATTTAAAGTTATTGCTTAATTGTGAAGTCTGATTTAGATAATAACACCTAGAGTTAATTAAATTAAAGTAATAAAAATTATTAAATCCGTGCCGAATAAAAACCATAGGGCGAAAAATAAATCCAAGTTACGTTCCTATTCTGCCACTAACATTTTAACGCTCTCCTTAAAGAATAAGGCATAAGAAACAAGCCAAATAAATCAATTAATGAAAAGTTAGGAATTAAAAAGAACAAAAATTAGAAAGAACTTAATTTTCAATCATACGCAGCTATTAGATGGTGAATATAATATGTGAATACTTTTAAAAATTTCT
This sequence comes from Anthonomus grandis grandis, assembly GCF_022605725.1. Taxonomy (NCBI): domain Eukaryota; kingdom Metazoa; phylum Arthropoda; class Insecta; order Coleoptera; family Curculionidae; genus Anthonomus; species Anthonomus grandis. The sequence continues at coordinate 7,622,975 of NC_065546.1, forward strand.
ATAATTTCAATCGCTTAAAACATAGTTTTGAGGTAAATCTTCAATTACTGGGTTATTCCCAAATATATTTTTGGGCATATTGGAGTCATATTCATTTATTATATATTTTGAGGATTACAGATAGGGCCAATTAGGTACTTTGTTAGAAGAACTAAATAAACGGATCACTAAATGTATTAAAATTTTTTAGATTTTATAATTTATACAAATTATTTTAGTCTTTAAGAATCGTATCCAATTAAGTTATGCCTTTTAATTATGAAAAATAAATGTAGATATATTCGTGTAATATCTAAAAAATATGTTTAAAGGAGACAAAATAAAGATCATCATTTAATTATACGAAATTCACAACCAGCTATACATCCCCTATTATGAGTTAAGTGTATATTTCATTAAAAAGGCCTAAGACCTAGGAGCGTGACAATTTCATAGAAATATATGGATTATACTTATGGTGACAGCTTTATGGATTACTGAATTAAAAATTTATGCTTCATGACTATTGGGAACCTTCTAGGAATCGATTATTTCGTTAAAACTAAGAACTTAAAACCAATAATTAAAACTTAAGGAAAAATAAATCTTTATGATAGAAAAGGGTGTTATTGGTTTATTTTCCATCTAGCCCTTAGATGGTCCGGTGATGGAAAATGGTTTATTTAATCACTGTTTATAAGGTTTAATGGGTTGCGGATTGAATTTGAATTATTTTAAGATGAATAAGCAATAAGCTCTTACCGTTCGCTAGTACGTAATTTCAACTATCTCAAAATCCCGTGATTTGCTAATTTAGATCCCCGAAAGAAATTACCCGCAGCTTTCTAACAATCCTATTATTAGACAATCCTATTATTTCTAGACCTATGCTATATTTTTAATATCATTTAGTAGAAAGAAAAGTACTAAATATACCATCGAATCTTAAAAAAAAAATAAAAGGCAGTTGCAATAATATTTTACATATGGATTATTTTTTAGATTATATTACAAGTGGCGGAACTTAGTAATACTTATAAGTTTTTCCATTTTACAGTTCATCAAAAATTACGTTTTATTAAATATGTGCTATATAAAATTCAGTTTAATTATAATTTCCTTGACAGATATTAAAAACTAACACCTTTTTATTAAAACACAATGTATTATTGCATGGATTTGAAAAAATTACTGTTATTTTAATTTGTCAAATACTATTAAGATATTCACAAAAACAGAGTTTTATACTCTAAACAATCTGTTCATTAAACTTTTAATGCGGCAGACAAAAATGCCTTTTTTGTTCTTCTGATTTTTAGCAATTCTTTTTGAGATACGGGGGTGGCAATGAAAAGTGAAACAGATTAGTTTCTACAAAGCTTATTTTGGATCCAAGTCAGCCCAAAAAAATAGTAAATATTGGCATTTTTGAGTAATAGTGTGTAAGAAGCACGTCTTACTTGAAAGTGAATTTCGGAAATACTTAAACCATTTTTTAAATTCTTAATTACTGGTGTGAGTCGTTTGTCAACACACCGTTTTTAATACACATTTTTAAATAGTACAAAATTTACATAACATATTATAGAATTTACCAATCATTTTTATATTAAAATTGTAATAAAAAAGCCTTATGCAGAAGCCTTGCATTACTAAGACATTTCTATTGTGTTTCAACAAAAACTGTGATAGTTTTTGTATCACAAATCTTTTAAGTGGGGAATATTGGTCTTAATAGATGTTGGATTACATATTGGGAATAGGACCTGTTGAAAATGAAATCTATGGATTTGATAGTGTGAGTTTACCTATTAAGTGTATGTTTCATTAAAAAGTCTTAAGACCTAAGAGCTTAGATTATGCTAAGTAGATATGGTTATCGCTCTATGTGCTGTGAGTTACTTATAAAAGAATTTCTAATTTATTTATTCAACAGAAGAGAAAATTTGTCTTCCCAAATGTTCGCAAAAAAATATCTATATCGTTGTGAATTTTATTTAATTGGATAAAAATTGAAATGTTTTTTAGCCCTTGAAGTAGCGAAAACCAAACTTTGGATTATGAAAAATTATGAAAGTTAAATTGCCAACAAATGCTTGATAAAAGCTTATAACATGGAAACACCAACCAACATTTCCTAGTTTTCCTCAAATACAAAAAAATATGTAAAAATACAAAGTCAAAGGGGTATATTAAGTTAATTAAACGTGTTTCGTCCTATATTAGGACATCATCAAATCTAAAACTGTTGTAAATCACAAGCGTAAGCCTAATCAAATATATATGCCTCTAAAACCTCCTCCTCATCAAAACACACTACTTTGAGATTAAAGCTGTCTAAAAAACTTAACCTATTAAAAAATACTGCAAAAAAACAAGCTTTTTAATAATTTGATATGATTTGATTTTAGATATAATGAATTTAAAGAATAAATTATTAAATTTGTACCGAATAAAAACCATGAGGGCAAAAAATACATCCAAGTTACGTTCTTATTCTGTCACTCACATTTTAACGCTCTCCTTTAAGAATAAGGCACAAGAAATAAGCCAAATAACTCAATTAATGAAAGGTTAAGAATTAAAAAGAACGAAAATTAGAAAGAACTTAATTTTCAACCATACATGCTTAAAACATAGCTTCAAGTTAAATCGTTAATAAATGGGTTATTCCCAAATATATTTTTGGGCTTATTGGAGTCATAGCCATTTAAGTTATATATTTTGAGGATTAGAGATAGGGTATATTAGGTACTTTGTTAGAAGAACTAAATAAACGAATCACTAAATGTATTAAAATTTGTTAAATTTTATAATTTATACAACTTATTTTAGTCTTTAAGAATCGTATCCAATTAAGTTATGCTTTTTAATTATGAAAAATAAATGTACATATATTCGTGTAATATCTAAAAAATATAGTAGGCAAAATAAAGAACATCATTTAATTATACGAAATTTGCAACGAGCTATACATCCCTCATTATGAGTTAACACAACACATGATATTTATTAACATGCTACCACTCATATACATATTCAAATATTTGTATCGCATTAGATTTGCTCACTGAATATGATTTATTCATAACATTTTTATTGGAATCGTATTCATTTAATGTTTTACATACAAAAATAGCTTCATATTTTTCATAGTTTTTTTGCCTTGAAGTTAAAAATCTTTAAGACCTAAAATCTATTGAATTGTTGAAATATTCTTAGACGCGATGTTATTTCTAAAAAAATTAAAATAAGCACCAAAATGCAGTTCTTCGAATCTTAAAGTAGCATTGCATGCCGCATAATGGTTTAAAAGAGCAAAGGGGAAACAGGAAATACTTTATGGGACATGCACATAGAAACACGTTCCACCAATACAAATAGCTGTTACGTAAAGTTTTAATATTCTCCATGCATTTATCAATTTAGGTCAGTTGTTAGCATGTTTTATTCGATAAATGTTTCAATAAATGTATTATTTTGTTTAAAAAAGTGTATTAAAATATAGGTTTTGTTTGAATATTTTTTACAAGAAAATTCTTATTATATAAAAAATTTTATATTAGAAACAATTGATATAAAACGTTAAAAATTAACCTCTCTTCTTAATAGATTTTCCTCATTTGAATACAAAGAAAATTACGAAACATTAGGGCTTAGAAGCCAGACGTGTATCACAGATATTGATATTAAAAGAAAATGTAGATTACTTTATTGATTGTGTTTTTATGACGTCTATGCTATAAAACTTGATCATATAAACCATTAAATTTTTTTAGAACTTTTCAGTTTATGGGCGTTTTAATTGGTATTACGCCATGGTACTAATTAAATTGGAACAAAAATAGAACTATCCACATTTAAAGCAAAAATAAATGCAAAAATTATATTAAGTAATAGTAATTTATACAGTTCAATTTCAAGAGACTTCTTTCATTATTTTATGAGATTAATTAACTATTTCTTGGCTCTTTAATTTGCGAGAAAGGCTAGTCGTATCAAGCTAATCTTAGTTTTTGCATTTCTTTTAATATTTTGTCTAATTCTAATTTAATTAATTTTAATGTATTATCTAACTCTTTCACTTTTTTATACAGTATGAGTCAGGAGGACCGCACCAAATTCAAGTGAGTATTGTACACGTAAAAATAATTTTAAAAAATTCATATTTTTACGATTCTCACTTGATTTCAAAATATAGCGTAGTTGGTACATTAATATGGTGTTAATTATAGCGCTGTTTTAACAAATTTTCAAAAATACTGCCATTAACCTCTAAATGTTGGTTCTAAAAGTTGCTTTTCTAAGTGATGTCTTTCTTTGACAATCACTGCCGCATTTTTATTGCATTGAATTAGGGTCTTTTTAATCTCGAATTTATGTGTCGACTCTCACTTTGTACACCTTACTATTCAATCAGCCCCACAAGAAATAGTCTAGTGGTGTGAGGTCTGGAGATCTTGAAGGCCAACTAATAGGACCACCGCGGTCCATCCATAGTCCTGAAAACTCTTTGTCCAAATATTGCTTGACCTGACGAGCGAAATATCCGTCGTGCTGAAAATACATTTGCATTCTGATATTTAGAGGGACCTTCTCTAGTACGGTTGTTAACTTATTGCGCAAAAAAAATAGTTCTCGCTTGCGTGAAATAACTATCACAAGTATCATCCGTACCACAACTCACGATTACCGAAAACTTGCTGAAAATTAGTTTCAGCTGTTGCCTGTGGACTTTGATTTGACCATACATGAGAGTTGGGAGTATCATTGATGCCATCACGGGTAAATGTTGCTTCATATATAAAAAGTATGCGTATTATTATTTATCCAACCACAAAATTGCATTCACCTAACATAATTCTTAGGTTAGATAGGTGCTGTACATACTGTAGATGGTATGGATATAGGCCTTGTTCATAGAGCGTGTTGATTACTTTTTTCTATGGCCAATGCTTCATGACCAAGTGAGTAGCAATTCTTCATGAGTTGGTCACTACATCATCTTCTACCAAATTCTACTTATTCTAACTCTTGTCGAGTGGCTCGTTCAGATGTTATGAAAGTACAGGCCATAGACCTGGTCTCCCAGGTGTTGTAAAAACTATGACAAATACGTTTTTGTTTGATTTTCTCCGATGTGGAAATCGTCGACTATATTTTGGAATAGCATTCTCATTATAAAAACATTTTAATTACGATATAATTTAAAAACAAATGAGAATCGAACAAGAAAATATAATTTTTTTTTAAATTATTCTTCAGTATTCAGTACTTATCTGGAGTTTGGTGCGTTCTTCCCGCCTCATTCTATTTATAAGTAGTTCATTTTTATACTTCTTCCTGGATGTCCTGGAACTTGTGTTTTTCTCGCTTAATTTACCCAAATTTTAGTTTTAGGATTTTGATGATTTAAAAAAAATGTGTTTAAAAAAAATAGTACATAAACAAATATTTATTTAAATAAACATAAACATTTGTGTAAAATCTTCAAAAAGTGCCGTTTGGTTGGTTTGTTATAGTACAGTCGACTCTTCAGGCATCTCCGCGGAAAAAAGTCGTCTGATGTCAAATCGAGACTTCTGGGCTGACATGCAATATCTCCTCGGCGCGATACAAGTTTTCCTGCAAATATTTTGTTTACGCCTAACAATAAGTCACTAGGCTTAAGATCTGTCCTATTGCATATCGCATGATTTATAGGCTTAAAATTCTTGCAGTAGTGGGAAAAAGTCATATCATGTAATGGTCGGAATTTACAGTCGCAGATCACTCTTACTGATATCTTAAAGAAATAATGACCCATAATCCATATCTTACGTGTTTTTTATATTATAGTTTTTTTTCTTTATTCATTTCAAATTCAAAACGAACTATCCTTAAAAAAACGCTAATTTAGATATACAGGGGACGTTTAGTTTTATATCTAACAAAGCTCTGTGAATCATTTCCTTACCTTCAGCTTACCTCACTTCCTCTCCTATCTAACCCAACCGAAAAAAACCGAATTGGTTCACGTATAAGCGAATAGTAGGCAAAAATGTGTGGTAATAAAAAACATTTTAACATTTTGGTCACAATTTGTTGGCACGTCAACCGATTTAATTTGTTTTTTGGCACTGTTAAATACCACTAACTGCCATAAAACTATATTTGTAATTGTTCCAATTGTTCGACAGTTTTAATTATTTCACTTTTTCCATTTTTAGCTATATATATTTCCCCCTTCTTTGACTAGACATCTCAATCCAACAAAACTAGTGATTTCTAACATCTATCTAAATAAAGACAAATAGTCCAAATCCACAACTAGAAAGTCAATGCGTTATAGCCTTGGACGGCGACGGGAAAATATTTTCATGAGGGGTCCATTGAAAAAATCTAAGATTATCTCCTCAAGAATGACCATTTTGTTTTTCTGAGTACAATGGACGTGCACTGTAAATAATAAGGTAAGAGATGAGCAGTCCCCATACTCCATAGAAACACAGAAAAAAGTACTATGTCTTGTGTATTCTGACACTTCATGGAACACTTGCTATTGTTTGAGGCTAACTGCCTGAATAATAATTAAGAATATATGTAATAGCAGTCATTTCAAAAGATTAAGAAACAAAATGACATTCACTCAAAGTATAGTGATTTTCTGCGACTATTTTTCTCTGTGTTCTGTTGCATTTTCTGTAACTTATTTCTCTGTGTTCAATCTCGATGATTTTTCATCGATATCTTCTTTTTGTAAATTCAGACTCAAACTTTTAGTTAATCCAAAAATAGGTTTGAGCACTGTCAATGAAATTATGAACTGTGGCGTTCGAATAGAAGCAAGTAGCTCATTTGGCTGCACACCATCAGATTTTACTTTCAGCTCGTCCATTTCTTCCAGAGTGGAATCAATGAATCTTATGCTATCGTCGAACAGGCTAAGTGATACGAGGTGTTCAATCCAACGCGTTTCGCCAAATTTTAGAAGACGAGTTTGCTTGGCGCCAGTCTTCGGTTCAAGAATGGTTTTCTTTAAAATAACTCCAGCCTTGTTACAATTTCGAAAGAAACTGGCGACTTTTTTGACCGTCCCCAAGCAGTTGCGAATCGGTGCAATGTCGCATGCGTGACAGATAGCCAAACTCAAATTGTGGTTTGCACAATGAAAATCAGGTGCATCTAAACCTTAATTTTTAACAATAGCTGCACATCCTTTGAACTCTCTACTTATAGCTCGTGCTCCCTCATAACCTACAACAGAGATCATCGTCAGTATTGTATTATTTTCTCCTTTGAATATTATTTATGACATTTAAGCACACTGAAATGCGAATTCACCTTGCTCTTTCATGTATTGAATCTCAATGCGAAGTTTTTTCAACGATGTTAACAGTGTATTAGCCAATCCTGCACCTGTCACATCCTCTACAGGTGCAAAACACAAAAAATCTTCTCGTATGACGTGTTTCCCTGCAACTTTTCGTACATACTGTAATAGAAAATTGTTCTATTCCACTTATATCAGTCGTTTTATCGGCAGTGACTGCAAAACACCTCGTCTTATTTACACAATTTACTATTTCATTCGTAATTATCTCCCGTCCAGCCTCGATAATTTCATTCTGTGTCTTAGATAGATTGCATTACCCCCAGCCATCATCAATGGTTTCGCAGAAACTCATCCCCGCGCTCTACTGCATAACGTAGGAGAGGACATCGTTCTTCTTGTTTTCGTAAATAAGCTTGAAGTTGCGCGCATCGGTGTTGGCTTCATCGTGATACTTTGTCGCCGCCTGTTCTTTAAACCTGTCTAAAGCCTTTCTCCAATTTTTCCAACTAATTTTAATGAGCGCCTTTGAATTATCATGGCTGCCTTTCACAACTTGCTCTTTTGCAAATATTATACACGATTTATAATACGCTGCATCTTCAACTGCTGAGTATGACAGCCAAGGGTATGTTCGCAACCACCATAGCTGGAATTTTAGATTTTTACCACTAATTGTCGATGCCGAAAACACGAAAAACGCATCTGGTGTCCATACATTTGCTAGAAGCTGATATTTTTCTACATCGTTCAATGTTCTTCGACGAAACCGTTCCACGTCATTATCTCGATCTAGCAACTTTTGCGCCTTCTAAAAGTTAACAAGACATGAATTTTATACGTTGAGCTCATTATGATTCGGATTTATATTATAAAAAACTCATCACCCAGGTAGAAATTTCTCTTGGCATTATTATACCTCGTCAAAAAATCAATACTAACTTAAGCATTTCTCCAGTAGGAGGATTTACCAAGATAGCACGAATACTACGAAGATTCACACTCAGAAATTACTAAATCGAAATTGCATATACGGTTTACACTAAATTTTTATTCGATTATTCATTATTTGACTGTTGATAGAACGCAAGGTTAGCGTGGCCTGCCCTGTAAACGTCAAAACCGCAATGGATGTTACTTGCGTTCAAACGCTCCGCGCTCGTAACGCCCTCCAGTCTGTTCATTCGTACATGTAAAAGCTTTTTGACATAATAGCTGTCTTGCGGACTTGTGTGACATTGGCGCACTATTCGAATAATAATATTATACAGGGTGTTCCGTTGATCATTTTACAAACTTCTAGGGCAGATAGAAAACGTCAAAAGAAAAACAAAAGTTAATTGTTTATTATTAATATTAGGTAATTCATTTTTGTATCTCATAACTTGCTTTTCGTCAATTTTCACAAAAACGGTGATTTACCATTTACCGACTTTTACTAAGAGCAATTTTTTTATGTAAAAAGCATAGGAATATCATAATCTAATGCCCAAACGGGCAGAAATTAGTCTTAAAGAAATGGGCCTAAATTTACCAAATACCCCCCTGATTCTGAAGCCCCTGGAAAAATTTTTCGTGAGACCGATATTTCGGGGGGGGGGGTCTGGACCCTCCGAACCCCCTCACTGGATCCGTCCCTGGTAACAACTAAACTTACTTTCTGTGGCTGTTCTCATAAAGATAAAAATCTAATTTCCAACCCTGTATCTTTTATCTAGGAAATTTTAATTGAAGCCATTTATTCAAATATCGCTGTCATATTTTACCTAAATGCTGTACTCGTGTTTTAACAAAAGCGTCCGCATTTGTAAAACATTAATAATTGATTGCGTTTTCTGGGCTCACAAAGGGCGAAACGGCCCATAAACTGGCCTTACCACGCAGAAAAGGTTTCCCATTTGAACTTTCGCCTTTTCGCCGTGATGCCTCCATGGCGTGGAGGGAGTCGGGATTAAAGGTAAAACACGTGTGCATGTCGACAGTATGGAAATTTTATTCGAAACTTTTCGCCCATCAAATGAGTACTTAGGGTAACGGATGCAGCTTAAGGTGAAGAGATATTTTAACGCAGGATTTGGAAGAGTTTATGAGTTATTAAAATTTATAGCATATTTACATGTATGTTAAACTTGCTATGAAAATATAACAAGTTTTGAATCAGAGTAAATTACTTATCTTTTGATAATAGGTTTTTATAATACTTTAGGCTTTTATAATACTCAACCACATTATTTATATCTTGTATGTATTTTTTTGCATAAAGAACATAACAAAAAAAAAAAGAAATCGGTCTATTGCTATAGCATATAAAATGGTATCAACAAAGCAAAAAGGTAACGTAACTTAAAGTAAAAAAGTATTATACAAAAGCAAATAAAATTTTTCATATACAGGTTGGAGTCAATCATTTAGGATCAAGAGGTACAATATTGCGTAGAGGTGAAATATTGCAATCTGCACGCATGAATTTTGTGCGCTCTGCTCTGCCGTTGTTTTTCAATAGTTGTACAGTCAATCTAGCTTAAAAGTCGGGCAGACATACATCACCGTATCACTAGTTAAATTTTAAGTTTCGATAAGGCTTAATAAAAGACATTTAAATTCGATGCGGCACTTTTTGAAACACCACAATTTTTAAAGGAAAACCAATTTAGAGCACCGTAAATCACAGACAAAACATTTTAAAACAAAAATTATACAACGCAAAATTATTTACAAAGTTCCTCATTAAGCTACAGTGCAGAAGATAGAGCTCTAAAAGTACCAAACATATTTTTTTTTGTTTTGAGTAAGTGATTGGTAAAGTTGCAACTACCATGTGCAACTCTCGTCTGGCGGGCCTTGCTGTCTTAATGCTTAGGGTTTTTATTTAAAATTTTTAAAGTTCGAAAATGTATGAATCATATAACTTTTCAGAAATCATCTGCGATATATTATAACCAAAACTATGCAAAATGAAGGGAGTATAAAATACACCCAAAGAGCCCAGATATTTTTTGTATGTACTCCACGACATAAAAGACGTATTAGGTACTATGGACTTATATAGGACGTCCACTTTCCACAGGATTCTACGTCATATGTAGGTACTTTTAGGACATTTTACGTCATATATTGAACATAATATTACGTATCTAGGATGCTTACATGACTCCTTTTTTGGGTGATAAAATGTATTTGGGAAAAAAAATTACTCATTTATAAAAACTGAAAATATATTGATTATAAAACAAATATATAAAAATATAAAACAAAACATGTCTAAAAAATTTAAAAAAATTAAACGTTTAGGAAAATAGAAAAAAAAACATTTGTTTTTCTCAAATATTGTGAAATACAGTCTTCAATTTTTTTTATGCTTCTAATCTCTGCTTGTAGTGCTGCAACTTAAAATTATATTTTAAAATAAGTAAATTATCAAATAAGTAATTCATTACTATTAAAATGAACAAATATGCTCTTACTTACCATGAATTGAGCTAGATCCTAGTAGATCCTTCCTATCACTGAGTGATTAGTTTATTTTGTGAGCATAACACTTTAACTTAATGTATTCAAATTTGAAATATTTTAATATGATTTAACAAAGCTTCTTTCATTTATCAAAGTCTTAGATTAGTGGTTATAAAAGTAGATAGCAAACAGGGTTTGGGCTTATAAGAAAGGGTAATCTGCATAGAAAAATCGACCATAATTGTATAGTTTCAATAATTATAAAATTTTGATCAGTTTAGAAAATCATATTTATTGCAAATATATTTAAATGGCAAATATAATGGATAGGATATTTTGTTTTATAACAGTAACTGCTTAATAAGAATAAAATTCATATTAAAGCATAATCTTGACTAGGTTGATATTACTGGTACCTTGATCTTGCATTGTGAGGTTGTACAGGTGTCTGATTTCTTTCGGTTGCCTTGGCCAATGTCGATCTGAAAATTAGAATGAGACTTTATTATGTGTGATGTCTGCAATAGTCAATTGAGCAAAATTTGTGGCTCTTTTTTTTAATATAATTTTATTGTAGGAAAAGTGTAGTGAATATTCATTTCAATAAAATTGTAAACAAAGTAACTGTCAAACCCAAATATTGATTTTCTTCTCAAGACCTCTTTAAGTTTTATTGTGGGTAGTACATACTTATAGTACTACTTATTTCATGCAGGAATTGTCTATATTTTCAGTAAGATTCCAAGGTTGACAGATGACTTAAACATGGTAAAATCTGGAAGGAAACCATTTCGATAGATTTGGGTTAATGGGTCATTTTTCAGCTGAGAGTTGAAGACTTCAGCTGGTTTTGCTTTGAGCGGATTTGCATAGGAAATACCTTATCTTGGTCCGATTTTTTTTGTGTTTTAAATTAAAGTTTCCTGTGTTATTTTGTCATAAAAATTCCAAAGAAAGGCCACATTACAACCTTGGTAAGTTGCACATGGCACATGGTCAACTTATTCTTCCTTTTTTTGTTATAACCCATTAAATATTTGCATTAAATTTAATTTTAATTTAAAGTATATAAAAGCATCCAACTTTTTAAAGCGAAATATTAATGAACAATTATTTTGCTCACCTCAGAAATTCCTCAGTTTAGTTTCTCACATGTAGTTTTGTTTTTAGGCTTTTTTCTTATGTTTCTCTTTTTTCTTCTTTTCCTAATTGCCCCCTTTTAACTACCACTTAGCCACCCTCATATATTAGTTTAATTTATCACTAATATTGTGAAGGATTTGATGGTTTGAGGCCCATCGAACACACTTGAGCTTCTTCTGGATATCCTGAAATCCATCACAGAGGGTAGTACTGGCTGAATCACTTTGTCCAACCACCACAGAAGACACTGTCCTTCCTGAGACACACCAGGTGAGCCCCATGGCCGTCTAGTCAACCAGAGCGAGAACAAGGACCACAGTTATCACAGAATAATATAACCATTTAGAAGTGTAAAACAAAGGCCACACACTATTTTCACCATTGGTAATACTCATTGAATAATTAATTACATATATATTTACTAGTTTTGCTTTAATTTTTGAGGTACCTTGTTGCCATAATCTTTGTTGGGAACTGAGTGTATACGTATATGCGAGATATATTATAAATTGTACCGTATATATTTATTCATAAACCGCCGGTTTTTATCACTTTATTTAACTTTTATAAGTTCTAGTGAACTTGTAGATTTCATGTGATTAATGTCAGTTTCTTTATTTAGCCTTTGACACATTCACATTTGAACTTTGATAATTAGAGGTTAGGTTATTTGTCAATACCTATACTAAAGCTGAATTTACGAAGTACCATTTTATGTTTAATTTTGTTGACCTAAATTAGTTGTGGTTTAATTATCTAGAAATATTTCCTGCTTTCGGTTCGGGGCCATATTAAAGCAAGATTTTGAGGGTATCATTGCACGAAGGGTAGCAAAGCAGGTGGCGCTTATAGATACATATTCAATAAAGTTTACCCCGGATACTCCTATTTTGCCATAAGCCACCCTTAATTTAAATTAAATAACTTAATAATACACAACATTCATTCTTTTTTTTCTGCAACAAGTAAACTAAATTCAAATGTAGTAAGGAAATGTTATTATAAGCCGAATTTTGATAAATCCTTAATTCATAGGTGTGTAAACTTTTATCACAAAGGGGCAACCGACGCCATCACGCCAATATTGCCAAGCCGACTGAAAGCAGGGCGTCCGTTCTCGCATCTGTCATTTGTCTTAAAGGATGTTAACAGTGTCAACTCCCTCATGTTGCAAATGACTTATTTGACACTCAGTGACAAACAAAAACACTGGGTTGCTTTTGCTACCGATCTTGATTATTTTGAATTATTATTATGACCATATTCAATTATATTACTTTTTAGATGTTTTGATAATCCTATACCTAATTACTTTTCGACCAGATCAACATGTAAATTAATGAAATTTATAGAGTATGTTAGTCCTATGGAAAGAGGGCATCTCGATTTGATAATTGTCTAATTTATACCGAATTCGTTGATTTTTTCTATCAAAGTAAAAAAACATTCAAATTTTTTTTTCTGTTTACCCTACTAAAATTAAAAATATTGAAAATAAAACTTAGAAGCATTGAAAAATACAATATTTGAAAAAAAATCGTTCCTTGCTTATAGTTTTTTGTGTTAACAAAAATTTATGTTTTTTTATTTTAATAACAGGTTTAAAACAGAGTTATAACAGGTTTAAAACAGAGGCGCGTAACATAATACAGAGGCGGAACATAAAATCATTCATTTTATTTTAGATGGGATAATGCAACAAAACCATTAAAAAAAATAAGTAGGGTTAAGTTTCACCCTTTTGGAGGAGTTTTTAAATAAAGTTAGTAGACTTCTTTTAGATCTGTGTCTTAGAGCGCTACCAAATTCATTCCAGCTAGAGTCCGCAAACTGTGTAATACACATAAAGTCTTAAAAATACGTCAGACACTAGCAAAAGCTTAAAACTAGAAGCACATTTAACTTAACTTTTTATAAAGAAGTTTTAATTTTAAAATAAAAATATTTAAAGTAATTAATAAAAATTATAAATTAAGAAATATGACTTTAAATTATGAATTTTTACTCTGGATGTTACCTATAACGCCACCTGCTTACCTAGATATTTACAATTCTAAAATGTGTGTTCTAAATGCCTCGACATTATTCCTTACGTTTCTATCATATCTATGTGATATAACGTAATAAAACCATAACCTATGCAAGGAAAGTTGTAAAAATGTCATTACTTTAAGGCATATTTTTAAATTCCAGAAAAAATATTTATATGAAATGATTGAGTTTTTACTCAGCAGTATAACATTTACCGAAAGTCTAAAAATCTATCCACCTAAGAAAATCTACTAAAAGTCTTAATAAAAATAAGTGAATTATACTAGGTACACTTAAGTTAAATAGGTCACAAACAATAATAACCAAAAATTATTCGCACCCTTAACATAGAAACTATACGTAATATTACCCAAACACGCATATGACCAGTTTGCCCTCAAATAACATTATTTTATGCTTCATACTATTTCTAGATAAAAGGTATCTAATATATATACCTTCAAAGGAAACGTATTTTTAACATGTAAACGCTATTATTTATGCTTATAAATAGTGTCCCATAAAATATGGTGAATAATTTAATAGTAGATTTTAAAAAAAAAAATTGGTTTTTCTAGTCCAAAAGGCAAAGGCAACTAGAATATACAAGGTAATAAGCTTAATGTAATTTTTTGGAATTGTGCATAAATTTAGCATTTAATCTTCCTTTTTAACAAAATGTGGAATATGGTTTTTTTTTTACATGGAAAATCCTATAATTAACACTTTTTTTAGTATTTCATAGAGGATGCCACCAGCAATATTTTGATTTATTCCATAAAATTCCGTAACTCTTTTAGGCTAAGCATAATATAATTTCTTATTTAAAATATGTAATGTGCAAGCAGTTTTGCTTAAAAAAGGTATACTCTTTTGGATATATTTATATTAAAAGTTTTTAATTTTCTCGAAAGATAGAAATTTAATTTCCTATTTCAGGTTAAAACATTTGGTAAATAGGCTGTACTTGATAAGATGAGTTATTAAAAATGTCATTATCAGGGTTTATGTTCTTGTTGTTAACTTTTGCGTTAATGTTAGGTCCAGTGATGTATATTTATTTCTTTAGTTTAATAAGCCTAGGCACCTTTTTTTTCTAATTCGGAATTTCTTAGATAAGATAGGTTAAGAATATAATTTATTGTTTTATTACATAACTCATTTTACAAAGTTTTCTATTAACAAAAGCATGCTAACAACTAAATCGTAACAATCTCAACTATTTGTAATTATACCCCAAAATAAAACTAAATTAAAATATTAAAATTAAAACATGTAGAAGTTGGATAGACATAAAAAAAAAATATAAAATATATGTTAAAAAATGTTCTGTCTCTCCCATTGTATATAAATATGCCTCCAATAAAAGAGTTTTTAATTTTCCTCTTAACTGCCTGACAGAAACAACACGTCTAATATTCTCACGAAGAGATAATTAAATATTTTCCTTCCCTCGTATATAAATGATTTGTGAGTAAGAGTACTTTTCGGTAGAGTAAATTTTTGTCGGTAAAAGTTGGCTCTGTTATTATTTATTTTCTGATTGCAGTGTTTATAAACAAGACTAGCTGTCTCAAGTATGTATATCGAAGCGAGAGTCAAAATTCAACCGAGTGTTTTAAAATGCGGTCTACAGGACTCTTTCTGATGAACATTTTCCATGAAACAAACTGCTTTTTTTTTTAAAAAGCAATTCCGTACCTGAGATGGGAGTCAGAAAGAGAAAAATAGACTATCCTAGCTATTTCAACTCCCAACTCCAATCTTACACACTTAACTGCAAAACATCCCGAAGAAAGTTTTTGCTTAATTAAAAAATATGGTCTTCAAAACGCAGTTGGCTGACAACGTGAACTCCTAAAAAATTTGATACAGTTTTATTGTCAAGAGGATTATCCCCAAGTTTTATATTTTTTTATATCGCATTTAAAACTTAGTATATTAGATTTGCCAACATTAAAAACAAGGCGGTTTGCATCACACCACCTTTTAATTTTTGTGAGGTCTTCCATTATTATTTTTTCAAGAGTGTTTGGTTTTTTGTGGTGCCATATGACAGATGTGTCATCCGGAAAGAGAATAATTTCACCCAGAATATTTAAATAAATGAGATCGTTAATATACATTAAAAATAACAGGGGACCGAACTTTAAGATACCCTGCAATGAATTCCAGAAGGTGAAACAGACACCAAAACAGATTGGCTTCGATAACTTAGGTAAAACTTAAACCACGACAAGACAGACCCTCTAAAGCCATAACGCTCCAGCTTTCGCAGCAGAATTTTGTGATCGAAAGCCTTCGACAGATCACAAACATGCCCTCACTTCCATTAAGCTCAGAATCTAAAAAAGAAGCATCATAAGCATCATATGTACTTTTAGAGGATTGAAATCCATATTGCTCGGGTGTTATGAGCTTATATTTCGTTAAATATTTCCACATGCGCTTTATTGCCACTTTCTCAGTAACTTTCCAAGTGTAGGTAGTAGGGAAATTAGCCTGTAATTTGCAGGGTCATTTGTAGCTCCACCCATGTAAAGCGGGATAACAATCGACGACGATTTCAGAGACTCGGGAAAACTGACTATCTTAAAAGAACTGTGAATCGACGAGCACACTAAGTGCATCATCCTATAGTTTGGTTAAGATTTCCGCCATAGTCTCGTCATTGCCGTATGATTTTTTATTTTTTATATCACATTTTTTATATATACATCAGTCGCGTTGTGCACAGCAGTGGTTGCACATGTTGTTCGTGAGCTCCGCATTATTTCGTATATTCTAACTGCTATAAATTTTGTATTCTTCAGTTGCAATGATGGATAAGTGTGTAGCCTGTGATTCTAAAGTCAGCAGAAATCAACCAGGAATTCCATGCGATGTTTGTAAACAAGTATACCATGCTAACGCGCAGTGCTGCGAAGTGAGAAAGGATCAGGTAAATTTATTTCGACCAACCTCTGGTGTAAAATGGAACTGCCCATCATGTCGTACTGGGCACCGTGATGACCAAGAGTCTAGCGATCGGCGATCATCGATGTTGGCGTCGGCGGCGCCAAGACGACAGTCGATTATTATCGGCAACGACGCCGGTGGCCGCGGTAATGGTACTAATACCGGTGCGCCAAACGCTGTTTCGTCGGCGTCACAGGGCTTGTCGGCTGTTTGCTTGGAAAATGAACTGAGGATGCTGCGGGAGTCTGTTACATTTTGTTCTGACAAAATTTCAGATTTTGAGGCTACTTTAAAAGCTCTTTCTGAAAGCATTAAATGCATTAAAATCTTGAGAGAGGAAAACGAGAGATTAAAGGCTGATTCTCTGTTAATCACGCAAAAAATTAACTCAATTGAACAGTTTTCCAGATCCAATAATATTGAGATCCATGGGATACCAGAAATAAAAAATGAAAATCTTATTACAATTGTAAATAATATAGGTAAATCTATTCAGTGCGATATTGAAGAAGAAAGAATTGATTTTATTCATCGTGTCCAGAGTCGAAATCAAAATCTACCCAAAACATAGTTTTTTTAATTATAAAAAGGCAAATTTTGAGGAAATCAATAATGAAATGTCTA
Organism: Anthonomus grandis grandis; assembly: GCF_022605725.1. NCBI lineage: Eukaryota > Metazoa > Arthropoda > Insecta > Coleoptera > Curculionidae > Anthonomus > Anthonomus grandis. The sequence goes on from NC_065546.1 coordinate 7,640,475, forward strand.
AAATTTATTGGGATACTATTCTTACTAGTGTTAATATTGATATAAATCTAAGTAAATTTTATAATATTTTAAGGGATATAATCAAAGAAAAGGTCCCACTTATCCATCAGAGTAGTGGTTACCCTTATTATTTTTCAAAAGCTTCTATTAAAGTAATTAAGGAAAAAAATAAATTTCACAAAAAATGGAAAATATATAAAAACCCATCTGATCTAAACTACCAAAGCCTATAGTAGTTCGATTTTCATCCCGCATTTTTAAGGAGAAAGTGATGGGTGCTGTGAAAGCCAAGATTCGTTCTACTGGGAAAAATGGACCTGGTTTAATGCTGGCCAGTGCTCAAAAGCCAATATTTATCAATGAAAACTTAATCAGCGAAAAGAAAATATTGTTGAAGGAGGTCAAGCAGTTTGCTAAGGATCATCAGTTTAAATTTGTCTGGGTCAAGAATGGCAATATCTTCTTGAGGAAAAATGAAACATCACGAATTTTTCTTGTGGGAAACTCATCTGTTTTGGAGAAGTTGGGTGATGGCTCTGCGTAATTTATTTATAATGTTTCATTTATTAAGATATTTTTGTTAATAAAATGGCTCTTCACGTATATTGCCAAAATACAAGGGGCTTAAGAACCAAGCTTAATGAATTTTCTTTGGCTATGGATGGAATGAACTTTGATATTGTTTGTTTAAGTGAATCCTGGCTTAATAAAAACATATCTGATGGAGAACTGTTTGACTTAAATAAGTACAATGTCTTTCGACGTGATCGGGAGACAACAATTTCACAAAAGAAGGATGGGGGTGGCGTGTTAATAGCAACCAAAAAAGTGCTTAATGCAGTTAGTGTACCAGGGTTTTTCAGTGATGCAGAGGATGTATGGGTGGCTTTAAAAGTCGGAATCAATACAGTGTATTTTTGTAGCGTTTATATTCCGCCAAGTGATCGTATGGCATATTCTTGTTTTTCTTCAAAGTTATCCTGGATAAGTGATAATGTGGGTGATAGTTCTATTCTGGTGTGTGGTGATATGAACTGTTCTTCGGTTACATGGGAAAAGAAAAATAAGTCTGAGGATTTTTTGATACTTATTACCGTAAGTGCTGAGCATGCAGAACTTATAGATACATTATCATTTAGTGGACTAATGCAATATAATCCTATTAAAAATAATAATAACAGAATTTTGGATTTAATTCTTTGTAATAAAAACTATATTAGTCATATTATGAAATGTTCGGCCCCAGCAGTCAAAGAGGATAGCCATCATCCTGCTCTTGAATTTTTGTTTTGCCTAGATATTCCTAAATCCTTAAGAAACCCAAAACATAGTTTTTTTAATTATAAAAAGGCAAATTTTGAGGAAATCAATAATGAAATGTCTAAAATTTATTGGGATACTATTCTTACTAGTGTTAATATTGATATAAATCTAAGTAAATTTTATAATATTTTAAGGGATATAATCAAAGAAAAGGTCCCACTTATCCATCAGAGTAGTGGTTACCCTTATTATTTTTCAAAAGCTTCTATTAAAGTAATTAAGGAAAAAAATAAATTTCACAAAAAATGGAAAATATATAAAAACCCATCTGATCTAAACATATTTAAACTCTTAAGAAGTCGATCTAAGGGGCTAATAAAACGTGATTTTAATAATTATATATCCTTTTTAGAGGACGAAATATCAACAAATAATAAAATTTTCTGGAAACTTGTATCTGTTAAGAGGGGAAATTCTGGCTTACCTTCAGTTATGAAATATAATAATACTGAAGCCTCCACCTCAAAAGAAATTAGCGATTTATTCTCAGAGTATTTTAAATCAGTTTTTGTAGCGCCAAGTGTATCAAATAATCACCATAACAGTAACATGACACATGATAATTTAGGTTTAATTCAATTTCAACTGGATGAGGTTGTAGCAGGAATTAATGATCTGCATCCTAAAAAGGGTGCAGGCCCTGATGGCATACCTTCGTTATTTGTCAAAAATTGTTCTAGAGGACTCTCATATCCTTTATATAAATTATATAATCAATCGCTTTTACAAGGTCAATTTCCGGATGCGTGGAAGGTTTCCAATGTAATTCCTATATATAAGAACGGGCAAAAAAATATTATCTCCAACTACCGTCCAATAAGTAAGCTCAGTATATTTGCAAAATTATTTGAAAAACTTTTATATACATATTTTTTTAAGTTAGTGAAAAGACAATTAATTTTTGAACAACATGGGTTTTTTGCAAACCGTTCTATAGACAGCAATCTTCTCACCTATCTTGAATTTTTGAAGAAAAATATGGACAAACGTATTCAGGTTGACAGCGTCTACACGGACTTCAGCAAGGCCTTCGATAAAATTAACATTTCAATTTTGCTAAAAAAACTAGCTCTGGTAGGGGTGGGTGGTTTTCTTTTAAAATGGGCTGAATCTTACCTCTCGAATCGAAGGTTCACAGTCTGCATAAACGGCGTAAACTCCGAAATAGTTAATGTAACGTCGGGGGTGCCACAAGGATCTCATTTGGGCCCCCTTTTTTTCATAATATTTATAAATGATATATTTAAATGTTTTAAACACTCGGAGTTTTTGCTTTATGCAGATGATCTTAAATTCTTTAGACCTATAAAATCACACGAAGACTGCCAGCTCCTGCAGGAGGATATAGAAAGCCTTGTTGAATACTGTCGGATCAATTGCCTTTTTTTAAATATTGAAAAATGTCAGTTTATTTCATTTACTAAAAATAAATTAAAAATTCAATTTAATTATAATATAAATAATGTTGATCTTAAAAGGACCCAAGAGGTGAAGGATTTGGGAATCATTTTTGATGAGAAGTTACTTTTTGATAAACATATTAATACCTTAGTGTTAAGTGCGTATAAAATGTTTATAAAGGGTTTATTAATAGGCAGGCTAAAATTTTGAAATCCTCTAGATCCTATATTTTTTTGTATTATGCATTTGTTTATAGCAAGCTTAATTTTGGGTGTGTTGTTTGGAATCCGATTTACTCAATTTATAAAAATAGATTGGAATCTGTGCAGAACAAATTTTTAAAGTGTCTTTATTATAGGGATAATTTAAATATTGTTACTAATGACTTAGGTGATATAAGAAAACATTTTGGTATACTTACTCTTGACAACAGAAGAAAAATTTCAGACCTTTTATTTTTGCATAAACTGTTGAATAATAGAGTGGATTGTCCATGTTTGATGCAGGGGTTGAGATTTAATATTCCATCACGGCAATTAAGACTTAGTGATCTTTTTAATTTACCTTTCAGAAATACTAACAGTTGTCAGTCATCTCCACTGTGCAGAATGATGAGATTATCAAATTTTTATAATAACATAGATCTCTTTTTTGAAACCCAAAAAAACCTGAGAGGTATATTGAAGAGAGAGCTACTATAATTCGTATCCCAGACTTTGTGTTTTTTGTGTAAGAATTAGTATTTAGAAGTTAGTATTTAAAATTTAATAGTCCTTTTCCGGTTTCGCAATTGTTAAGGGTATTTAACTTTAGTGTCTGCAAGTTTATATTGTTTCTATATTTATAAGTGGATACTGTAGTGGGTTTACCTGTTTGTATCCTTAAGAAAATAAATAAATAAATAAATAAATAAATAAATAAATATCACTGAGAGCCTCTAATAACTCCCACGACTCAACATTTTCAAAATGAACAATGAGTTTGGAACAGATATACCAGACACAAACTCTAAGGGGTCTATATCTGACAAAATGTTACTGGCCAGGTCGCTAGTCACGTTACAATAGAAAGCATTTAAAGTATCTTCATTAACTTCAATCTCTTTTGCTTGTAGTTACCATTATGTCGAAACGCATTTATGATACTCCAGCTCTCTTTTTGTAAGTTTTTCGATGTATGCAATCTAGTTTTGTAGTAACCCTGTTTTTAATTAATTGCAAATTCAATTAGTTTTTTGTATAGATTTCTAAACTTCAATTTAAACTATTTAAAACTATTTTTTATCAGAAACTACGTGGCTATGTCGCACAATTTTTCCCATTAATCGTAATGTGATATCATAAAAATGGGTAATTTAACATGTTGGCTACCAAGCGGGTATTTTGAAAGTCTTCTCTTATGTACCATATGTATCACCGGTGATCAACTATATAAGTTCACTTATGTACCGTACGTATCACCGGTGATATTCTGCAGGTTGATGCTTCAGGGCGCTCTAAAACGATTGGGATTTAAAAGCAAGATATTTTGTCTGGGTAACGGGCTATAAATGAACCGAGTTAACCAATTTTTAAGTGGTTATCACCGGTGATCCACATTAGCAAAGTTATGCAAATAAAAAGTAAAATAAACATTTTTTTATATTTTATTATAAGTAACACATTATAAACGACCAAATATATTGTAAAAACACTTAAAAACTAGGTAATCTCTTAATGTTTTTCCTGATAGCAACTTAAGCAAAGGGCAGGGGTATTTGGACACTCATTACAAAATGTAGACACCAGTTTCGTTTTTTTACACGCTAATTTTGACTGTTTGGAAAGATTATATTCCTCCTCGTAGCATCCTATGCATCTTTTTTTTCCTATTATCCTTCGTTTTGTTTGTTACTTCTTTTAAGAAGTATTTAGTTTTTTTGGCCTTTTTTTCAATATCAATCATATCCCCGATTAGTCACTAAAGCCTCTCTAAATTCTGAAATTTCAATTTTCTTTTTATTTGAAATTTGATACAAAATAAGGACAACAACCGATGATTCAAATAAAAATTCAAATGCCACTTTATGGTACCATCTTATAGACCGACGAAGTACTGAGAAGTAAGAGGCCATCTGATCAGATAAATCAATGCCCATTTTAAATTTGTTATAAAACACAATGGCCTCTGGCTTGTTAATATTTTCGCCCTTGCGATTTTTTTTTATTTGTGTTTATTATATTGAGTGTATGTCTTGTAGTTATAAATCTAACTGATCTTTTATCCTTCCAATTACCAACAACTTTTCCATTATTTTCTTTTCCTTTAATTTGTCCTTTTTTCATTTTTTCTCATCTGAAATGTCTTTAGACGACTTTACTCCTTTGACGTATTTCCGTAATGTTCCAATATTGTGAGTTTTTTGTCCAGTAAAATGTCTGTCAACTCTAGGTTATTATAGTAGTTATCAGTTACTAGTGTTCGGCCGGTATCAAGGTAATCTCTCATTAAATTTAATACAACTCTATTGCTACTCCGTCCTGCTGTCGATGTATCACTTTTTCCTTTATAAATCTCTGCTTCATATGTATATCCACTCTCATCACACAACTTAAATATTTTAACTTCATATTTTGATGCCTTTCCTGGAATATACTGCCTAAACAACAATCAGCTTCTGAAAGGCATCATTGATTCATCAATTGAAACTACTTCCCCGGGTACTTTTAATTGCTTATATTTGTGTGTTAATTGATCTATAAGAGGTTTAATTTTGTGGAGGCGATTTTCTTTATTTGCTGTTTCATTATCGGAAAAATGAAAAAAACCGTAAAATATCTTGAAACCTGTTTCTTGACATAATATGACGCACAAAACAATGTCTGTAAATAAATTTTGGCGACCAACAGTCTGAAATTTTTGGAAATTTTGCCAGTCCCATATATAGTAATACTGCAAAAAAAATTTCCATTTATTGGAAAGAAAGATCCTTCCATTTTTTTTGTACCTTCTTGCATTTTTATTTGTTTCCAATAACATTAACTCTATAATGTCTGAATCTACAATTAGTCTAAACACATCAATGGGTCGTAAGTTAGGTGGTACATTTATTTTTTCTGCATTGGTAAAAGATTTTTTTTTAAAGACGTTTGGTCTACTTCATTCTAGGATAAGATTGTGCTCGGGTTGGTCGGTTCAATATTATCTTCGTTTCTCTTTAATTCAGGTTCGTCTATTTCAGAGTCTGTGTCTGATTCAGAGGTCGGTTCATATTCAGACTCAGAGGGCGGAAAGGGCTCATCCTCTTCACTATCTGAGAACACGTATTTACTGCTATTGTTAGACTGATTCTTCTCATTAGGTTGTATAACTCTAATATTTCGAGATGTACTAGGAATTTGATCTGGAATGATAAAAATATTGTTATTTTTTTTTTGTAAATTTTCTAGCTACCTATAATACCTTTAAGTTCTTGTTCACCTTGCTCACGTTCAATATCATCATCAGTTAAATCCTCAACGTCAATATTGTCCTTATTTCCACAACTTTGTTCTAAAAATTACATAAACATAACCTTAAATTATGCTTCTATCATTTAAACCCTTTACCTTTACCAGATTCTAACTCTTCGTACCATTGCAAAAGTTTTTCTTCCTCCTTTGTATCCATGTTTTATCACTTTTTACACTTACAACCCAAAAAAATATAATAACAAGCAAAAACAAACAAAATTGATTTCCATAAAATAAATAAAGGTCACATATGTACCATGCGAGTCATCGGTGATCCACCGAGAAAAACACCCAAAAATTGATACGGAACGCATACATCTCTGCGAATCCAGTGACATCTTTTAGGCAAAGACTGTACCATTAAATTATTGGGCTTGGTCTTTATTTAATAGAACTCTGAAACTTTTTGGTGCGGTACAAGGGCAACTCATTCGTACGAGTCACCGGTGATACGTATGGTAGTCAACGTGTTAAGATTTGAGTATGGAGTCATCATTCATCTACTATACCGTGTGCTTAAAATTAGGGGGAAATGTTGGTCTTTCACAAATTATAGTAGGCAGATCGCAAAAATGTTGTCCCCATATTAAATAAAGGCCTTAATTTATCACTTTTGCTATTTGCATACTATCATTTCTGAAAGATTCATAAATTTTCTACTAGGTACAAAAATTCCAGAAATTTGACAAGAAATATTCATAAAATGTATGTATTTCATAAAATTATATATTTTTTATATTATAAGAAAAGGTTATAACCAAACGTCCCTATATTATAGAAAAAGGCAACAACATCGCAACGCCGCTCGATCGCATTGCTGATTCTACCGACACAAGTAATCTTTACCAGTGACGTCGTTAAAAAATATTTACATGATAAATATTTATTATTAATAGATTATGCTTTTACTTATAAACAATACAACCGTTTATGAACTCTTTATGTCTTTTTTAACGTACTTCATTGGAATCATAGTACTTCTAAGAAAAAGCATTTTTATGGGTATTAAATATTTTATATTTATTATAGATTTCTTAATAAGTTTTTATTATTCTACATTATGACATTATGACAATATCGGTATTTACTTGTGAAAAGATCGGCCTAAATTGCCCTTTTTCCATGGGGCGGTCAAAGTTTTTACCATCGTATTACTTCATAAAAACACTTTCAAATTAGACCATCTTCCTTTTTCAACCAAAAACTAAAGAAAAAGCACAGAACTTCACAAATGCCGACTGTAAACACAAAGCCGTTTATCAAGATGACGTTACGCAAGATGACAACAGCTTTTGCCTATGGTATTGCCATATCAAATTTTTTAGTAGCGGTTTTAGGAATACGAATGTTAATATTTTTTTGCTTTTGCAGTTGTTATTTTTGAGCTGAGAATAACATATATTTATTTCTACTTTTAATTTTTAATTTAAAATCTAACATGAATAAGTTAAATTAATATTATTATATCTAATGATATATAGCTGAAAATTTCCTCTTTTAAAAATTTGTGGACAACAAACATGACAAAACAAAATCGATAAATATGTTTGTAAACAAAACACCCCTCTTGCCTCTGTGCACATGTTGAACTCAAACAAAGTTATTGTTTACCAATTCTAGCTTGTCAATGTTCTAAGGGGATACATGAAATTAATTGTTTATGTAAATACAAGAGAGTAAGATAAGTACACAAAGAATTTTAAAATTATCATTTACTGACAAATATTCATAATTTTATTATGTATCATTTGAAGTGTGATAAAGCAATTTAAATGCATTATGAATGTAATTTTTTTAGTGCATTGAAAATTTCTAATGTAAAATTGTAAATATCTCGAAAAGAATAAATCGTAACGAAATTTTTGAAGTTTATTTTTTTAAGCAAACTGTTTACATAATGCATCTTTAAAAAAAAATTAAATTATGGTTGGTGATTCTCTCTATGGCATAATTTAAAGAAAATTTAATTGTAAGGTTTTCCATATAAAAAGAAAATTATTTTCCAAATTTTATTAAAGATGAAAAAATAGATGATGGATTTAAACCAAAAAAAATACATTAAGGTTATCCCTCTGTATCTTGAATTTCGGCCTAGGAAAATTTAACTATTTTTTTAAAAGAAACCTGTTATAATATTAACCATTTTATTACCATATAAATTATTTAAAATTATTTATGAGACAGCATGTATATAAGCAAATATATAATAATTTTAAAACCCAAGAATAAAATATAATAAATACTTAATTACATTGAGGTATAAATGTGTTTGTTGAACCAATAAAAGGGCCAACACGTAAATAATATCCATCATATTTGCCGTTATTGAAACGACCAGTCCAGTAATAAAAACAAACTGCCGCGGCAGTAAAAGGTTTATAGTTATTATGGTTTTAATTAGTTTGACACGTAAGAATATACAACTAAAATTTTATTAGGGAAAAAACGTTGTTTTGTTGATATTGGACAATGTAGCAAAAATTAAATGTGTTTTTAATAGTAATTAGACATGAAACATAAATAATGTCACTTCAACTTTTTAAACATATATGTATGCTGTATATTTGTATATAAACCTGAGCGTTTGTATCTTAAAATATTTTTTTTTCATTTACCATTTAGCCATACTATTTTTTATATTTCATTCGAAACCTCCAATTTTATTTTTTTAATTATGTCGATAACTAATTTTATATTTTTAATGAGTTCTTTTCTCCTATTATGCTGATAAATTTTGATATAAAATATTCATTTAAATTAATTTTTTTTGTTATGTTTTTATAAATTTTATTTTATTAATTTACTTGATTAAGATTCCCGCTATTTTTAATAAATAATCAACATTACATACCACTATATAAATTACAATATACATTCTAAATACTATAGATGTATTCGTTGATATTTTAGGCATAAATAATATATTATTGATAGACGCCACTAAAAAGCACCCGATTCCCGCCGGTGATCGTGTATGTTCGGGGAAAAATTCGGTCGTTTGACGTGAATGACAAGAATAATGACACGAATGTTCCCGCTTTTTTGCGTTTGTTGGTTGTTTACTTTTGTAAAAAAGCTCTAACTAATTTGATCGATGATTACGATTATACTGAACTTTCCTTTGTTTCTTTGTGAAATATTGACCTTATTGTTGCTTATAGTGTTTTAAAATAATACCTGAAAAGCTGTATTAATTCCAATTCAGCGATTTTAGCTGTAAAGATGGACGGCCCTACTCAAAACCATCAGAATCAGGACCAAACTAACAACCAAAATATGTGCCACTTATGCAGTAAAATGTTTCCTTCCATTTCAGCTAAGAACAAACATATTAAGGTTATTCATAAGCAGCAGCTCCCAGATAACCCAAAGTCACACATTTCTTGTCCCTTATGCAAAAAGACTAAGTATTCCTGTGAGACTTTCACTCCTGTAATCAAAAACTTGAAGCTCATTTACAGGTAAGTCATGATATCAAAATAGAGTCCTCAACTTTCCATTTTTCCAGCGAAGAAAGATTTGAGGAATGGTTAAGAGAGCATAAAATAAGCACAAACTATGCACTTGTTTGCATAAGGAAAATTGAAGACAAGATTGAAAAAGTATATTGTTGCAATCGAAGCGATTTTAGAGATAAATTTGTAGCAATTTCAATTCTAGCAAAGTATTTATTACATACTGTACATATTCATTGTACTATTTAGTGAAAGATTGTTAAACATGTATTTAATGTATAGCTGTTTCTAGCATTTGAAAGCAAATGTAGTAAGAGAACAATAAAATGTAGTGGTTCCATTAAAATGAATGGTGTATGTCCTTCTCGTTTAAATGTCAAGATTTATGGTGCAGGTAACATTATATAGTCCTTTAGGGTATCCACTCAACGGGTCTGGATAATCACCAGTAGCATGACTGTGAGCCTTATTTTTGTATTGTCTTTATGGTGTGTGAGCAAAGGAAGGGAAGCGATTCTGTTTTAGGTGAACTCCTTGAGGAATGTTCTTCCAATAATATTGAAGCTAGCCATAGTGTAGAAATTAAAACATTTGTTAATGAGAAGACGACTGAAAATCAACAAGTAGCAGTACAACGATTGAACAAGCAATCAACAAGAGAAATTGAAATTGAGAGTGTATCAAACTATTTAAGATCTTTAAATGATGAAACTTATGATAAGTAAGTTATCTTTTTATAAAATTATATAAGATGTATTAACATATACCTGTAAATGTCTAGGTGCATGAGACAACTGACATCAATGATGAAACAGGTAAATAAGACAAATACAGGTAAACTAAAAATGGACAAACAAGTTTATTTTCTATCAAAGAAGAAGAAGAAGAAGGAGCAGTAAATAAAAATAATAAATTGTATATTTTTTTCTATTTATCAGTATTTTCTTTATATAATAGTAGATATATTTTTATAGGTTTAGGTATATATGTATATGTGTATTATAATTTTTTATGCAAGTTTTAGGCAAATATTTGTAAAAACATTACCTATCTCATAAGTTTCTTGTAGTTTCTGCTTATGAGTATTAATCGAAACTGCGAATTGTAAATTAATATTTTAGCATAAAATAATTAACATTAATATATTTAAGATTAAAATTAAAGTACAATACTACAATATTTTATAAATTTTGTTTTCCATTTATTTATTTTTTCTAAATATGCAATACCCTATTATGGTGGATATATACGTGGATGAAGTTTGATCCAGCAAAAGCATCCACAGTGAGGAAATGACACTGCTCCTACAGTATTCATATAATGTTTTCTACTTTCATTCTTATTAATAAGCACAATTTATTGTGAAAAATTAATTTTATAAAAAATAATAAGCAAGATATAATAGTCAAATAAAAAAATTCAATTAGACAAGGAAATAAAATTAAAAATTTTCTTATAAGGTAGTAGAAAAATAAATTTTTCAAATAACACTTTCTAAAAAATAAACTATAGTGATTTTAAATAGTATCCAAAATCAAATAAATCCATGTCCGCCCAAAGAAATTTTTTAAAAAATTTATTCAAAAAAAAATCATTTTCCATTCCATTGGATCGTTCAACCAAACTGCATTTTTTTGATACTTACATTAGGGTATTATGTATAAAATTTATAATTCAATTTTCTTGTTTGCATCCTTTATTTATATTTAATTTATTTAAAGAATCAATAATTATTATTATTTCATTAATTCTTATTGCTAGAAACCGCTGCTTCTAACAGCAAACATTGCTCTTTTGTTAGTTTCCCGCCATTCACATAATATTTAAATATCCGAATGGGGCAGTCGAATGGTGACGGGAATCGGGTGCTTTTTAGTGGCGTCTGATTGTTATTCTTATTTTGCAATTTGTTTGTGAAAGCTGACTATGTTTTGACAAAATTTCAAAATTGTTAAAGGTTGAATGGAATTTTCATCTATTTTCCTTTAAATTTTATTTAATAGTTATTAATTTTACGTCTAATGATTTTACATTTCATGTCATTAATTTATTATAAAAATGTTCTAATATAAATTTGTCCAGATTTTTTTATTAAATTCGTAATCATTAAGTCCTTTATACTTTTACTTTTTTATAGTTATAAATTTTCTTATTATTTTCATGGAATTTATAGGTAATTGTCTAAATTACTTAAAATAATGATATCTACAAATTATAATATTTCCAATAAATATATTATTTTAATTTTAAAAAACATAAACAAATAAATTGAGTTTTAATTTATACTTACCTTAAACGACACTCTTTACTAATCAATGTTATTATAAAGTTAATAATGTTAAATTATTTGTTTACTTGATAATTACTCATTAAAATTTTAAATCCTAAAATACTAAATTTTGATTAAATTAATTTAATTATTAAATATATAATACGCAAGTAAATTTATTTCTAATATTTTTTTTTCGATTTTTTTTGTTGAATCGACTTTATATTTATTTGTATTTTCTGTGTATTTTTTGTGAAAATGTATTCATTTAATCTCAAAAGTCTTACACTTTTAGTTATTAGTTTTATATATATTTATATGCAGTGTGGTGACTTTAACTGGAATAAATTCAGTTAAAACTAATCAAAATTTATCTCGCAAAATTCCTGAGACCCGTCGATTTTTGTTTATGTTTTTTCATATTTAAAGATAGTTTTTGTATTTTTTCACCTTCAGGGGGTGTAATAAATAAATTAACCCCAACTTTTTTTTAAATGAAAAGCCACTTTTTTTAAACTCTCATTGAAAAGAGCCCTTTTTCTTGATTAAATTGCCTTATTTACTTTTGTGATTATCTAAAGGAGAAATACGACAAAAAAAAACATTAAATTATTAAAAGTTGCGTTTAATGTATAAGATGCTCAAAATGAGCACCATTTACTTGTTGGCAAAGCCCAAGACGATAATAAAATTCGTTTCTGACATTTTCTAACACTTCTGGAGATATTTGTCGGATTTCTTGCCTAATACGTTCTTTGAGTTCGTCTAGGTTTCCTGGTTTGCTCATATAAATTTGACTTTTCAAATGTCCCCACAGAAAAAAATCAAGTGGGGTGAGATCGGGAGAACGTACGGGCCACTCGATTGCACCCCTTCTACCAATCCATCTGTTTGGAAAATTGTCATCTAAATACTGGCGTACATTACGGGCATAATGTTGGGGAGCACCATCTTGTTGCATCCAGATTCTTTCTTCATACAAATCTGGATCGAACTGACTCGGGTATAGGGCACGTAAGACTGGAACTAGTTCATGTTCAAGAAATTCTAGATATCTTTCCCCAGTTAAAGTATCATTGAAGAATATGGGCCCTATAACTTGCCTGCCAATTATGCCAGCCCAAACATTAGTTTTCTTGGGATATTGTGTATTAGTTTCCCTTACCCAGTGTGGGTTCTCAGACCAGTAGCGACAGTTCTGCTTATTAACATGGCCATTTAGGGTGAATGTAGCCTCATCAGAAAAAAGGATCCACTCCGAAGATATGCGATTTTCGTCAATGGCGTTCATCATTAATTTACAGAACTGAACTCTGCAATCTGGATCGTCTTCCAATAACTCTTGAACGGGTTGCATTTTATAAGATCGTTTGTTTGCACTTTTTAAAATTTTTAGCACAGATTTATGATGAATAGAGTTTTCGCGAGCTACTCTTCTGGCTGCAGTTACCGAATTTTCTTCCATCGCTAACAATACATTTAGTTGGGTGTTTTCATCGATTTTAGAAGATCTTTGTCTTGAAACATCCCTCACGTGCCCAACTTCTCGAAATCTGCTTTCGATTTTACTAACCGTACCTTGGTTAATAGGTTGCAAATCTGGATATTTCAATCTTGTGGGATTCGGATAAATAAGGCATTTTTTCAATATAAGTTAACTTATTTAACAACTGGTTGAAATTCACTTTAAGAGTGACACTACAACAATGTCAGGAAAGTCTCGATACCAATAAAATAAACAAACACGCCAAAAATTTACCAACACAAAATATTTCGAGACTTTTAATAATTTAATGGTTTTTATTTTTTTTTCGTATTTCTCCTTTAGATAATCACAAAAGTAAATAGGGCAATTTAATCAGGAAAAAGGGCTCTTTTCAATGAGAGTTTTAAAAAAGTGGCTTTCTATTTGACAAAAAAAGTTTTGGTTAATTTGGACCCCCTCTGTAGGTAAAAAAATACAAAAACTATCTTGAAATGTAAAAAAAAAATCAGGAATTTTGCGAGATAAAATTTGATTAGTTTTAACTGAATTTATTCCAGTTAAAGTCACCACACTGTATGTTTATATATGAACCATGGTCATTATTAAGTTATAGGACATACTCATTTAGTTATTTTTTTGCAAAGGAATCGTTAGAATTTAGTAGTGAAAAAATTGTTCTGATGTAAATCTAATTTTGATTTTATCATTTATTGGGCTTATGGATTAATTTTATGACAATAAAATATTGAATTTATTTCTTTCGAAGAAGAAAGGAAGTTTAATTTATAAAAATATTTTTTTCAAAATGCTACGGATCATGATAATCAATAAAATATTAAAAACTTCTTTAATTTTGATTTCAGTGGTTTATATATAAATATATAGGCGAGTAAGCTTGAAAAATCGTAATTCTTGATGCGTAACTTAATTGGATATAATCGGCAATATTTTTAAACAGTGCTTTAATTTAATCCCTTACAGATTAAGAAAATATAAGCGCCCCTTGTTTTATTATTTTAGGTGGCACGTGTTCTCCTGAATCAATTTAGAGTCTTAGAAACGGGGCAAAAGGTAAAACCTGACGGCAAGATGAAATTTTAAATATTGACAAAGGCAGTAAAAGCACAAAAGGTTGAACACATTTGCTCATAGGCACATAGACGATTTTTTTATCAACCATCAAGTGGAAAAATCAAAATCACAAGTGCTTTACTTGCTCAAGAAAAAAATTACAGTACATAGTAGATGATGATAAAAAAAAGTGATAATAATTATCTTTTAACCAAAATAAATATATATTTTCGTCATTCTTATAATTTTGTCTTTGAAAATGGTGTGTTTCGTAGTATTTTACGTGCCAACAGGAACTAGTTCGTGATCCAAAAGCGATTGTCGTAATTCAATTTCCTGGCTCGCATAGCAAATTTGGCATAGATCCAAGGGAAAATGTAACGAAAGGCAAATTTTCAGACATAAATTCGAAAGTAAATAAACAGAAGCGACTATATTTTACAAACGGGTTTTCTATGCTGTGCCTTAACCATACTGCAACGAAAAGAAAACATTAGATATTTAAGATGGTTTTAATTATGTTAGATATACTATTTTGTTATCCAAATGAATAGTTATGTACAAAGAGCAAACAAAATTTTACTTTTGCTTACTTGGCCAGCCTGTTTCTTTTGAATTTCGATCTATGCAACCAAGGGCCAATTAAAACAAATAAATATATAAGCATTTAAAGTGAAATAACATCAATACAAAAATTAGGAATTATTTGTATGCACAAAAAGATAAACCAAAGTAGAACTCAAAAAAACATTTTATGTAATGGACTCAAACAGTATAAAAGAGACCAAATTTTTATGTGTTACGCCGGTTTTTCCATTTTTTTCCATGAGCTTTTTCGCCTAAAGCGATAAACAGAACGTTCCATTTCATCCATATTCGAATATAAAACGTTTCGTCTGTTGCTTTGTTTCGTGAAACTGGAACCGAACTGGACTGTAACCTGAAGGCACGAGTATTGATTAGACGTGGTAACGACGTGTATAAATATTTAATTTTTAGGGTTAGGCTGTTGCTGTTACGACGGACTCCGTCATACTTCCGTAGTGGCATGAAATTTATAACCTTTGTAATTTGTTTACTCCTAATTTGTAAAAAAATTCATTAGTTCTAATAGAAATGCATAACTTAAATGAAAATGACTTACCTTTTGCATTACTTAATAAATAAAATTTTTGGTATTTCAAGATTTTTTTTAGCAATAAATGTTCATTTATATTGTGCTAATTACAGGGTAATAGAATAATCCGAAATAACTTTTAAGCAGTCTTTTAATAGATAACTTGGCACGAAATCTCTTAAATAATAAAAGTTAATTAAACATGTATGTCCTAAAAATAGAACTTCTTACATAAAATAGAACTTATATAATACTTTTTACATAACTGACTGACTGACTGTTTCAATACATATTTTTAAAGCTAAAAGATTAAAGTTAATGTCAAATAAATGTTTTAAAAAGTGGTTCAGTTTTATACATTTTTGTTTTTATGCTAATTAAAATAAAAACACTAAGAACATATATATGTATATTATTCTATATATTATACAGGGTATCCGGAAAAAGGAGGCCAATCCGCCGGCCACATATAGGGTAGACCAAAATAATGCAACTAATGCTCGTTTTGCCATTTTTTTAATTGGGCGCTCGGTATTCAATATACAGGGCATCAAAATGAGAAATATAAAGTCGTTTTTTTAATAAGTCCTTGTCCTTTCAATGTTGGTCACTCTGACGAATTTCAGTTGTGTCAATTGTAGGGCAATAAAACAATTAAATTTTTTCAGTTGTGTTTACAAATACAAAATAGAAAGTTAAATTTAAATAAAAATTTAAGATAGTTGCATTAGATCGGTGATTTTTCTTCTACTTCTTTAAGAATTTTGTTAAAATTTATGAATGAAAGCAATTTTGACCTAAAATGAGACTAAGATAAGGTTAAATTAAGTATACAGCAAGACAGAAAAGATAATTCACAGTTTACAACTGCCTTAATGAATAACTGTTCTATTTTCCCATCTTCGGATCTAATAAATGAGCATATTTTGTATTGTAAATCTTTTTTATTATTTATTAAGTTATTTGGTTCAGCTGTAACGAAGTGACAAGATTTTGTCTTTATTTTATAGTAATAAGGGTAAGCCCAGGCAGCCTTTTATAAGACAACTTAGATAATTTTGCTCCGTTAACATTTTAACCTCCAATTTTATAATTTACATAACAAAAACATACATTTAAAGCTTCACCTGTGAGCCATGAGGGGTTTATAATTGTAAACATACATAAAGAAACCAACTTAAAGAGGTTTCTAGCCTGATAGTAACCTGGAAAAGTTCGATTTCTTATAGGTTATACTTAGTTCTCCGTTGACTATGTTGTAGTCTCTGGCCTTCATTGTTTTTAGCCCTGGTTATTCTTAGGATAATAAAGAACCACAAATGCCTAAAACTAAGAGGGTTTTCATCACTATACTTCCAGTTTTCTGGTTATTTTCATGAAATTTTCCTTTCATGCTGTAGCATTGTTTACATGTTCTATTTTGCAAGTTTCAAGGTTTACCTACCTTAAGAAGCCCTGTTAAATGAAGGAACATGCCTGGTGTGGCAAAATATAATATAAATCAGGATTCAGTTTCTCGCGGTTTTCCTGAAAAGCCGGTTTTCTCGTACACATGTGACCAGATTTTGTCCCGCTGATTTCACATAGAAATACCCGGTTTTGAGAGCTGAAACTAAGTTTGTTTACCATATAATCCGTACCGTTTTCATGAGGAAAAACTCTATTTTCATTAAGTTTTCCCAATTGCATTTTTATCCCACGATTGATTCCGAGGATGATCGTGAGTCGTCGGCATCCAAATTCCTGCGATGGGTATAAAAAGGTTCCAGGTCCACCAAGGTGACACATTCGTCGCAGTAAGGTCGTACCATACCTTTCTAGCGAAGTACCAGTGATTTTTCCGTATTTCAATACCGTTAAATTTTCAATATTGATATTAAAACTTTATTTTCACGTTGAAAGTGTGAATTGGGTTAGGCACAAACTTATAAATATACCTGGACTGCCAATTCAATAAAAAGTAAATGACCACTACTAGGGGGGCGCCATTTTGCGTGATTGAGTCCTTTCGATGTTGGTCACTCTGACAAATTTTTGTTGTGCCAACTGTAGAGAAACAAAACAATTAAGGTTCTTGAGAGGTTATGTTTATAAAAATACAAAATATAAAGTTACATATAGGTAAGAATTTAAGATAGTTGCGTTAGAGCTGTGATTTTTCTGGTACTTCTTTAAGAATTTCGTTAAAATTTATGAAAGAAAGTAATCCTCACCTAAAATGAAACAAAGTTTCAATGAACTTAGAATAGATGCATGCACTTTAAAATTGTGCATGCTTTTAGTTGTTTTATCATTCTGATAATCTTGAATCTTATAAATACTAATACCATGAAAATCAAGCTTGTATTTACTTAAGAAATTCAGTTATAATCAAACATTTATTTTCTTCCTATTTTTACTATTACGAATTTTACTTTCCTTTCATGTACAGTGTTTCCACATTAGTAGGTACAACCATCTATAAGAATCAAAATATAGATGATTTTATGAGGGTTTATAATTATAAAAAGTTTATATAGCAAAAATATACTATTCTAACAACTTAATATAAGGTTCTATTATAAACAACACAGGCGGTTAATTCACAATAATTCGGTTTTGAGAAACTGAACCAAATACCTAATTGAATAAAGATGGTGATAAATTATTCACGTATTAAATAAGGAGAAAGATACATCGCCTGTTCCAGACGATATACCAAAGCGTCGTTTACAAATCGCCAAAAACTAGGCAATCCGCTATATTCACACGTCAAACGTCAGCGTCGTCAACTTCATTACCGTTATTTAATATATTTTTTATTGGCAACACTAATATTTTCAGAGTGACCAACATCAAAAGGACACAAACCCTATAAAAATGGCGGCCATCATGCAGTGGTCATTTTTGGGTATCGTGGCCATATGCATTAGCAGTCCAGGTATATTTATAAGTTCGTGGGGTTAGGTAAGAGCCACCTATTGACAGTTGACCGGCCGCTTCCAAGCTCGCATATTAAGATCCTTAAAGAATCCGTTGCTATTGATATCGTTCCGTTCGGTCCCGTTCAATTTATTTTTGAAACTGTTGTTTGGGCCCATCTTTCTTCGTGTTTTGTGGGGCAAGCAACAGCCGCGATTGATAACTGGTGCCTGGACACTATCTTTCTTCGTGTTTTGTAGGGCAGGTAGTAAGCGGGTTATATTAATGAAATTATCGTAAAATTATCCGGGTTACGGTATTTTAGTTGCCATTTTTACATGCTTGAAAGACGGTAGTATTTTATTTTTCCGCTGTGAGTTTTTATCTGTGATTATTTATTAGAATATTCATAGTGATTCCGATCCGCTTTATGAACTTTTAAAACTGTGGTTGGACACTATCTTTCTTCGTGTTTTGTAAAGCAAGCCACAGGCGCGGATATTATTAACTGGTGCCTGGACACTATCTTTCTTCATGTTTTGTAGGGCAGGCAGCAGCGCGTTTTGTTAAATTACTACCTGGACACTATCTTTCTTCGTGTTTTGTAGGGCAGATAGTAAGCTGGTGATTAAAACAACGTTTCATTAATTCCGTTCGCGAAAAGTTATATTTTTGTTTCGAACCAGAGAAACACTTACTGCGGATTTATTTTGTTTTTAATTAATAATTTTTATTGTTGACTTTTTATTTTCTGCTCTGTCCGCGGTCGTACCGTTCCGTTTAATTATTTGCTTGATGAAAACTACTGCTTAGACACTATCTTTCTTCGTGTTTTGTAGGGCAGGCAGTAGCCGCGTTTATTAAGTATTACTTGTGTTTTCAAAGTGGTGAAAGACAAGTAAGAACCGAGTCCGTGATAATATAGGTACTATCCATATATTAACAGAGCAGGGGTAATTAATTGTTGACCGATTGATTGGGATTGCTTCGCTTGATTGGTGTTGAGTTTTCGGCTTTGCTTCACGAATGTCATCCGTAACCGCTTGTACAAAACCCCGTCCCTTAAATCATACTATTTTGCGTCATTCTAGTGTCGAATTTTCCGGTACATTTTCCCAAATAACTACCTGTGCTTAATCATAGAAATTGGTAATGAGGATTGTTAGATTTTAAGGACATTTTTGTTCATTTAGTTTTAAGCAACCAAACCTGTAACTTACTTATTAGTATTTGTAATAATAAAGATTAAGAGCAATAAGATCTCATTATAACCGGACAGTCTACTTTCAATCTCTACCTGGTTTCTTCACTGTCTAAGGCTTACCCGAGAGGCTAGAGGGGACTCTAAGCTCCTTTAATTACTTAGAGTGGCGTCCGAGGCATTTTGTCAACTTTTTCTCCTATAACTGTACAAAGAAATTGTGAGGGGAGTTGGCGGATACCCTGCGACGTCAAAGGTTAGAGGGTAGACATACGGCAAGTACGTAAGAACCCCCGCTACACAGCGCCATATAAGCTGTGGTCCTTCAATAAATATACAAAATAAATAAGTACAGTCCACTAGTACTCTCCAGTGGCACAATTAAACAATTGTGTCTCCCTCTATTTGGGGAAGAAGCCTAGGCAGCAGTTCTGCCTCGAATATACAGAATATTTGTCATCACTGTCTAGTTTACATTGTTTTTGACCTTATTGTTAAAGTAGGAGAAAGTTATTTCAAATATAGAAATTATACATATTTTTATTATAAGACCCTTGAATTAGTTACATATTGCCTGCCCTGGGAAGACATTTATCATATGAGAGATGTTAATATTAAATTAGAATTATTTAACTCCAACATTTTGAATTTAATTGTTCAGAAAAAAATTACTAAAAGAGAATATAGATTATATGGTTTACTGCTGTAAATAAATTGCGGGATAAAGCTTATAATAATTATCTTAAATAGAAAAAAGTCTTACGCTTACGATATTATCGAGAGCTGCGAAATTATATCAAACATACCAATGTGTGGGAACAATTGCATATTTCAATAAAGTCAGTTTAAAGAAAGGAAAAAGACGTATATGTGGTATTTAAATTTCTTATTTGTTCTTTTATCCCTATATATTACAATAAAATAATATATGTCTACTTATTTTGTTTTGTTGATTTTATGTAATACTTATGAAAGTATTTTATTATGAAAAACAGATTATTCGATTATCACAATCGATTTTTCTCTTAATGGACATCAATCTATGTCATACTTACAATATCAGTATATAATATATGAATTTACCTTCAAATCAGACCATTTTTATTACGATTTTCAAATTGTGTGATTGACACCAAGTTTTTGATTAGAATAACGCAGCATGCATAGCAGAAGTTTAAATAATTGAAATATTTTTTTAAAAATGATCGTGTCCTGCTAGAAAGAAGGAATTATTTACTGAGCGATATAAGCACATGAGAACTGACTCAAAAGCAAAGTTACTTTTGTAGGGTGGAACCAAATTTTGTACTACAGCTTGTTTCTAACTTAAACGAACCTAGGCACTGGCGAATTGCAAAGGTAATATTGAAAATCCTATAGGGGATGCATATATACAGGGTCCGGCAAAATGATCTCCCACATTTTGATTTTTAATAAAAATGCCAATGTAAATGCTATTTATATTTTATTTTTATTAACTAAAAATATATGGTATGTCATTTTGTTTTTATTAAGTTTTGAAAATTACAAGAAAATTTTGAAAAATACAAGAATTTTTTGAAAATTGAAGAGTCCAAGTGCCGACCATTTCTGTCGACACACATTCGAAGCTGATTTCTGAAAGTTTCCATTACTCGAGCAGTAATTTGAGGCGATATTCCTGTAATTTCTTGGCGTATTGCTGCTTTCAATTCGTCAATGGTTCGGGGATGATGTTGAAAAACCTTTTCTTTCAGGTAGCCCTAAAGGAAAAAGTCGCATGGAGCAAGTGGGTGAACGCGCAGGCCACCCAACGTCTCCACGTAACGAGATTACGCGTCCTGGAAACATTTCCCTTAACAGGTCCATTGTCCTTCTTGCTGTGTGAGCTGTAGCCCCATCCTGTTGAAACCACACATCCGGATGTTCAAGTTCCCTAAGTTTTGGTTCCAAAAAATTACGTAGCAGGTCGACATATCGATCAGCAGTTACGGTAACCGTTACCCCTCCTTCTTTAAAAAAATAGGGACCCGAAACACCAAAAGAACCAATAGCCCACCAAACGGTAACACGTTGGGTGTGAAGTGGCCTTTCATGGAGCTGCCGCGGATTTTCTGGTGCCCAATAGCGAAAATTCTGCTGGTTCACACAGCCAGACAAATGGAAATGAGCCTCGTCACTCGTTATTAAAAGCGCATTTTGTGGGACGTTTTGAAGAATATCATTGGAAAATTCTCGGCGATTTTCCCAGTCCCGTTCACTAAGTTCTTGCACGATTATCATTTTGTATGGGTGGAACTTCAGATCGGTGTGCAAAATGCTTCTCACAGAACGATTTGACAAACGCAAAGCAGAGGCATGTTTTACAGCTGAACGTCTAGGAGATCGTTCAAACTGCTTCTCTTACAGCTGCAATGTTTTCAGGTGTCCGAACACTTCTGGGTCTACAGGTTGATTTTTTTTTTAAGGCTGAACCTGTAGCTCTAAAATTTGAAACCCACAACAGTATTGTTTTGCGATCTGGAACTGGATCATGTCTACTAAGCGCGAAGTGAGTACGAAAATTTCTTTGTGTCGTAATCACAGATTCGTTACTTTTGAAAAATGTTTCGATAACGAAGGCACGATGCTCGCCCGTCCAGTTCATGGCGACAACTAAAATGGCAAGGCGCGCGCAGCCAACCGACTACGCTAAGCTGGCTTCCTCTTTAGTGATTCGGGCTCAGTGGCGGCGCAAAATGTGGGAGATCATTTTGCCGGACCAGGTAGAAGTGGTTATTCTAAGGCGTTTTGATATAGATCTTACGTTAAGTACCAGTCAATTGGAAACTGCAACAGGTGTTAGTCGACGTAGTATTCAAAGTACTCTAAAAACTCATAACTTCTTTCCGTACAAAAGTCAACTTGTATAAGAACTGAATAACAACGATTTTGTTCGGCGATCACAATTTTTTTAAATTATAATAAAATCATCGTTACTTTTAAATACTTTTTGTCTGATGCGTCTCTCTTTCTATAAATGTAGAATATATCCTTAACTACACACCTAATACCCACAAAAGTTAAATGTTTGGTATAATTGAAGATAATTTAGTCGGTTAATTTTTCTTACCTGTAAAGTGAAATATCCTTCGGGATGTAATAAGCTACTAAAATCAAAAATGAGAGATATGGTGATATTTAAGCAGCATAGTGCTTCACCGCATTATGCGTTATTTAGTCGACAACTATTTGGATTAGATCTTTCCAAAAAGATGGATTTATAGAAGTGCTATTGAATGAATGCCACGATCGCCAGATTCATCAATTTACACTTTTTTCTTTGAGGCACTTTACAAGCAAAATCTGTATTTATTAAAATGACGCGTAAGAAAATTCTTCGTGCATTTGAATCTATTTTTGCGATGAAATGTAGATATAAATTTTTAAATGTTCTGTAGCATGTTAAAGCAAGTATCATTGTAAAGAGCATCAAAAGGCCTTGTCACCGACGTATCACTTAACGCCCCTTTTAAAATTTTAGTTTTTGATGTAGATTAGTGACATCGTTAATATTATAAGTATGTAATTGGAACTAGAACTTTTTGCTGACGACTATATTTTATTTAATATATAGGTTCACAACCTTTGTTGCCTTTGTTTCATTGTATTATAACTATGATAAAGTATGCTTTATATTATAATTGTATGTTCTCTATAAGTATAATTTTTATAAATTTTAGGATCAAATATTTACTTTTGATAACTAAAATAATGGAATATTACAACTGAAACTTTTCGAATAAAAGGAGAACCTAAAAGTAATCAGAATTAAAACTCACTTTTCCGTTAGAAAAATATTATTCCTTAAAAGCCCAACTCAACCCAAACAAAATTCTGACAGAAAATGTTTTCATAACGACGAAAATAAAACCACCCTCTAATAAAGAAAGATAACCTAATTCCATTTCTTAAGAGGCTTGGAGAAATTACTCCTCTTAGTTACCTTAAGGTTTAAGTGGTTTCAACAAGAATGGTTATAAGAGCTTTGGCTAATTGAATCAAACTGCGATCTATATTTTATTAATGGAAGTATTTTTTTAAATTTATATTATGCCTAATTTAGTGATAAAAAAGGCGATTTCTGTCAACCTAACAAGATTATAAGTCTCCAACAGCGATGATATTAATTTCCTTACTGTAATCAACTTCGTTTTCCTTCATTTCTCAGTTTGCGTTGGCCATCGATCCGTAAACCTCAAATTATTAGATTATTTTCCGTTCACGTTTTAATTACTATGCCTTACGTGATATTTGCACCTTTGTTTCGTAACGGGTATAATTTGGGGTCTAAGGTACAAGTATTTTTATATATTTGTAATTTAGTTATTGTATAGACTTGTTTTTTATAGTCGATTTATGTTTAAAAAAGAAATGATTTTCTTTAGCGTTTTATTAAGATACATTTATAGGAAATACGTAAAAAAAGTCTATCAAGCCTCTATGTAGCTTGATATCTATTTCAATCAATTTAGAACTTATTACTTTAATTTTCAATGAGCATAACCTAAATGGATACGATTATTTTTTCTCTAATTGAGTTTTTATTTTCCTGAATTAGGTAATTTAGTTAATTACCATATTAATAATATAAAAATAAGTGATAAATAAAAATCTCAGTTTAATTAATTTTATTATAAAATTACTAAGGTATTTAATGCTTGCATTTAATACTATATTATATACATACAATATATATTTTGAAATAAAGTCAAGACAAAAGGTAAATCATATCTATTTATTTTACGTTATTCGGATTATTTACCAACAAATTATAATACGTATTAAATTTGCAATAAACTTATTATTACAATTAATATAACATATTTCTAGCATATTCTTTAATTTTTTTATTATAAACTAAAACTTATGTGTAAAGATATTGACAAAGTATTATTAATTTAATAGCTTAACTTGCCAAAATACATAACATAAGTGAATATGATTGCTTTATATTTTCTATAATATTTAAGATCTTTATCATACATAAATAAAAAAGGACATGTAACAAGAACTGCCCAGTGAAGAACCAGGAAGGAATATATCATTCCAAAATTAAATTTATGTCCATGTATGCTTGAAAATGTCCGGTTTCAACTGCAATGCTCTTTGGGATAATTGCCAGCTCCGTTTCCATGCAGAATACTGTCGGTTATAATGTATTGTTCGGATGTGTTTGGTTGCATACCTATAATATTAACTTAAAATAAATTTGACGGAGAGCTTTCCCGTCTTAAATATGTTTTCTATAGAAATTGTGACCTCATTACTTTAAATAAGTTATAATAAGATCCAGCAAATAAAAGAAAATATATGATGCAATACTGGGGATGATATACTTAACATAACGTTATAAAAGTCCAAGAGAAATATTGCGATATGCAAACAGTCCTAAACTGAATAAAGAGAAGAAGCCAACCTAAACAAGAAAAATTGTTTGGCCTAATTGTAATAGGAGGGCATCTTGAAGTAACAGAAATCCGTCAGAAAGACTGGGCAAAATTTTACTGGAAGTCCAAGTTTCTATGTAGACGTAAAAGATTTGCCGTTTTTCAAATCAGAAGCAGGGAGTACTGCAGCAAATGGGCTGAGACATATATTCTATTAAACCAAAAAGTATGTACTGTCGCCAACTCTTTAGTAAAACAGCAACAATTTATAGGATTTGCCGATTTAGTATACTCTTGCAGCAACATTCAGACAAATAGTGAAATTTTGTATCTTAACTTATTCCAGAACATAGTAAGATGCTTGAACCAAGGAGAAGTTGCTTACGGAGGACCTGAGAAGCCTGGCAAGCTAGCATGCGAACTCGATTACTTGGATTGGACGATAATTCCCAATATGTTAGACGTTTTATTCTGATAATTTCTATTCCAGTTTTTGTATTCAGCTCTACTATTCCTGGCAGATTTAATAATATTTCTTTTTCAACCACTCTTCTGCCTTTTCCTTTTTATTGTTTTGCTTTTACCCTCAACATCAGCCTGATTTTCTTACACATCCTCGTTTTCATCCGAGGGAACGAAATCGGGATCTTCGCTACTGGAATTCGCAAACGGTTCTTCTAACTATGATGTTAAAGATAGTTGATCACTTAGCTTATGATCTTCGACATTGATTTGTTCTTCAATATCGTGTTTTTGTTGTGCAAATAGATCAGAGCCATTGCTTTGGAGGGAGTTACAGAGGGAGCCAAAATTTGTATCAGCAATTAGCGTCGTTGTTTCATATGGAATTAAAGATGAAGGAGGTTGTATATTAGGGGAGTCCATCATAAGTTTTGAGAAACATTTCTCTTTGGAAAAATGAGGATCTGGAAGTAATAAATAAAGGGTTGCTTTTATTTTTTCTAGATTTGTCACAGTCTAAGTTTTATTACCAACGTAAGGGTTACTAGAGTCCGCCAAGTTAAGGATTCGTACAGCCACGTGTTTCAAGCTTGCCGAAGTTTTTACCCTATTAAAGCCGCGGTAGGTAATAGTGGCGTGCCAATTTTTTCATATACAGTAAAAATATATCATAAATCAATAAACGAAAAACTTTTGTCACTCCAACCAATCACGCCTTTACAAGGGTAACAACTTCGGCAAGCTTAAAACACGTGGCTGTACCAAAACTTAACTTGACGGACTCTAAAACTTTAAAAAAATTAACAAAAAAGTTTTTTGTTAGTTTAAATATAATATACTACTATCTAAAAAAAAAAGAAGTTAATAAAAATAAAAGAAAACTTGACATTAGCATCACATATTTCGGATTCTCCTGATTTGGTATTATTTTTTTGCAGGATCCTGACTACTGTTCAAAAAAGACAGAGGTTTAAGTGGCTCTAAAAAAACAAGCTTTTTAATAATTATAAAATTTACATTATATTCTACTATTAGATATTAGTCTAATAGTAGAATTAGTAAATAATAATATAATAGTAAATTATTAAAAAATAACTAATAATACTTCTTTTATCACTGGATGTTTTTTTTAATAAATCAATAATACTTATCTCTTCTGATCAATATCAAATCTTCCGTCAACCCAATATTGTATATCCAGGCTAATATTGTAAGTCCACACTTCCTCTCAACATACAATACCCTCTCTACTTATCGTAGTTCTGCACCGGACTGACGCGCCTTGGTTTTTTACTTTGAAACTGACATTTATTTAACATAAGTTACAGGTTAATCTAAAAGATTCATGCCTATTTGCCTGACTAGAATATTTCTTAAAATTTTAGGAAATAGCTACTTTATGCAAAGAGCAGGTGGCCTTTGCGTGGAGTGTAGCGGGTTTACTCAGGCTCCCACGGGATGTATGCTCTGCAGCAGCATTTGGAACTGCTGCTGCATTGAGGCGAAGAACGCTTGTAGCATTGCGTTTGGTTCTGTACCTAGCGGAGGGGGGACGGCAGCTGCGGCTTGTTGCGGTGGTGTGGGTGGTGCGGCAAGGCGGCTGATGTCCTGGGTGCCCCAGGTAAACGGGCGATTCTGTTTGGCAGCTTTTGCCTTTAGGATCTGCTTCGGATTCCTAGGGCATCCCAGGTAGTTGGCAGTATGTGAGCCTTCACAGTTGGCACATGTGGCTGGCTGGTCGCGTGGTTTGGTGCACTCGGCGGAGTGCGTGAAGTTGGCCACACTTCACGCACTTGTGTGCCTCCGTGCACCTGGCCTAGGCGTGTCCATGGAGCTGGCACCTGTAGCACTGTATTCTCCTGGACTTGTTTCTTTGGGCTCCTACTTCTGGCTTCTTAAGGCAATCTTCACGCCGCGTAGCTCCGTAAGCGAGAAGATTGCCTTCTCTTCTCTGGGGAGTTGCACCAGGATCAGTGGTGTGGGCTGCCAGTTCCTGTTAAAATACCGTGCCTGAGTGAGGGTGGAAGCCTAGCTTCCTCAGGTCCTCCAGGATACTTTCGGCCGACCAGTGCTCGAAGGGTCCTCAGAGGACGATGTATAGCCTTCTCTCCTCTGGCAGGGAGAAGGAGTGGAACGGCAATTTTGAGGATTCCAGGTAATCCTGGGTGACTCTGTAGTCCGTGATGGACTAAAGGTGGATTTTTATTCCATCGCGAGTGTTAACAACATGGCCGTGTTGTACTTCTTTGGACTTCAGGACGGCCGCGACTTCCTCGAATTTTGTCTTCTCCCTTATGACGATCAGAGGGATCTTGGTCCTGCGGTTTGTTGGAGCTGGCTCGGGTTTGGGCTCAGGAGGAGTGTTCCTAAACCCAGCCCTAGAAGTGGAAGTGGTAGCAGTGGGAGCTTGGTCGGGTGGCGCGATGGTTGCAGTCTTCCTCGGGACTATCTCCGGGTCCGAGGTCTTCCTCCTGCTGACGACAGGTTGGAACCCGTGGTCTTCGTCCTGGAGACCTGCTGGGGTCGCAGTGCAGGAGCTAGGCTCCTGTGGTGGGAGTTTGGCCATCTCGATGGACTCCACAGGTGTTTTCAGGGCGGCAGGGGGTGCTTCGACTGCAGGACTGGCCTGTACCGCAGCTGAAGCGGACGGCAAGGCGGACTCGAGAGCCTTTATCCGGCTCTTGAGTACCTTGGTCGCCTTGTGGAAGATCTGGCGGAGGGCGTTTATCTCCTGCTCGTGTTTCCTCTTCACGCTTCTCATCAGGACTTCGTAGAAGTATGTTAACTACTTCTGGTTTGACGGGGTGGTCTGTAGAACGGCCAAATCCGCTTTCTGTTTGGCCTCGTCTTGTGGCGTTTCCTCTTCCTCGTCCGTGTTACAGAACTCCGAGAAATCCTCGTCGTCCTCCAACAGGAAGGAAGAATTTTCGTCTAGCTTGTGAGCCATGGCAGACTCGGTCGTCGGGTAGAAGGATAGCGGGGTCGGTCGCACTCGGTACAGCGGAACTGGTTCAGAGAACACTTCGACGTTAAGTACAGGTGATCTGCACTCAACGGAGGACGAACTCTGTATGACTGCGCCTTGGGCTATTACACCAAATATATCAAAAACCGAGCGGAGGGGGAAATGCTGCGCGTGGACTTACAATACTTCTGCATCTAATAAATATGGCTTCAAGCTATTATGTAATGTAATAAACGCATTTTCTCAAAATTTGGACTTCTGCATTGAGGCGATGACATATTATAGGTGGTATCTGTAATTGGCCTCTATGGCTGTTGATACTATAATTCAATAAATAAATAAATAAAAAATGTAAATAAAAATTTGAACATCTTGTTGCTATTCATAAATATTTTGTGTTAAACCAATTTAACATTCTGTATAATAACATTGCGACAAAATGAAGATAGTTGTTTCTTGATTTAAATTAGGTCACCTATACCCACTCTGAATGAAGGGCGAGAATGAATATTCTCACACTAAATAAGGAAATAAACCATTAATTTTGCTAATTAAGCATACAAAAAATATATTTTTCGCAGAAAAAATAACATAATGCACTCATAAAAATAACCTAATATTGTTCTTCTACTTTAAAAAGCCGCAAAAATAAACTGGAAACTATTAATTCTTGTTATACTTCGAAAACAAAACATTTGCTAAGTTACGGGCTATGCGCTTGCCGTCAAAATAAATCATAGCGAACCAATTTTCACAAAAGTGACGACGGTTTTGAAAATGGATATTTTGGCAGCCAACGCGAAATAAATAATTATCCTCCGAAACCGAACTTCGATGAGATAAAACGACTGAACAAGGGAACTAATGGAAAATTGGTAATGGTTCGGTTGTTCTTGCTAACAGTCTCTTAATTGACTCTATGGAGCTTTTGGTTTTAGTTAGGCGTTTAAATTATTTCAATCTGTTTTGCTTTGATTTTCAAATTTAATTAGGATTTTGTTTTTTGAAGAGGAATATTTTTAAACTGTATTTTAAGTAGGTTGAGAATAATAAAATGTTAATATCGGAAAGTTTTGTGGTCATCCATTCGTACTCTTTATCATCTATTCGTACTCTTTAAATGAAATTTAAATGAAGGTTCGCCAAGGCAATAATATTGCTTTGATGAGTAAAAAAATCGATCACGATTGTTTAGAATAGATATAATCTCTCATTTTATGTTATTAGCAAATAGACCTATCTTGTATAAGCGGCAACATTGATGAATTTTAAGCATGCAACTGTCATGTCGCGTCCTCGCGCTCTTCCATTCGACATGGCGAACGATACGTTTGGTTTTCTTCGTTGTATTTAATTGTAAATGTATTACTATAAAATAAAGGTTTAAAGAAAGAGTATGGTCAATCGTCAATGATATGGCCGATGTTTACACAACGATTTAAGAGATATGGAACGAAATTCGTAAAAATCATCAAGCAGTACAGCAGGGAGCAACATTTTTTTGTTTTGATGAAACCTGGCTTTACGAAGTATATGTTACGGGTGAAGTTAGAATAACGGTTAAACTTAGGTTTACCCGGATAAACTGCACAATACTCAGAAAACATGGGTAAAATCCAAAATATTATTAAAATTGTACACGTTTCGGGCTTTACCCGGGTAAACCGCGTTCTATCCGCCTTGGCGTGGTTAATGTTAAAAAATGACGCCATAAATATTTGGAGAAATTTATTTAATTAAAAAAACAGATTTTACAAATCAAAGGTTACACTAAAACTGTATCCTAACAAAGTAAAAGATAATATAATCTATTTGTTCAAACAAGACAAGCTGCTTTGACATTTCGAGTTACAAAGATTTTCAATAGCTTTACATTTACATTTATTGGTCATGCATTAGTTTTACAGTTGCATCGTTTATAACCTTGATCTCCTAAAAGTGACCGTTCGTTTGCAAGTTGTCTCTCTTTTTGTCTTTCTTTCCCGGTGTTACACTTTCCATCTCAATAAGCTTCTCACTGCACACAGAAAATTGGTTCCTGGAAAACATTTCTTCGATAGTTCCTCTTTTGTTCGCTAGCTTATACAAATCGTCGTCAGTTTTCTCGATAACTGTCATGAGAATGTTTCTAAAATCACCCCTTCCTCGATCAACGTCTGGAATTTTTACTCTCACTGTATCTCCAACAGAACATGGGGGAAACTTTAAATTAGATAAAGCTTTCATCTTCTTTCTAGTCTGTTTGAATATATATTCCTTTGGTACAAGCAAAGTTCACACCTTATATTCCCTGATATATTTAAATTGTCACACTCTACACACTTGCTCTGATTTTCTGAAGTTTCTGTATTACTAACATTTTCTCGATAATTATTGTTGCCATTTTCCATATTGCCACCTTCAGTAATATCTTCTTGCAAATTGTCTGGTTCTGGGTCACTATCCATAGATTGGTTTATATT
This sequence comes from Anthonomus grandis grandis, assembly GCF_022605725.1. NCBI lineage: Eukaryota > Metazoa > Arthropoda > Insecta > Coleoptera > Curculionidae > Anthonomus > Anthonomus grandis. Next base: position 7,671,487 of record NC_065546.1, read on the forward strand.
TATTTCTTGTTGAGGCTGATCACCTAAACCAAATTCCCTTACCACTTTCTCGAGCTCTTCTTCGGTTCGTAGATTTTCAATAGCTTCTTTTGGAAAAGCTGATGTGGATAGGCCGACTTTAATATCATGCCCAAACATGGCGGCATAAGGAGCTTGTTTTATCCCATCATGGTATGCCCTATTTTTCATTAACTGAACAAATCTTAGACCTTCTGACCATCGCGTACAGTTTTTATCATGTATATCTTGATTTGCTCTTTTCACGCTGCCTTGTGACTGACTGTGACGTGGTTTCCCATGGACTATTTTAAGTCCACTCCACATCGTACATAACTCTTCAATGACATGGTTGGCGAACTCTCGGCCGTTGTCCGATTGTAGTATAGATGGGGCGCCGAAAATACAAAATATGTCTACCAGGCTCTTAGCTACTTCCTCAGTCCTTTTGGACGTTAATGGGCGTATTTGAACAAACTTTGTTAAGTGGTCCTGATATACCATAATAAATTTGTATTCTCTATCCGGATGGGATTGCATGTCAATTATATCCACTTGACAACGGCTGTTCATCTCCGAAAGAACCATTGGTTTAACTACAAGTCCTTTTTTGACAGATTTCAGTTTCTCTTGGCACCCTTCACACAAGCGCAGATATAACTTAATAACATCTTGAGTTATATTCTTGTACTTTTTTTACATTCGCTTTCCGGTGCTTACCGCCATGTCCTATAGCTAAATGTGCATCATGCAAAATGTCAAACATTTCGTTGTTTGTAACGTAATATTTTATTGCTAGATTCACCTGACGATACACGAGCAATAAGCTGTTCAACGCCTCTAACAGAACATATGTCAAACCTCTTTAACCGCCGATATAGTAGCGTAGTCTTAGTTTTAGAGTTTTTTGCCAACTTGACTGATTCTAACATTTCTTGGTATTGTTCATTATTAAAATAAAAACTATTTGCGCTTTTCGTAGACACCAACTCGTTAAAAACTTCATAAAAACGCTGTGCTAAACGCGCACGTCCACTCTCTTCGGTTGCCATTTTAGAACTGAACTGAACGTGGTAAAAGACGATGCAATCATAATTCCGGGTAAACCGGATAGAACGCGGTTTACCCGGGTAAAATCTGAAATATGTGTAATTTTAATATTATTTCGGACTTCACCCATGTTTTCTGGGTATTGTGCAATTTATCCGGGTAAACCTAAGTTTAACCGTTATTCTAACTTTACCCGTAACATATATATTGTTCAAAAAAAATGGAAAGATAAAAAAACTGATAATTCTACATATTGAAAGTGAATACGGTTTCGTAAAAGAAGGTTCGTTAAGTTTTGAGTCGTACGGGGCAGGAGAATAGTACGGGGATATGAGTACAGATGTTTTTAAAGATTATTTTGGAGAAATCATAAAATTTCTTCCAGCTGATTCGGTGGTAATCGTGGACAATGCTAGCTATCATTCACGACGCATATAGTAAGTACCATTACATCCTGGAAAAAGCAAGAAAATTATGAATTGGCTAACTGACAAAAATATTGGCTTTGAATCTAACGTGATAAAAAAAAGAAATACTAGTCATAGTAAATATTCATTCAAAATAATGACAGCTCTTTATTAGACGACGAAAATTATTTTCTTATAGTTTAATTATGTATTATTTATAATCAATATTTATAATGTTTTTTCTTCAAATTAATTAAGTTATTTCATTAATATTTATTTAAATCAATGATGACGAAAAATACATTTTTTTATGATTAAAAATATAATAGGTAATATCATTTTTATTTTTTTAAATTTTTAATAAAGATATAATACCTACTTGGTTCAAATTATATTATAGTACCCTATACACCTTTGTCGTACCATTTTCAGTATTTATCTGACGGATAACAATAGAAAAACTCATAAACCGACTCAAAACTGCGCAACTGCACTCCGTAAAACAAATAATTTTGCATTATTAACTAAGGAAATAACATACATTTTTGGAGGGTCACCTTGGAATCTTTTTGCATACTTAATAAGGTTTTATTACTTTTTGCTTATTTGAAATAAAGCTATAGTTTAATGTCTAAAATATGGATGAGCAAATGCAGTTTTTGGATAATATTAATTGTATAATCTATATATGTAATATATGTATTAATATTCTATGTTTTTATTATATTATATATATGTCCGTTTCATGTTTGAAGAGAATAATATTTCAAGCGAATTTAATGAAAATAAATGGTAAGCGCATTTTGCTGCATATAGTCATGCAGAGGATGTATATATTAATTTGTAGTTTATTAGTTTGGAAATAAAAAATCTTTAATAAAAAAAAAATTAAATGGTTGAGAATCCTTAAAGACCGGTTTTTCATAAATATTAAAGCAATCAATAAGATCAAATCATAAAGGGATATTATTGCAAGAACTGAAAATAGTAAAAAGTACTACAGTGAACAAGAAAGGAGAAACAGGTGACTTAAACAATTACATCCAATCTCTTTACTAAGTATTTTCAGATACTAGAACACATTATACATATTGTATATTTTATAGATACACACTTTCTTTTTGACAAAAATCAATATAATTTAAAAAAAACAATATCGTTCGAGTAACTGTTAATTTATTAAAATATATTGCCGATGAATAAATTTATTGCAGAGGCATATATTGATTTTAAAGTATATTGATTCGGCTCAGGAGTTTCTACAACACGTGATTCTGGACGTCTCCTTGAATCACCGCGTTTTCCTGATTCCACTGAACGTTTTCTTGAATCACGCCTCGATTTCATATAACGGTAACTCTTATACTCACTATCTGATGAGCTAGTAGAATCAGAGCTACTGTGGGATCTCTTTCCCACTGTTAAGCCTTTTTTATATATACACTTCAACTTAAAGAACTCACTAAATTACAAAGCAACGAACAAACTAATAACTAATAAATGTATATACAAAAATGTCCAATGCACGATCAATTAATTAAAAAAAAAAATGTGGCGCGACCGAAAAGCACGCGAATTATTATCCCACACCTGAAATGTAAACGACCAAAATTTTATAAATAAGACAGGAGTGCTCACAACAAATATATATTCCAGACTACCGGGCTTTTTCTTTTTAAAATACATTCTAGCAGATCTAAAGTTTGTCCAAACAGTTGGATAACAGATGTGGGTAGATTCCCACCATAGTTCGAAGGCTCATTAGTATTCTTATCACGTTTCAGCCTTGGGTTGCTTTTAGCACCATGTGGTCTTATTTTGGGCCCGGTACTTTTCCGTAGATTACATAACTAAGAACGCAGAACCAAGAGTCAAGAGGTACCTAAAATAGGGATTTATACAAAGAAAAATACTTAAGGCATAGTAATACATATTCAACCCTATCAGGAAATACAAACCTCTAATTTGTTTTAAAATTAAATAACTAACAAAGTCCTTCCAACAACCGTCATGTCACTTGAAAGTCATCCGTCATGTCACTTTAACATTGAGGTACCCTGCATAAAAAATTTTTACTAAAAAAAACCCTCAGGTGACACTGCTTATCGACGTGTCCAAAAATTAAAGCAGAAAAAAAACCGCTTAATTTTAAATGAATTTGTTCCTTTCATCGTGAATGCACTGTATATTCACTTATACTGGCATAATATTTAAATTAGAGGGCACATTTTGAAATTTAATAATACTTTTTTTCTAATAATTTATGATTTTATGAGAAACTAAGGAAGAATATTTTCTATAAAACGTAAATAGCTAAGATGTTGGTGGAAAGATTATTTTACCAATATTTCGTGGGAAGGAAGCATGTGCGTCTGAACGAAAATTCAATAAATGTAGTCATTTTTCACAAGAAGGTGAGAATATAAAATGTGTACCTGAAAAGGGGGAAGAATTATAAAATGTTTAGATTTTGTAAATACATTATATTTCAATATTAATCATAAAAAATGCCTTATTTTAATGACAAGTTATTTTTACTGCAAATGCAACCGATAATAAACGGTTTATTTCCAAAGCATTAAACAATATTAATGACTTTTCTCCGAGACTTACTACCATTTTGCAAGAAAGTTTCATTAGTCTTCATTAAACAAGCTCTTTTGCTCTGGATAAAATGGCGCACGGAGTTTAGTTTTCCTAAAAACAAAGAAAAATTCGATGGTTTCTTTATGCAATTAGTTTTTTTATTGATTTTTTAAAAGAAAAGTTTGCTGAAAAAATATAAAATATATTGTTTTAAAGAAAACTCATTTAAAATGGACTCAAAATGAAATAAATTATATATTTCTTTAAAAATATTTCGGTATCGATAAAGAATCTTTGATGAGGGCTTTTTCTAGATTTTCTTGGCGGAAAATCTTAGTTCCTCGTAAGAAACCCCTATCAATTTACATAAAGTAACAATTTAGTTTTTAATCGAAAGCTTCTTGGTATTAGTTAAGTAAAGTAAGTCAAATAGTCAATTAGTTCTTACTTGCTTTAAATAGTTATTGTCTGTTACTTGTGAATTTTATTTCTTAGTGCGCCATATGAACATGCTTTATAAACCTAAACGTATTTCTTTGGGCTCCTTTAATATTTTTTTTTTGTTTTTGAAATAAGAGCCGCTAGAAATTGATATATGAATGAAGAGTTTTAGTAATCGATATTCCTTTGGGAGGCTCGCATTTCAAGGGACACGGATATATTTAAAATCTTTCATGTTCACCTAATGGAATGACTAATGGAGTTATTAGTTACCTACAGCGCGGCTCTTATTTTGACGTGTGTAAACAGCATAGCAGTGAAAACTGCTGCTGCTTTATAATGGTGTTTGAATGAATATAAAAATAACACACTCTGAACTTGTATAAAGGGCATTTGTAATAATTAAATTAGCAATAACAAAATATTTAAACAATATTTTCAGAGGGTAAAATGTACTAAATAATGACAAAGACCTATTTTGAATAAAATTTTGGATAAAATGGGGTATACACTCGCCAAATAACGACCAAAAAAAAATATTGTTGAAAATTTTACAACATCATGAAAAAAAGCATCAGGAATAGATGAAATAGGATAGATAGATAAACGGAAATATCGAAACCCTTCGCTTTAACTTAACATCATTAACATGTATTTTCAGACAGTACAACCGTTTACAAATATTTTAAAAGTTGTATCACTTACTCCAAATCATAAAAGTGGTTTCATGGAAAATTTGAATATAATATAATAATTATACCGATACATAATTTTTTCATATGTTCGTGAACTTGTCGGTGTTAATATGTGCTTGGGCACGTAGTTATAGTAAGTTATAGAAATATAAAATTTGAAAATTTTCAATTTTTGTGGTTTTCTTTCTTTTGCCCATGATATTACTGTGTAAACAAATAGCTGTCATAAAAGTAAGTATATCATTGGAAAGCATATTAAATGCAGTAGTTTTTGCTGAAAAGAAAGACCCTATTTAAGAATTTTATAAAAACGACAACGAAGAAGATACCACTAATTTTGCACATTTCCCAAATGTTATATTTAACTTCTGATAATACCCGGTATAAAAAATTACTTAAAAACTTAAATATACCCATCTTATAGCAAATTTAATTATATATCAGATGGTATATCTTTATGTGGTGGTAAGAATAACGGAGACGCTATCATCCGTTTGACCCTGTCGGTCAAAGTTTAGGGTTTAGGACATAGCTTTATTTGAACTTTTCTTCTTAAAATCACCTCAGGATTAACACCCTTAAGGTCCAATTCTAGTTCTGTAAGACCCTGTATAAATAAACACACTTGGCCACAATTAAATAACCATAATGAAAAACCAATGATAAAAAAACAAAAGTAAAATGCTTAAATTTTTTGTATTTCTTAGGGCTAATACTTATTTCTAGTGTTAAGAAAAGATTAACTTTATTTATTATTTTTCTTTAGATTTATTTACTTATGTACATTAATGTGGTAAAATTAATTCAAATATAAACAACTAAATGATGTAAATAATTTCTAAATTAGCAATACATTTCTTATTTTTTGCTGAAATTTAACTTTTTTTAATGTAAAAAAGATCAAAAATTGGCAATGAATAATTTTTTACGGCAATTAGATAAAATATTAAATAAAATGTTATTGTTTTTATACTTTAGAATTTCTTTTTGTGTTGCAAAATGCACTTTTAGTTAATACTATATTTTTTAAATTCAGTTTATTACTCAAAATCGATAGGACAATAGGCACACAATGTTTACTGTAATTAAACCTGTCTAATCAAACACCCCAGAGTCAAATGCCAAAATAGAAACTAATTAAAAGCAACGCCATTGAAGAGAAATTTTGAAATTATAAATGAATTGAGTGGCTTCTAAAAAACATTTTGCTATTTTTTTTAATCCATTTTTAACAATATTTTTAGATGAATTACCTGGTGTCATATCAGAAAAACCTATTAAATTATTTTCAAAGTTCTTAAGCAGTTATAAAAGTTTCTTGATTCCATTAATACTCGTGCTGACTAAACTTCTTACAAGGATAAATTATTTGTTTTTGGCCTTATCTTTGAAAATAAATTTACTAACAGTGAAAAACATTAAGTGTTTTATGAGTAAGCTTTAAATTGGAAGAAAAATTTATTTTTGAATTAATTTTCTTGCACTTTTTAGTTAATGATATATGATAAAATGGATTATTTATTGATCAAAATTTATTTACAATAATTAGGTAGATAAAAAACGCTCCAAATGATATAAAGTTTATATGAAAAGTAACGTTTTTAAGCAAAAAACGATAAGACATACTCAAGTTGATTATAGCGGGCACACTTGACGTTCTCTTAATTTTTTCAAATATTTCCAAATTACATTTTCATTGGGTGAAACTTCTAGATAGTTCTATATTAATTTTTCAGGTTTATTAAATAAGTACGTATAATACCCATTTAACTTATGTATTTATTCAACATAAACAAATTAAACTCTAATAGAAAATGTATTTGGCTACTACTTTAAAATTATTATTACAAAAATTGTTTCTAAAAAATATTCTTTTATAAAACTTTGGGACTAAATAACCCAAATTTAATACAGGGTGTTTCAGAACTGTGGGATCAAACTTCTGGGGGTTGTTCAGTGCAACAGAAGAATCCATTTGAGTATAGGAACCCATATCCGGAAATGCGTCACTACGCCACTACGGCCCTAAGATGCGTTAAAATTTATAAAAAACATTAATTACCTAAATAGGATCTGCTGCATTTATTTTTACCTTTTGTACATGATACCATAACAACAATTGTTTAAAATCAACGTTTATCAATGTCAATTCTTATTTGTTTATTGCTAATAGAAAACTTTACCAACCAAGAATTGGCGGATATGCATTTGGCATAGCGAGCAACAAACTGCAGAGCAGCATCGCGGTTGTATCATGAACGTTATCCCGAACGACAGCATCCTGGATACAAAAAGTTTATTGCGGTACATCGGCGGCTCGCTGAGACAGGCATGTTTAGGACCAAGATGCATGATACTGGTGCTCGAACCGTAAGAACGGTCGAATTTGAAGAAGAGGTGCTTCAGCGAATTGCCGATGAACCATCATATAACACACGTGATGTTGCTAAGAATATGAATACGAGTAACGCTTCTGCCTGGCGGGTACTACACGAGCTCCATCCTTAACACTTCCAGCAAGTTCAAGGTATGACTGCAGCCGATTATCATTCTAGAGTTCAATTTTGTCGATGGCTTCTGGATCACATCATTGCACAACCAAATTTTTTACGATATGTTTTGTGGACCGATGAAGCCTTTTTCACAAGAGACGGTATTTTTAATAGTAGGAATAGCCATATTTGGGGCGAAGAAAATCCTTATGCAATTTTTCCAAGAAAACATCAGAATCGTTGGTCTGTCAACGTATGGGCAGGCATTGTTGATAATTATTTAATTGGGTGATACCTTCTACCGAAACGGTTAACAGGACCTATTTATCTGCGTTTCTTGGAGGAAGTTCTCCCAGAACTCCAGAACTTGAAAATTTTCCACTAAACGTTAGACAGCATATGTGGTTTCAGCATGATGGAGCGCCGGCTCACTTTGCTGTACAAGTACGCGAGTATTTGGTATTGAGCACCGTTGGATTGCCAGAGGTGGAGCAGTTTCTTGGCCTCCTAGGTCACCCGATTTAACGTCGCTCGATTTTTTCTTGTGGAGACATGTAAAGTCTTTAGTCTTCGAAACTCCAGTAGAATCAGAGCTAGACTTAATTGGACGAATAACAGCAGCATTTGAAATCATTCAAAATAAGGATCAAATTTTTAGTGTAGTCCGCCGAAATCATGTGCGGCGCTAAATCGGTATATTGAGGTTGGAGAAAGACATTTTGAACAATTGTTGTGATGGTATTAAATACAAAAGGTAATACAAAAATAATAAATGCATCAGATCCTATTTAGGTAATTAATATTTTTTCTAAATTCAAACGCGTCTTAAGGGCGTAATGACACATTTCCGGACATGGGTTTCTATACTCAAATGGATTCTACTGTTGCACTAAACAACCCCTAGAATTCAAAAAAGTAGTCCATTTTTCTCAAAGAGACCTCTTGATAATAAAAATTCAGAGATTAGAGGGACACAAAGTTAATGGTCTCAAAAGATGTTTATTTTTTAAAAAATGATTGCACGTGTTTCGCCCTAAGGCATCGTCAGATCTAAAAGAAAATAGAAAGCAGCCCTAGTACAAAAACAACAATGCATAGACACAAATTACAATATAGAGATTTGACTTACCGGTAAAGCTATTGGATTAACACCACAAACATTCAAGTTAAAACAAAAATAAATACATACAAAATAAAAATAATGTTGACGTTCACATTAATTTCGGTGTCAAAACTAATTAAATAAAAGTAAACAAAACAAGCAGAGTGAGGTTAAGTTGAACGGGAGAACGGAAAAAAAGCAAAAAATAAAATAAAAAATAAAAAGTGAAAAATGACTTGGTCGAGAAATGAACCAGCGACCATCGGCAAGCGCTTGACTTACATGCTATCCAGATCGTGATAAATATTGTTGAAAATTAAATGCGGTTCAAAGGTAAAAACATTATTCACACAAGACAGTACAGGACTCCTTTTTGCCCTTGTGATCTCCATCTTCTCTAACAAGTCGAGCTTCTTTCCCTTGGGGCACTTATGAAGGATTTTTACATTTTCCGGGATGGAATGAAAGTGTTTTGAGGCCAATAAATGACTTGCAAAAGCCGATTTAGTCTCGGTGATTTCGGTATCTTTGTGTTTATTATATTCTCTTAAGTGTTCCTACACTCTCGTTTTTATTTTCCTTCCAGACTGATCACTGTAAACGGCATTGCAGTCCCCGCAGTTAAGGGAGTAGACTTCCGGTTGGGATAAGGGTTCTTTTTTATCTTTAATGTTTACCAGCTTATAAATAATGTGTTTGAAGTTTTGAATGATATCTGTAAATTATAGGTTTTGAAAAATTTTGCCAATCGGGAGGAAATACTACCAAAGTAAGTGAGGCAATAAAATCTACAATTTTTAATGCTGGTGTTATGGGTTAAATTATAGGAGAGCTTGTACTTGAAATAAATTTTATTAATTACACTTAATGGAAACCCATTATTTGCTGCAATCTGTTTAATTGTAGCTAACTCTTTTTGAAAGGCGCTTGCTGATAATGGTATTTTGAATAACCGGTAGAAAAAGGAGTTGAATGCAGCAAATTTATGAGAATACGGGGAATTAGAATCAAACTGGATAATGTTGTCCATCGAGGAAGGTTTTCTATAAATATCAAAGGTGATTTTGTTGTTATCTCTAGTTAGCAAAAGGTCTAAAAAAGGAAACTTACCATCTTTTTCTTTTTCTAAGGTAAAAGTTATGTTAGGATGTAGAGAGTTTAAAAAATACAAAAAATTTTCCAGTCCGAGTTCATCCTCACTCCAGGCCAAACAGACATCATCCACATACCGTTTGTAAAAAACAATATCCTTGGCAAAGGTACTGCACATTATCCTACTCTCCAGGTTATGCATAAAAATTTCACTTAAAAACGGGGACAGACAAGAGCCCATCGCCAACCCATTGGTCTGTTTGAAGAAACAATTGTTAAATTTAAAAAAGTTTTGGTCGAGAACAATCGATAACAAAGTTAGTTAGGTAAGGAGGTTTTATTACAAAAAAATAGTTTAGGTAAGGAGGTTTTATTTAACAAATTCAAGACAAGATCAACGCAATCCTTGGGAGGTATACTTGGAAAGAGGTTTTTAACATGTAAAGATATTAATATCGTTTTTTCAGATATTGGTGTATTTTTAAGGGTGTCAGCAAAATCTATAGAATTTTTGGTGGAGTAAATGTTAATAAATGCTGTAATATCTCTTAAGACTTTATTAAGCCACGAGGATAGTAAATAGCAAGGTGAATCTAAAAAACAAACTACAGGATGAATGGGATAGCCAGTCTTATGGACCTTGGGTAAACCGTAAAGTAAAGATGTTTTCGTGTTCATGGGGTATAACTTATACTTATTAGTGTGAAAGAAGTCGAGAGTGAGTGCGGTGTTATCTAAAGTATTTTTGAGTTGATTAAAAAATGAGTCTGTTGGGTCTCTAGGAATAGGTACAAACTCATTTGAATTCAAAAAATGCAGAACTTTTTCGATATAATGACATCGCTTCATGAGTACCAAGCAATTACCTTTATCTGCCTTCGTGACAATCAAGTCGTGAACCCTGATTTTGTCTTTAATTGTTTTTAGGATTTTCTGATTACAGTTCGGCCATTTTTTGTCACGAACGCTCGAATTGAGGAAAGTAATTAACTTTGATCTTAAAATATTTTTCAGAGAAATATCTGTGTTTTGAAGTATGCTTTCGGCCTCTACTGCTAACGTCTCCCTACACTGAATGTTGCATGAATGAAGCATTATGAGAAAAATTCAATTTTAAATTTCGTTTTAACACATCCTCTTCCTCTTTAGAAAAACAACGTCGGAGAGGTTTAGAAAGCGTTTATGAAAGTTAAAATGACATTTACCTGTTATGCGTTACTTTTCTTCGTAGGTCATGTATTTAGTTTTTTCCCGCTTTAAATTAGTGAGTTTTCCGCCAAGCCTGAGAAAAGTTTTCTCCCCGAATGACTTAACCTCGTCTCTAAACTTAGAATCTAGATGAACAAATTCTATAAAAGAAAACATTAAGGTAAGGATAAAATACAAGTATCCCAAGGGCAAGAAGCTTGACCTATTAGAGAAGATGGAAATCACAAGGGCAAGAAGGAGTCCTCTACTGTCTTGTGTGAATGATGTTTTTACCTTCGAACCGCATTTAATTTTCAACAATATTTATCACGACCTGTATAGCACGTAAGTTAAGCGCTTGCCTACGAACCCGATGGTCGCTGGTTCATTTCTCGACCAAGTCATATTTCACTTTTTATTTTATTTTTTACTTTTTTTTCGTTCTCCCGTTCAACTTAACCTCAATCTGCTTGTTTTGTTTACTTTTATTTAATTAGTTTTGACACCGAAATTAATGTGAACGTCAACATTATTTTTATTTTGTATTTATTTTTGTTTTAACTTGAATGTTTGTGGTGGTAATCCAATAGCTTTACCGGTAAGTCAAATCTCTATATTGTAATTTGTGTCTATGCATTATTGTTTTTGTACTAGGGTTGCTTTCTATTTTCTTTTAGATCTGAAGATGCCTTCGAGCGAGGGCGAAACACGTGTAATTATTTTTAAAAAAATAAACATCTTTTGAGACCATTGACTTTGTGTCCCTCTAATCTCTGAACCCCTAGAAGTTTGATCCCATAGTTCTGAAACAACTGGTAGTCACATATTTTCCATTCCCATGAAGCTTTTTCTAAATTGCGCCGAATACTCTTATTTAAAAAGAAATTAATTATCCGACATAACTTCTTGGTTTCCATTTTTATTAACTAACTGCTAATCATACCCATTTAAATTATGCATTATTTAAATATAAATCAAATTAAACTCTTACAAAAAATTGTTTTTGATTACATTAGAAAAAAACGTTACCGAAGTATCTCAGGAAAAAGAGTTCCCTATAAAATTCTGATAAATATATATAAATATTGATGAGTTTTTAAGCAAACATGGGTAAGGTATCTCAGATTTAATAGTAAGAGATAAGTTTTTTATTTTATTGAAATTTTCAAATATTCTGTCAAATGGTCAATGCTCTCCATAATTTATTATAGTTTATTATAGTTTTATTAAGTGAAGAGCATAAAAAATAAATAAATATTAGTCTTATTTTAGATTCTGTTAGTGTATTGCAAAAAAAATTAAATCAATTAACTGATATTCTGTCCATATAAAAATTCACAAATTAAAGATGAGCCTAAACGTTATTTCATTTATAAAACCCGTTTTTCATTTTAGCTTTTAGCTTTATGCGAAAGCACGCCACATGGTAAAATATAATGGCAAAAATGTGTTACTGTTTGCTAGAGGGCTATCGAGTTTCTTTTTTTTTTTGCTGGCTCAATATAAATTTAAAAATATTATATTGTCTATATTATAATATAACTCGTGTTTTTATTAAATGAATTATACAGGACGCAGGGCTTTAAATAAATTTAAATCGCAGACCTTAGTCAAATATTCAGCTCCGCGACTGAATTTGAATGTATAATGAATATACTTGAGCGTCGTATAAATTATGAAAATATAAATGATATTTATAGATTTTTTTGGCGCTTAAATAAATTTTATAAAATTAAATTATAATTTATATATAGAATAAAAACGATATAATAAAAGCATTTCTCGAAAATATTAAAATATAAAATTTTATATCAAAAACTATTTCAGTCTGGTTCACATTTTGCTTTGTTGGCATAGTTTGAGAAATGGTTTATATGTAAATATAAAGATTGGGTTTTCCTATTTTGCTTTATCACCGTTTCATTTCTGCGTTTTTATCTGCATGTGTTTTTCTCGCATATTTTCTACGAGTGCATACAAATAACATAATTTTATTATAAATATTTAGCATATTTTAGACCGAGATGGGGATATAAATATGATAGTTTAGCTACTCCCTTGTTTTTCGATTTAGATCATCTGGAAATTGTATTATTCTCGGACAGTGTGCACAACTATAAACGAAAAATATAATTCGATTCTGATTATTGCAAGTACTTTAAAATAAGATGTCCGAAAATTGAACTTTCTTCTCTACAGGGTGGTCCAGTTTAAAGGTCATTAATTTTAATACGTGATAGAGAATTTAAAAAAAATAGACTTTAATTATAAAGTTTTTCTTAAAATCTTTTGACGATTTATTTATTACTCTGAGACCGGTCGAGATATGCAAATGAAGTTTGGTGGCTTTTAAGAGGAAGTTATCGCGTATTTTTTGACAGGCATTAAGAATTTTATGTTTTATGTATATTATATTTTTACATAGTAAGCGTATATTGATTAATTTATAAGGCTATAATAATAATTAATTAATACTAATATTATAATGTTAGTAAGAGCGCTTTAGGGTTATGTATGTGGATTTTTTAATAGCTTCTGAACCAGTTTTGGTGACGGGGTGCTTAGCTCGCCAATGGGGCAGTATTTTGACAGACCGGAACAATGCGGTATCCCTTGGATGTATTTTTATTTTTATTAATTTTTGGGGAATTTTTTTGTTTTTGTATGTAGCTATTTATGCTAAATAATGATATTATTATTATTATTATTATTATTGTTTTATTAAAAAACAGTTACAAACCGAATATAGGCAACAAAACACATGTAAATGTTTTTCTAAATAGTGAACTATTTACAAGCAAAGAAAAAAACCTAATGAGCAATAATTTCTATGCAATTAGGAGAATGCAAAGAAGCATTACCGAGTCAACACGAACTAAACTGCGCGCTAAATTCCTTCGTTTAGGAAAACAATGAAAGGAAATGTTCCGCGAGAAAAGCCTTTTATTACATCTATCTCTAATTCCGGTAGTTTTCAAGAGACGGCAACAAAAAAAAAGGTCGGTTTTAAAAATTTATAAAACGCTCGTGTCTTGTCAATTTTAAATTAGACTCGTAAACGGTTTGAAGTACGTTATGCTAAAGGTCAAGTGTCAAGTTTTATGTAAAAATTGTTTAGAAAAAAATGTTTTTAATTTTTTTTTTTTTTTACTATTAATTTATTTTATTTCTCGAAGCAATTATTACACTCGATATTAACAAGATAAATACAATATCAAAAAAAGAGAGCTAGCACAAGGAGTTAAATACTATAATGATAGGTGTACGAAGGTACTCCGTAAAACGAAAGCATAAGCAGTAAAGAAATGAGACTAAATTTACTTTTAAATAAAGAAAGCCGTTCTTTTAAATACGTGTTTCATCGTACGTAGGATGCTGGGAGAGGCGAACATTGTTGCTCAGAAGAAGCTATCAAATAAAGTTTATAAAAGAATAAAAGCTAAATCAAGAATTTAGCAACAAAAAACCTATACCTACTTTTATATTAATTTGTCGGGAAAATAGAAAAGAAAATCGCCACATCAGTGCGAGTTTAAAAAAATATAATAACAAGATTAATAATAATGAATAATGAAAATAATGTTATTTTTTTGGAGAGTTTTTTCTTTAAAATACATATGTATGTGCGCCAAATCAATTTATCATCAAAAAAAGTTATCGGCCAAGGAGATTGACCGATTTTCCAGTGTTATATATTATTTGAGGGACTTGGGGCAACAAGGTACAATAAGTATATAAGCCACATTTTACTGAAAAATTAAAATTCTTTATCATTTAACTGGAATGTCACAAACCATTTGCAAAGTAATTTAATTAGAACCCAATTTGTTGTTTGTTGTTTTTGCAGAATATATAGGATATTTTCAGTCAGCAACAAAGCGGTCACACAATGAAAATCATTTTAGTTCAAATGAGTATAGCAGACAGAGATTACTATCTAACTGATAGTGAGCTTGAATCTAAAATAATGGTAAGTAAAAAAAGTTGTGTCTTAAAGTAAAATTAGAGACTAATATAAAACCCTTTAAAGTATTATTTAGAACCTTAATTGTGATCATAACTATTGTGATAATCAATACTTACTAATAATAAAGACTTACATATTTTGGATCATTAGAATAAAATACTAAGACCTCAAGCCTGTACTCCAGTAGGTGCACAACATGTGTACCTTTATCATCGATACATGTTTAAGACTAAGAATTGGTGTTATTTTTTTGTTTATACAATCAGTTAAATCTTTTGAATTTTGCTTGATATCTAATCTTAGTAAATAATCACCCTAATATATTTTTTTAATTTTTAGCCCTAAGACATTTATTAAAATAGAGTAAACATGATAAGAACTTTAAAAATTGATTTATGCAAATAAAACTATTGAAGACCTGTATGCATAAATGACAATAAACTCGGGCATGTTTACAATGTAAATGTCTCTATAAAAAATTTATCATCACTCTGTAATAGGGCATCATCCTCTAATAGCAACAATTAATCTTGGTATATTTTTTATTTTCCGGATAAAAGACTTTTTCATTGTTATTAAAAAAATGCCTAAAAAATTAGGTTAGGTATTCATACTACTTACTAACTTGTTTTTAGATTATGAAGAACCACACCTCCTTCACTAGATCTTGTACGTACGTATTTCAGTCACAAACTGACAAGTATCTGACACCAAGTCTTTGATTTCCTTCTAGTTACTTCTTGTGCCTCCTCCGCTCCTCTGCTCCGTATAGTAGAATAACATACAGTGAAAGTCGCTTATAGCGACGGTGAAGGGACCACGAAAATTACGTCGCTATATCCGACCTTCGTTATATACGATCTGTTTTTTTTTCTAGCAAATTAATAAAAGATAGACTTTACGATAGCCAGAAGAAATAAAATTCGCTATCCAATTTATTTAAAACAATTTATTAATTTACTAGTTTACAAATTCACAACATTTAACAGATACATATGTATGTATGTAGTACCTACACCTTCTCCAGTTTTAAGACTTGAAATAATCTGTGATTTTACTCTGTTTCTTTGTTCGAGTATCAAAATAGATAAATTCAATTTTTTTCTCTAAATTATTAACATGGTTTACCAATATTTCGTCCGATGAGGAGTTATACAAAACAAACTTTTTAATAGTATTAGTGGCTTGAAGAGCTTCTGCTGCAGATGAAGGTTGAAATTCTTCCCCTTCTGAACCCTCATCTTCGCTTTCCTCTTTGTCCTGAGAGAAGGATAAGATGTCGTCTACAATTTGTTCTTCATTTAGATTGTTGCATACTTCCAAATTATTTTCTGCATGTAAGAACCCGGTCCTTTGATCATCTGACAATGCAGTAGACTTTTTTATTACAGCCAGCGGAACCTCATCTTCCTCTTCAAAATTAACATTAATTAATTTAGCCAGTGGAATATCATTTTCTTCATCAAAGCTATCATTTCTAACATCCTCACTTTCTACGAAGCCTCCATGTCTAAAACAGTTGGCAATTGTTTTTGATAAAACTCTATCCCATGCTTTAGCGATCATTGATACTGCATCTAAAAGATTAATACAACATTCTTTGCCTTGTTCAGCATTTTCTATGATTTTCATTAAGTGAAACTTTTTAAAATGCACTTTTAATGATCGAATAATCCCTTGGTCGATTGGCTGCAGAACAGAGGTAGTGTTTGCTGGCAAAAACTCGAGTTTTATGTCTTTAAATTATCAACTTTCGGATGAGCGGGACAGTTGTCTACTAAAAGTAAAATTTTTTTCTTGGTCTTCAACAACTTTGCATGCCATTCACGAAGAATACTAACAAATTAATCAGAAGTCATCTAGGCCTTTTTGTTGGAGTTGTACACGACAGGTAATGTCTTGATATGTTTGAATCATCGTGGATTTCTCGACTTGCCGATCACAATAAGTTTAGGTTTATCCGATCCTGTCATATTGGTAGAACTAAGATTGTAAATTCGTTCCTTTGATAATTTTTCGCCGGTACAAGTTTCACCCTTGAATTTTAATGTCTTATCTGGGGTCAGTTTATAAAAAAGTCCTGTCTCGTCGGCATTATATATTTCGTCATCCTTATATCCTTTTCGTATTTCAGGCCAGACAGTTGTTAACCAGTTTTCACGTACTCCTTGAGGCACACTGGCAGCTTCGCCACTTATTTTCCCAAACACTATTTTATGTCTTTGACGAAAACGCTTAATCCAACTTTCAGAACATTTAAAGTCCACTTTAGCATAATTCTTCCAAAATCATTTGCTTTTGCCTGTAATATTGAACCGCTTATGGGAGTTCCACGACTTCCCTGACTTTTGAACTACTTGAGTAAGGCTTGATCGATATCTGGATGTTGAGATAACTTGAGTTTTTTCTTGCCTAATAAATTTTCGTTGAACGCTTCTTTAATTTTATCCTTGTTCTTCAAAATTGTGGACACACTTAAAGTGAGATAAATCAAATTCAGTAGCTACAGAAGCATTTCTTTCAACAGATTCAAGTCTTGCGATAATAAGACCTTTTTCTTCAATTGAAAGAAGGTATTCGGACTCTGAATATCGCTATTTCTACAATAAATTGGAAAGTTTTTTTTCTTAAATTTTGTTAGTATACTTTTTGTTTTATTAATTGCGGAAGCTTATTATAAAAATTAACATACGCATACATGGGGCCACGCGCTGCTTATATTATGAAAGTCTATGTGATGGAATATTTAAAGCGCTTGATCTTATATTATTCTCATGCTGAGGAACAAGGTGACTAAAGACTAAAATTTTTTGATAGAAACATAATACATTCAATTTAAAAGATATATAAACCTGGAAATGTTAGAATATTATTGAGACTTTAATTTCTCTCTGCATGAGGTTCCTACTCTAAGTAAGTGTAAAATGCCCAAAGTTATCTTTTGAATAATAAAAAACTCACGCTATCGTACATCTCCTCCCGAGAATATAACTCTATATCGCAAAATCGAATAATTTTATAATAGAATAATAAATTGGCACAGTATGTAGTTAGCAAGGTGTTTTGCAGCAGAAAATCGTTGAACACTCTTAAAGAAAACTCAAACAGAGTTCAATTTCTTACATACATATCCAACTTGAATATCCCAACTCAAACTGCGATCAATATGAATACCCAAGAAACGAGCAGTCCGTGACAATATTACGCTCTAAGACAAGAACTGCCATTCCTTAGGCACAATCCACACAAAACGGGTATATGGCGGTGGCGTGCGACTGGCATGGAGCTGGAATGGAACGGACGTGGCGCGCACAATTCACATAGAAAGGGTTTCAATGTGATTATTGTCATTTATTTGTTACGTACATGACTGTGTAGTAAAGTTAAAATGCTTCAAAAAAATTAAAAGGCAAAGGAGATACTGGATACATCCCTTGTGATTAAATAAAGGAAAAACTGGTGGTTTGTTTAATGTTATGCGGTAGCTCAATATGTACCCTGAACGTTTTCAAAGTTTCTATCGAATGTCTGTTTAATGTTTTTATAAAATACTAGCTTTAGTAAGGGTTAAAATTGAAAAGAAATCTACGAATAGGAGAGAGTCTGTCAGTCCAGAGGAGAGGTTGTTAATAACGCTGAGGTAAGTTGAAGAAAATATATTTAAGTGAATTTATTTCTGTTTAATCTAAAACGAAAAAAAATAACGATAATGTCCTCTAATATTAATTATTGTAATGCATAGATTCACTCAAATGAAACTCGTCTGTGTTCCTGTGCGGTACTGAATCTAGATTTCTATTTACCGAATCTTCAATCCAAGATTGAGAACTATCCATTGGGGTAGTAGAGACTTCAGGAATGGTTGAGGATAGTATTTGCTTGGTTGCTAAATTCAAAATTCCAATTTTGAAACAATTCATGGACTTCATATTAGTAAGAACACTTTAAAAAAATGCCAGGTCCAAGTCAGGGAGGCATTTATTTTCGTGCTGTTTTGGATTTCCAGCAATTGTTGCTTTTTTTTAAAGTACTGGTAAGCTTGCTGGTTGAGCTCATTATTAGAGGTTGAGGCTGCTAACTTCTTTTTCAAAATCATCTCCTTTCTGTAATAGTGCTTTAGGTGCTGTCATCGCTAACGGTTGATCATCGATAGACGTACTGGAAGATGGTACAGGTGACCGAAAGGAACGACTGGATACAATGTTATCAGGTGAGAGTAGATCAGCATTGGAGTTGTCTTCACTCGTTATATTGTGACCCCGTTTCAGCTACGTGGTGGGTCAATGATACGTCGGCAGACTCTTGATTTTTAATGTTAGATGTTTAAGAGCACGAAAATCAGTGGAATGCGCTTTTGGTATGCTAACAACCAAGTTGGGGCTTCTACAAACACTTATTCGATGTGATCCTGCTAAAGTTGATGTTCTAATTCAAGCAATGTGTGTGTTGCAACGCCATTAAGAAATGCGATGGTACATTCTCAAGGCCTTAATATGAAAACGTTATACTCGGCCATTTTACTTCAGTACAATTAGTACAAAACGCTAAAAATATGAGAATTTACCTAAGCAAATATTTAAAATATCGCGCCCCTCAAGTCCTCACAAGGATAGATACTGTATATAAATTAATTACAGGGTGGCAGGCTGGGTCAGTAAAAACGAAACAACGCTGATTTGTCATAGTTCCATTTTATGAATATATAGAATTTTGCTATTCTTACCTTCTAGGAGGAGGGGCGACTTTTACCCCTAAATTTTAAATGGGTTGAGGGGCCAAGTGATAGCGCAGCTTGAAGGACTTTCAAATCTCTTTTTGAAACAAGAATTAAAGGACCTTTAAAATCAGGTATAGGTTCACCCCTCAGTCCATTTAAGATTTTAAGGGTGAAGGTCACTCCTCCTATAGTGTAAAAATGATAGAATTGAAAATATTCATAAAATGCTTTGCCTTAAAAAAAAATTTAGAGGTCTTGGTGTTTTTTTAAAGGTCGGGAACTATGGTAAGTCTTTCTAAAATTTTAATTAGCCCACCCTGTATAATTTGTAATGTAAATACGAGCTTAAACATATTTTGTTAATTAAGACATACTTATCATTTTTACTAAATTTATTTGATACTTTTTCCCATTTTTCATCTTGTGCACTTCTATTGCAGTAATCCGACCTTCTATAGTCGTATAGAACGGCATACTGTTGCACTTTTTCACAGAACTCGATATTAACAAATCGTCCCGCATTTTAGAAAATAGACCAAAAGAAGCAATATAAAATCACTGTTTAGTATATGGCATTTACCACTAGTGTAGGCCACTCGTGGCGTCGAAGTGACGGGCGATGGCGTGACTTATCACGCCTTTGCCACGCCATTTCTATCTATATTGCCCCATAAACGAACATGCAAGTGGCACATGCGTCTACCACGCCAGTCCCACGCCACCCCCATTTGCCCGTTCTGTGTGAATTACGCCTTAGGCGCGTGATAAGTCACGCCACCACCAGGCCACTTCGACGCCACGAGTGGCCTACACTAGTGGTGAATGC
Organism: Anthonomus grandis grandis; assembly: GCF_022605725.1. Lineage (NCBI taxonomy): Eukaryota > Metazoa > Arthropoda > Insecta > Coleoptera > Curculionidae > Anthonomus > Anthonomus grandis. The sequence continues at coordinate 7,692,047 of NC_065546.1, forward strand.
TTTATACCAAACAGCGGTTTATATTGCTTCTTTTCGTCTATTTGGTAAAATGCGGGATGATTATTTATTTAATACCGAGTTCTGTGAAGACGTGCAACAATATGCAGTTCTATACCACTATAGAAGGTCGGATTACTGCAATAGAAGTGCACAAGATCAAGCATAGGAAAAAATATCAAATAAATTCAGTGAAAATGGTAAGTAGGTACATGTTTATTAAAAAAAGATGTTTAAACTCATGTTTACATTAAAAATTGTACTTTTGTTTCAGTAACAGAGTGTAAAGACCGCTGGAAAAACATTCGAGGAAGCTACTCAAAATATAAAGCCAAATTAAAAACAAAATCAGAACAAGGAACAAAACGAGTCAAAGAATATTATTTGGCCCCACATCTCTCCTTTTTGGATCCTTTCTTGAAGTCTTGTAAGAGCAACGTGGATCAAGAGCCTGCCGACGCATCATCGAGCCACCACGCAGCTGAAACGGGGCCACAATCTATTGAGCCTAAAGACAACTCCAATGCTGATGTATTTTCACCTTATAACATTCTATCCAGTCGTTCCTCTCGGCCACCTATACCATCTTCCAGTACGTCTATCGATGATCAACCGATAGTAATGAGAGCACCTAAAATACTACTACAGAAAAAAGATGATTTTAGAAAAAAAAAGTTGGCAGCTTCAACCGCTATTAATGAGGTCAATCCTTAAGCTTACCAGTACTTTGAAAAAAGGCAACAGTTGCTGGATATCCAAAACAGCACGAAAACGAATGCCACAATCGATCCTCCTGACCCAGACCTGGCATTTTTAAGTCCATGAATTCTGTTCAGAAGCGGCATTTCAAAATTGGAATTTTGAATTTAACCGAGCAAATATTATCCTCAACCGTTCCTGAAGCCTCTACTATCGCAATGGATAGTTCTCAATCTTGGATTGAAGATTCGGTAAATAGAAATCTAGATTCAGTACCGCACAGGAACACGAATGAATTTCATTTGACTAAATTTATACATTACAATAATTAATATTAGGGTAATATTATCGTTATTTTTTTTATTTTAGATTAAACAGAAATAAATCACTTAAATATATTTTCTTTAACTTACCTCAGCGTTATTAACGACCTTTCCTCTAGACTGACAAGTTCTCTCCAATTTGTAGATTTCTTCTCAATATTAACCCTTACTAAAGTTAGTATTTTATAAAAACATTAAACAGACATTCGATAGAAACTTTGAAAACATTCAGGGTACATATTGAGCTCCCGCATAACATTAAACGAACCACCAGTTTTTTCTTTATCTAAACACAAGAGATGTATTCAGTAACTCATTTGCCTTTGAATATTAGCCAAATTTACAAGGTTCAACATATCTTGATCATCTTCGTCATCCGAAAGCATTGTAACTTTACTACACAGTCATGTACGTAACAAATAAATGACAATAATCACATTGAATCCCTTTCTATGTAAATTGTGCGCGCCACGTCCGCTCCATGCCAGTCCCACGCCACCGCCATACGCCCGTTCTGTGTGAATTGCGCCTTAGAGTATTGCTGCTGGAATTGGAAAGTTATAAACCCTCAAAATATTGAATTTTCACAGTTTAAGAGGAGTCACTTTTATTTTAGTAGTAGAAAAAATTAGTTTACATAACTTTTTCAGTATTTACCAATAGAATTATAGTAAGATTTTTTAGAGAGATACATAATAGAAACAAACTATCCTTACAAACAACCTTTGATAAAAAGAAAGATATTTTGCCAAAAACCAGAACTATTTTTGGAATGCAAACATATAACTTATTCTAGTTTGCACAAGATTTTGAAAAATAATTTACTACGATTATTTTCGTTTTCAGTTTACATCTCAAGAAAGGCCCCGGGACCTCCAATTTCCTTAGCCATAAGGACATCAGTGGCAAGCATGTTTCAAGCGGCAACGTTGGATAACAATAACTGTGGCTCAGATATTTTTAATATCCAGCTGAGATCCGACGAAGCGATTTTCAATTGGACCCTCAAAGTTGACGTAAAGCGAGTCGAATTTAATATTTCCTTTAGGTAAGTCTTCACGTAAATATATCTTTTTTTAATGATATTTAATTTCAAAATACTGTAACAAAGACGAGTTAATGCAAAACTCTTTTAGTAAGGTCAAAGCTAAAAATTACAGACATCTCAGTGGGATTATTGTTTCTTGGGAAAATGCGTTGATGGGGTTTCTTTTGTAAATACAAATTTACCTCGGTCGCTTTTATTGCCACACATCCAGAACATTTTACGAAGAATCAACTTAGCTTGGAAGTGCTCCCTTTCAATTTTAGGTTCGCTTATGCGGAAAATTATTTTCTTTTTGTTTTTAAAGATTTCTTTGATCTATAAAAAGGTTAAAGAAAGTACATTTTGAAAAATAAATTTTTAATATAGTTTAGCACTTTGCTTTTGCCTTTTAAGCGTTTTACTCGAATACTACCTAGTCAAAGTTTTACTGACCTTTATACATCCTGGATTATCTTTCCTGGGTAATCCAGGTAATCTTATCTTAATTTCTTGAGAGATATTTGATATTCAAATAAATTGTTCGATCAAATCTGCATTCCAAAGATCTCTTTCATTTTGATAGACATCTATCTACTTAGTCTTCATAAATATTTTAGATTTTAGAAGGACTACTTAATTTATCATTTTTATCTTATAAACACTTTCTTAGACTTATTACATTTATATTGCTCTTATGTTAACATTTATCTAGTCTTTGATTCTGCTAATCACACCGAGAAAAAACTTCGTTAACGGTTAAAGAATGATCGATTAACCCAATGAAAAACATAGGGTTAATAGGTGCCAATGAAATAATCTAATTCTCGCAATGAAAGTGGTCTAATTGGAGCTAACAGATATTTTTTTAATCACAAAATAGTTAAATGGATTACTATAATCGAATAGATATATTGTAGGTATAAAATTGATTAATAACCATTAATAAAAACTTTGATTATGGCAATCGAACTGCTCGTTTATCACAATAAAAAACTTTTTTATTATTACAACAAAACTCTTTGATTGTGATAATCAAATGGCTTATTATTATTAGAAAAAAAAAATTGTTTTATTATTAGAATTTATAACCTTCAATATATCAGAAAAAATTTAATGAGAATTACCTAATAATTTCATGAAATTGTTTCTAAACGGTATTGCAGGTTATAAATTGTGTTATAAGAATAGAGAGATATACACTTTCACATTATAAATATAATTCTTGTGTTTTTTTTTAAATAAATTATCAAATGTATGTCTGCGAATAGATTTTAATAACTTAATGATAATCAGAACTGTTTCGATATTTTTTTTCAAAATCTTTCATGAAAAACAAAAAACTTTTCTTTCTCACCGTATATCAATATTAACTTAAATTTGATTAAAACTATAACTATTTGTTTAGGGAAGCATAATTAGATGTATAAAAAGACAATAATATGTAACAAGTATACAGGGTGTCCCAAAAGTGATGGATCAAACTCAAACAGGAGATAGAGGATCAAAATCACCCCCTATGTTGTTATGCAATTGTGAATAGGTTAAAAGTTATAGCCATATATGTGTATTTTTTAATTCCAGCACCTTTGTCAAATAAAAGCTTTTAAAAAAATTATACAGTTGATTAAACAATCTGTTTTTTTTTTATTGTACGTAGAAATGATGTGCCTCTCCAACAAAAATATGTTTCTTAAACATTACTTTTTAAGAGCACTAGAAAAACAATTTTTTTGGACTTTTTACAACTTTAAAAATAAGTACTTAACTTTGATGCCATTTTTTTGCGAAGAAAATATAAGACATGTGAGTGACCCTGAACCTTAAAAACTTCTTTAAATCATACTGATTCCAGCAAAGTACAACTTAAATAGATTATTAAAATTTCTTATTGTCTAATTAAATTTTTATTTTTTTAAGAAATAAGCAAAAAAAATATTCCATGGCTAAATCAATATTTTGCTTTATTATTATACGAAAAAATAATAAAATTAAGATAGTAAAGTGTCTCAAAAATGTTTAAAAATACATAAGTATGTCGACTTCTAATACTGACCAATTTATCTGCGGTTATTTTGAAGAATGTTGATTTGTCGTGTTTTTTGTCGTAAACAAAATTTAAAAATAATTTAAAATAGGTAGTGTTGTGTTGTCCAGGTACTGGCTAAGTACATACAATTTTGTATTATTTATACAACTGAACACATAATGCCTTATACCATCCGTGAGTATGCAGAAATGCATTATGTTTATGGATTTTGTAATGGAAACGCTCGAGCGGCTGAAAGGGAATATCGTGAACGATTTCCTGATCGTGAACGATATCCTGACTACAGAGTGTTTCAACGAGTGCATAACGCATACCTGAAGGGGCATATTCCTGGAAATCCTCGCAGAATAGGAAGACCTGATGAAAATGCTGAGGCAGAAGATGACATCATTGAAATGGCATTAGAGGAACCTTCAACTAGTGTTCGCTGCATATCAAGACGGTCTGGTATTCCGAGAACAACAGTACACCGCATTCTACAAAGAAACCAGTTGCATCCCTATCATGTACAACGGGTTCAAGATCTATTACCGGGTGATTATGACAAGAGGGTGGAATTTTGTAGAGAAATGCTTCATTGTAATAGGCAGGATCCACAATTTTTTAACAAAATTTTATGGTCAGACGAATCTAGTTTTCAGAGGGCGGGAATATTTAATATTCACAATTTACACCACTGGGCATATTTTAACCCCAGAATTGTTAGAAATGACCGCTTTCAACATCAATTTAGTGTGAACATGTGGAGTGGCATTCTTAACGGTTCATTAATTGGGCCGTTTGAACTACCATCCAGATTAAATGGTGAAATCTATAGGAGATTTTTAAAAGAAAACTTACCTGTTTTACTTCAGGATATTCCATTAAATATTCGTCAATCAATGTGGCTGCAGCACGATGGAGCGCCCGCCCATTACAGCCTTCAGGTGAGACAGTTTTTAAATGAGGCCTACCTTGGTCGTTGGATTGGACGGGGAGGTACAATTCGTTGGCCATCGCGCTCCCCCGACCTCAATCCAATTGATTTTTTTCTATGGGGGTACTTTAAGGAGTCGGTATACGCCAGGGAAAATCGTAATGAGGAAGAGCTACGCCACCAAATAATTACAGCTAGACTAATTACCCAAAATGAACGTTCATTCAGAATGATTAAGAAAAATTTTAGACGCCGATGTTGGTTATGCATTAGATTTCGCGGCAGACTTTTAGAACACTTATTGTAAATGATAGAAAAACTATCATGTAAAACAATAAACCATTTTTTAATGTTTTTTGTACCTTATTGCAATCCACCAACCCAACAAATATTTATTTTAAAAAATTGGTAAATATTGATTTAGCCATAAAATTCTTTTTTGCCTCTTTTTTGAAAAACTCAAAATTAAAATTTTCATGCCTTGCTGGAATCGGTATGAAACGTAGAAGTTTTTAAGCTACAGGATCACTCTTATGTCTTACATTTTTGAGAGAAAAAAATGGCATCAAAGTTAAGGGTACTTATTTTTAAAGTTGTAAAAAGTCCAAAAAGAAATTTTTTTTTAGTTCTTTCGAAAAGTAATATTTAAAAAAATATTTTTATTAGAAAGGTACATCACTTCTAGGTAAAAACAAATAAAAAAACGCATTGTTTAATCCACTGTATAATTTTTTTATAAGCTTTTATTTGACAGTGTGCTTGAATTTAAAAAATACATAAAAATGGCTATAACTTTTAAACTATTCACAATTGCATAACAACATAGGGGGTGATTTTGATTGAACATGACTCCCTCTATCCTCTGTTTGAGTTTGATCCATCACTTTTGAGACACCCTGTATAAGTTTATTTAAACTGAAAGTTTCAAACAAATACTCAAAAAAGGACGAAAACTTTAAAGTCCTAAAAATATGTTAAACTATATTATACTAATAGGGTGACCTTTCGGATATGACCGTGTCTTGTTTCTTAAATTTTCAAATTTTTTTTTAGTAATTAAGGGCTCGTCAAAGGCCTAAAATAAAAGAAAAATATGGCATAAGTAAAGTTCATATCAGTATTATTCATATAATAGATTGGTAATTACAAAGTAATTATAAATTTAAAACTCTAAAAAAAATAGAGTTCGTTAAATTTTGAGAGTAAAACTTAAGAACATCTTTGCAACCTATTAAAACGATTTTTGTGTAATAAATAATTTTTTTGGTGATTTATAAATTTACCAAAAATACTTTTACAACTTATAGATATCACAATAAATAATATGTTAGGATATACAATAATTTTCAGCAAAAGGATATTCAGCAATTTCACTTCTTGTTGGTCTCCAGTATATTCCTTTTCTGCTTGTTTTAATATTTGTTGGTTTAAATATGTATGGCAACACCATAATAGTTTAAAGAGTTGGATCTGTAAAAAAACTTAAAATTATTATCAGGTATCTATTTAACTATTTGAGTATTTATAATTGGAAAACGCATTTAATGCAACAATGGTATAAAAACTTACCTTGGTAATCAAAATGTTACAGCTTAATTTTTCGATCTTTGATTTCGTTCAGAATGCCTTTTGACACAACAGGCCACGTTTGGTATATTATGTCTTTACATTCAGGGAGTCATAGATTAAAATCAATTTCTATCTAAAAAAACATTAAAGGTTTACAAAAACAAGGTATTCCATTTGATTTCATTTTATATTCTGTTCTTTTTCATATAGGTAATTTGTAGCTAATAAAAAATTTTCTTCAAATTACAAAAAAATTTCTAAAAGTACAAACAAAGATTAAATGAAAGCATTACTTACGAGGATTCCACTGTTTTGGCTTAACCACGGGTACCTTGTGAACATTGGCAGTCCATATATAGAGCAACTAAATTTAATTTGAAATTCTGTTCAATCCCGTTTGTACTCTTCAGATAATCTGTGGTGAATGTAATATATATATAAAGACTTAAAATGCCAAGGGGTGTATATTTGTCACTGCAAATAAAGGAAAAGATTATGGAAAAAATAAGAATTGGAGAAAAGCAGTCTAAAAGACTTAAATTTAAATAAATCCATAATATCCAGAACTGTTTCTTATTTTAATAGAAGGGGTACTTTGGAAGGAGTTCCAATAATCTGAGAAGTATTTACAATTCACACAAAATGTATGGTATGGAGCCAAAAAGTAAATTTAAATGCTGTGCTAATAAAGCACTTAATAATTATTTATGCATTGAATGTTTGGGAGTTTTTCACCCAAGCTGTCTGGAAAGGGATTTTCGGTCACATGAAAAAATAGGACAAACAAACATTTTTTGTTCTAATGTGTGCAAATCAACTGCTTCCTCACCTAATTCTGTAAAATCCGTTGAGCATGATAATGCACTTAAATTGGTTGCCGAGCTTCAATCCACGCTCAATGAAAAGAACAGCTTTATTGAACTGTTTTCTACAGGATAGGGTGACTGATTTGCATAAGGAACTAGAATCTAGGGATAATGCTTTTCGAAAAGAACGCAAACTAACTTAGGACTTCGAGGAGGATATATTGGAAGCAGAGCGCAAAATGGTTGAGGAATTAAATAACAAAAGAGAAGAGGTTATTAAGTTGCGATCTGAGATTGATAAGTTAATGCTGAATGAAGACCTTTTGAAAATTTCTATTTCTGATCAGAAGGAAAAAATATCTTTACTCCAGAAAGATCTAGAAGAAGCTAATTCGATATGCAAAAAAATGATTACTTCAATTAGACTTCTTGAAGCTGAAAATCAATCATACTCTTGTGAAATAGCTTCTCTCAAAAATGACATGGAGGTATTTAAAGCCTCTAACTCACGCGAGGAAGTTATCGAGGATTCTTCGGATATCGATTGACACTCATTGTACACTTAGTACAGAACTTGACAATCCTTCTAGTACCAAGAATTTAACAGTACCTGATGTTAAAGAGTTTTTTGTTACAAGTAATCCTGTTGTCAATGTATGCAGAAAGCAGGTCCTGGTGTTTGGTGATCAGACTGCAAGAGGTGTAGCCTCTGGGATGACACATTCTTTGGACTCTAAGATCTATTCTATTCACGGTGAAGTTCACTCCAACTATACTTTATCCCAGATGGCAAACCGTATATTTGAATTAACCACTGACTATGTTAGTACGGATAATATTATTGTTTGCTTAGATTTAGGATCAACTTATTTTGACTGTCACTCCTTTTATGGTTTACTTTGTTTGGGTAAATTCACTAATTTAACTTTAAGCTTAACTTACGATGATACAAATAAGTTTAATTATTTTCATGTGGTATCTATTTGTAAGAGATTTCTTAAGTCCCAAAGGGCTTCAGTAAGAATTTTCAGCAATAACTCTCAAAATAATAAATTTAGAATTAGTAAGAGTGATCTTTGTGTTCGTCTGGTTTTGTTTGTTACTGGTAGTTATGCGTTAAAAAGAAATTTTGTACTCTCCCCCGTTCCATTATCTAATATTAATTTTGATAAGCATTCCAGTGGCTCTAACTCTGATAGTTCTCCTCTTACTCTTAACTCTACTTCAGCTGATACCTTGGTTAATTCTTCTTTTTTAGGGTAGGCAACTTTGGCGCATGCATTTCTATTATGCTTTTGAATATTCAATCACTGCGCGGTAAATCTGATGATTTGTATATACTTTTAGACAGTTTAAATTTTCCAAACATTGTCTTACTTACTGAGCACTGGTTGAGAAATGAGGAACCAATTTCCCTTCCTGGCTACTCTGTAGCTTCCAAATTCTGTAGGGCTGGCCTTGGATATGGTGGCACTGTGGCTCTTGTGCATCAATGTTTTTGCGACGACTTTGTTGGTTTTGGCGATTTTGATGATCTTCGTGTCGAAAAGGAGTTTGAATTCTCAATTGTTTATTCTGGTAAAGCCAATTATTATATTGTGTGTATGTATCGTTCCGCAAATAGTAGTATAAGTACTTTTTTAGATAGGCTTGAACAATTCCTTTTAAAATTTTCTCCTAAAAATACTATAATTCTTGCTGGAGATCTTAATATAGCTTTTGAGGATGGGGAGAATAGGGCTACATTGGATTTAATTAATTTGCTTTCCTCTTTTAATATTTCTATGCATGTTAACAGCCCTACGCGTGTAACAGGTACCACATCAACAACCATTGACTATGTTGCCTCCAATATACAGGAGAATGTAATTTGTAATGTATTTGATCCAGCTTTGTCTGATCATAGTGCCATCCTGGCTCAGGTGCCATTCAGAAAAAGATACAAATCCAGAGGTTTGGGTAGAATTTACAGCACAAGGAACTTCCGGTCTTTTGACGCAAGATGTCGATCTTTTAATTGGGACTCAATATTTTGTGAGCAGGATGCTCTTGCTTCATTTCACGCATCTCTTTCAAAGTTAGTTGATAGATACTTTCCCGTTCACCCATTAAAAAATCGATTTAGGGACCGGAAAAGATGGTTAACTCCTGGTATTCGCATTTCCGGTCGTAATCTTAGATTTTTTGGTATTTTAAAAAAGTTCTACCCGATAAATAATTTTGTATTGTCGCTATTCTCGAGATATCGAAAAGTTTACCGGAAAGTTGTGTGTGAAGCGAAAAGACTCTATTATTCCAAACGTTTGAAATATTCCTCCAATGAGCAACGCGAAGCGTGGTCAATTGTTAATGAGGTTGTGTCCAAGAGTAATGGCTCTCAAGAAGTGCGGATTGATTCTGACATATTAAATAGGTACTTTTGTTCGGTTGCTGATATCCTCACAAAGGGTCTCTCTTCCACTTATGACCCTCTCAAATTTTTACCTACCACTAGTGGAAACTCATTTTACCTCAGCCCCACTACTCCCAGGGAGATTTTTTGCACTATAGGATCGATGAAAAAGAAAAGGGCATCTAGTGACGATGGTATTTCAGTGAATTTATTGGGAAAACTTCCTTTGAGTGCTATTAAGGCTCTTTCTGATGCCATTAATATTTCATTTCAGTTGGGCACATTTCCTCTTTGCCTAAAATTAGCAAAAATTTTGCCTCTTTATAAGGGTGGTGATCGTTCTAGTCCATTCAACTATAGGCCGATTTCAATTTTGTCTACTTTATCTAAGTTAATTGAAAGACTTATGAAGGATCGTCTTTTAAGGTTTCTTCTGGGGAAAGGGGTTCTTCGAGATGAACAATTTGGTTTTCTATCAGGGAAAAGCACCTCTTACGCTATGTTTGATTTTTTGTCCAAACTTCTCCAGGGTGTTAATGGAAGAGAGGCGACTGCGGCGGTGTTCTGTGACTTGTCCAAAGCTTTTGATTGTGTGAGTCATAGGATACTGCTTCAGAAGCTTTCTGCTTATGGAGTTAGGGGTGTTGCACTGAAGTGGTTTGAGTGCTATTTGTCTGGTCGCGAGCAGTCTGTGTACCTTAATGGTGACTTTTCTGGTATAGAGTCTGTGGATTGTGGTGTTCCACAGGGGTCAGTTCTTGGTCCCCTTCTATTTCTTGTATACATTAATGATCTTATTACTCTTAGCATATGTGGACATTTTACATTGTTTGCTGACGACACAACGGTTTTATGGTCGAATAAAGATCCCAAGCAGCTTGTCAGAGATGTTGCAGCCAATCTCCTGAAATTAAAGCAATGGTGTGATTCCAATCAACTTTGCTTAAATATGTCAAAGTCCCACATTATTGGTTTCAATTTTCAAGCTGAGAGTCTTGATTTTGGTGAGAACGTATTGGACATGGTAGACAATTCTGCATTTCTTGGTTTAGTCATTGATAAAGATTTAAAGTTTTCTGACCATATAATAAAGTTAAATAAAAAACTTCTGGCTGCTTCTCTGTTAGGGCAACCGTTCATGAACTGAGGAGAGATGTTGCTCGTGATGTGTACTTTGCTTTGTTCGAGTCGCATTTAAGGTATGCTCTTCCATTTTGGGGTGCATGTTCAAATTATCTGTTTCAGTCTGTTTTTGTGCTGCAAAAGAGGGCTGTCAGAAGTTTATTTAGGGCCCATTCTAGAATGCATTGTGGTAATCTTTTCAAAGAGAGCCGTATTTTGACCCTACCATCATTATTTATTTTGGAAACTGCATGTTTAATATTTAAAAATAAGAACAGTTTTCCAATCCGACATCACAGTTATCCTACCAGACAGATTAATAATATTCCCCTTCCTATTCCTCATTTTACATCTATCAAAGATTCATTTATATATCGCGGTTTAATGATTTATAATCACATTAGCGTGGAATTAAGAAGTGTTCAGTCTTTGCGCCAGTTTCGTTGTAAACTGAAGTCATATTTGCTCCTAAAAGCCTTTTATTCGATTGAAGACTTTTTTAAGGCTGAGGATGTTGTGTAGTAGATGCTAAGCTTTTAATCTGTTAATTTTAATTTTGAACATACCTTTATGTGTCCCTTTATCTCTGCTACCTTTGTCTACATGCATGTATTTTATTTTATAAAGATTTTGTTTGTAACATTTTCTTTTGCATTTTTTTTTTAGGCATTTTATATGTTGTATAAATTTTTTATATTTGTTTTAAAAAATCTGATTTGATTGTATTTATTTTCTGAAGCTTTGTCAATAAAATTCGTGTACATGTACCAAATTTTCGACAATAAAGTACTTGGAAAAAAAAAACTGTTGTTGTTGTTGATCTGTTAAGCTTAAGTAGGAATTTTTTTTCCTTAATTTATAAGTTTCTTGCTATGCATATCGAACTTAAAAAGGTTCAATAGCAATAAATAGAAAATTAAATAAATCTTCTTGCTCAGGCGTCTTTACAGGTGATTTTAGCACAATTTCGTTGTTTGTGGACAGATGAATTTGCGGCCTTAAGTGCATTTTTAATATTGCAGTACCTGTTCCATAGTTTGCTTCTTGCAGCTATACCTTTTTTGTTTTTTCCATTAGACACATAGGGAATATAATACGTTTCGGCATTGAGAAAAAATTCTCAATTTCCTCTGCTATTTGAAGAAGAGTACTGCTTTTAATTCTTAAAAAAAAAAAACGTTTATGAGGGACTTAAATAAATGATGAAAAGTCTGTTAAATTACTTGTATTAATTTAGAAAGGGCTTCCATCAATAAAATACTCATTACCGCGAAGTGATATAATTTCATTCACAAGTATCTTAACTAGCTTTTGTCGAAGATCATTATTACGGAGTTAGTGCGGGACCGTTTCCCCTTCTGCATACCCATTGTATACAGTGGTGCCGCTTTTTTAAATTTCTAAGTCACCAATTTATTCCCTTAGGAATTCTCTTCATAGAAAACTAAATGTGATTGCCTAATGTCGGCTCGCCAAAGATTCTATATTGACAACACTGCCAAGGTGCATTATGGGATGCGCAGATTATTTGCGGTAACAATTTAAAGCAGTTATTCTATACCTGCAATCGCAGTTTTAGGCAACGATAATCGTTCTACTTCTTTAGTTATAATCAAGCGATTTTTTCGTTGCTATTTTATAGCCCTAATAGGATATTATCACTAACCGTAAACGAAATAAACTCAATTGAACTATTTGATTGTTGCAATTTATCAATTATGTGTTGTCAATAATATGTTTTTCAATTAGATGATTTTCCCCATTTTAATACAATTGAGTGGAATAGGTCCAATCGAAAACTTTAATTGAGCCATTTTTCTGGGTGCAGTCTTCAGGTTTATCTCTTTTTTTATCGCTGGTTCATGAATGTAATTACTATCTCTCCTTTCTTGTTTAATCATTCTTACGTATTTCCCCTTATTCTCTAATTTAAGCTTTACAAAAGAAAATATTCGGCTGGAGTCTCTTTTAGAAACATAAATATACCCTTTATAAACTTGAATATACTCCGCATCAAGCAACTACATCTGAACAGATTACGAACAACCCATTTAACACGGAACCTTCCCTCGAACTTTTCGGTCTTGCTGTTACGAAAATTTATTCGTTTTTAATGGTAGCAGTAATCTACGTTTACTTTATTCCCAAAAAGGAAATTAATAAGTGACACAACTAATTATTAATCTTCAAGCTATTCTGTGCAACTATAAAATCGGATTTTTTGCTAGTTACTGCCTGAAATTCGTTTTTGAACACCATTGATTGTCTTATGTTGTTTTGTACCCAAACTCAACACAAAAAAAAAACAGTATAATATATAGGTTTGTCTAAAAATTCGAAAAAACATTTACTGCCTTTTGTAAAATCTAACCTTCTGCAAGTTAGAATGGCAGCAAGTGCAATATACGATGGAGTATTTTGTCATGCAGACTGTTGGATGCTGGCTTTTTATGTTGAGCCAGCTGATTTTAAATTTAACTTCCAAACAAAGACCAACGAAGTAAAAATCCACCTCCTAACAAACTTAATAGATAACTGATATTAGCGCATGTTCATTCAGTCAATATCACACTACCGTCGAGAACATGCGCCCAGAGTAAAATATTTACCTAGCGACGTTACAGTAACCGTTGATTGAAAAGGGAAAAGATGCGCAAATACTGTATAAAATTTCGTGACCGCGGCAGCCAGCCGTTCTTCGCTTTATCTAGCAATTTAGAAGCTAAAAGGTGGCGCCCCCATACGTAGGAATGATGAAACTCGCTTGGCAGCCTTGGTATTAAAAATTACGAGACATAATATCGCAGAGAAATGGGAGTTTTCGCATTGCGCTATTTCTGTTTGAGGACATATTCGCATATTCCATAGTATAAATTTGGGAGAAAATATTGAAAGGTTTAGTTTCATATTTTGTTTTTTTTTCTAATTTTTAAGTATAAAATCTAATAAGTCATATAAGTAATATAATTTTGCTATTTTTAAAAGTACAGTATATAGAGTTTGTCTACATTTCGGCAGAACCAGAGGCTGTTATTTTTTATACAAGGTGCAAAAATATACATATGGTAAAGTGTTTTAAGCTTTTGGGTCTACAGCTTATAAATTAAAAAAAAATACCTTGAAAAAAAAATTAACCTTAAAAACATATACAGGGTGTTCTGTTGATCATGTTACAAACTTCTATGGCAGATAGAAAACGTCAAAAGAAAAACAAAAGTTCATATAAACATGGGTCCGGAAAAGCTTCCTCGGGGAGCTAGAGCTCTTTGAAAATAACCTTTAAAAACTATTTTTTTTTAATAGCTCCGGAAATACTTTAACTACCGCAACCAATTTTGGGAGGTAAATTATTGTTAGTACGTTTATTCTTTTGAACCTACTAAATAAAAAAAATATTTATCAGGGGCTTTAGAATCAGGGGGGTATTTGGTAAATTTAGGCCCATTTCTTTAAGACTTTAATTTCTGCCCGTTTGGGTAATAGATTATGATGTTCCTATGCTTTTTACATAAAAAAGGTGCTCTTAGTAAAAGTCGGTAAATGGTAAATATCACCGTTTTTGTGAAAATTGACGAAAAGCAAGTTATGAGATACAAAAATGAATTATCTATTATTATTAATAAACAATTAAAAAAAAGATCTGGCGTAAATATAAAATAAATGTTTAAAAAACGTTAAGGTAGCCACTTTATTAAATTGGTACTCAAATTAATTAACTGTCACTTTAATTACCTTAAGGCATAAAATGTTTAAATGATTTTAAGTATAATAAAAAACCAACAAACTAACAATTTTAGAAACGTAAACAAATTTTATTAAAAATTGGTATTACAAAAATAACCTTAAAATATTAATTGCTCAAAATGCCGGCCGCCACGATCGATACATTTATTGTATCTACGCACCATATTAAGGTTGACGTGGTTAAAAATATCAGGCGTGGTTTGGATTACTTCAGCAGCTGCGGAAATTCTGGCCACCAGGTCTTCTTCTGACTCGACTGGAGTTTCATATACGAGACTTTTTATATGCCCCCAAAGAAAAAAAAATCTAAGGGTGTCAAATTTGGTGAGCGCGCTGGCCAGGTGACAGGGCCTCCGTGGTCAATCCAACGCCTTCCAAAATTTTCATTTATAAACTCGCGGACAATAAGTGGAAAATGAGCTAGCGCTCCATCGTGTTGTAGCCATAAGTTCTGTCGTATATTTAAGGGCAGATCATCTAATAGTTCTGGCAGTACATTTCTTAAAAAAATTAAATAAATATTTCCCGTTAAACGAGGAGGCAACATAATTGGACCAATTAAGCGTTCTCCAACAATGCCGGCCCACATATTGACCGAAAACTTATGTTGATAGCAGCTAAAATGAATACCATGGGTATTCATCATCCACCAAGGGTTTTCCTCACTTCACACATGATTATTCTTAGAATTAAAAATGCCTTCTTTTGTAAATAAAGCCTCGTCAGTAAAAAGGATATATTTTGGAAATTGAGGTTCTTCTGTACACCGTTCAAGAAACCACTGGCAAAAATTCACGCGGGGTATAAAATCATTGGGTCCTAATTATTCCACCTTTTGCAGGTGGTAGGGCCGAAGAAGCTGTTCATTAACAACGTTCCATACCCTAACATGATTTACATTAATCGCATCAGCAACTGCTCGAGTACTTACTGATAGGTTATCTTCAAATCGCTGAAGCAGTTCTTCTTCAAAATCCAGGATTTGGATGTTCCTTTGCGCGCCATTATCTTGGCGTTTTATTTTAACAGAGCCAGTCTCCCTGAGCCGTTGATTGACCCTTTCAAAAAGTGTGTGAGCGGGGATTCGCCTTTCAGGAAACCACTCTTCATATAGTCCAGAAGCAGCTCTACCATCGAACTTCCCCATAAATTATTAAATATTAATTAAATATTAAAGCATATCGGCGTATTCAGCAAAAGTGTAATCCATTACTTAACCGTAATGAAAAGGGAATTAATATCATGTAAAAAATACTGACAGTGGCAATGAATTAGCATTATTATTATTATTATTAAAATAATTAATTCAAGATACAGCATCTTAGTTTGGTTTTAGTCAATTTCCACAAAAACGGTGATATTTACCGACTTTTACTAAGAGCACTTTTCTTTATGTAAAAAGTATAGGAACATCATAATCTAATGCCCAAACGGGCAGAAATTAAAGTCTTAAAGAAATGGGCCCAAATTTACCAAATACTCCCCTGATTGTGAAGCCCCTAGTAAATATTTTTTTTATTTAGTAGGTTCAAAAGAATAAACGTACTAACAATAATTTACCTCCCAAATTTGGTTACGGTAGCTAAAGTAGTTCCAGAGGATTAAAAAAAATTAGTTTTTAAAGGTTATTTTCAAAGAGCTCTAGCTCCCTGAGGAAGCTTTTCCGGACCCATGTTTATATGAACTTTTGTTTTTCTTTTGACGTTTTCTATCTGCCCTAGAAGTTTTTAACATGATCAACGGAACACCCTGTATATGTTACACACCTTTAGATTGACTTTTATGTTTTATAGGGTAAGTTTTTAGCTGAAAACTTTTAAATGTATTTTTTTTAAATCTAAAAATGTCTATTGTAGATTTGATAAAGGGGAAGAATATGAAGACCGAAACGTTATTACAATTATATGTTTAAGCAAGATAAATTTTATGTTTTACCAATACCCAAGAAAATAATTGAATTCAAAAATACATAAGCAGCATACATAACCCAAAAACAATCCAACCCTATATATCCAACCAAAGAAATGGGTAAAATTGGATTATTTTTGGGTTAATATTCTGGTTTGATAAATAGCATCATATTTCTTAAATTGCCCGGGCATTGGGCATTATGAATAATCGCCATGTAATTATATTGTTCATAACATACGAGCCCCGTCCCACTTCAGTTGGCCCAATTGAAAATTCTTAATAATTTCTGTTTAAAGCCCCAAAAAAAAAAGACAAATTTTATAGTGTTATATAGTTTTAAACAAATAATAAGCTTTACTTACTTTATAAACACAACAAAATGGGAAAGTAAACTCATTTATATTGAGCATATATTTACTTTTTAAAACAGTCGCAATTCTTTGAGGCATGGTGTTTATTAAGTTCTGATACTACCCCTGATTAAAACTATCCCATATTTCTTGCTAGTGGATTTCAGACCTAATGAATAGAATTGTATATGCCTAAAGAGTTAAAATAAAATTAAAAATAGAAACAAGAAATTTATTTCTACTATTTAAAATATGATTCAAAAATTTATCAATCAACCAAAATCTAATTTTAGAGATAACACATAATGTTTATATGAGATACTTTTTGGTATTGTAATATTGTGGAATAAAGATTCGATAAAAGAATAATAAATTCATTTTTTACTAAGCGGGCCAACTGAAATAAGACGGGGCTCGTATATATTTTTAGCAGAAAATTTTACATAACGAAATAATCATAAATAAATGCTAGTAAAAGTATTTACATATAAAGATTATTTAAACAATCTTTATCAATATTTTTTATTTTATTTGTTTAAACATTGACTGAAGAGGCAAGATTTAATTTTCAGTCATTGATTAGATACGATACGTATTTTGCTATGCGGCTTCTTAGAAGTTTGTTTTTCTCTCGTTTGCTGGTATTTTTCAGTTTCCCATTTAAAAAAACTAAAAGAATTTTCAAAAAACTAAGAGAATTGTTTTTTCTCTTCCTAGTATTAGTACATCCCCAATAAGCACACTCGTTAATTTCGCTTGAATTTGACATAATTCAAAACAATAATAATACAAAATAATACGCCAAACATGCAAAGACTCCCTTAGACGATGCTGGCGAGCTCCGCTAAACAATAATGAGACACAAACGGCAAAAAGATTTCCGCGCGCGTTTGAGCGTGGCGCCATCTACCCGCCGCGCGCTTTTTGGGTCACGTTTTTGCCCGTAAATATGCATATCTTCTCGCCTCTTCAAGCAACGCAGTAACTATTATGCATTATGATTTTTTGGAAAATTTTTCGCAATATAAATGTGGGTACGAAGCTTATCGGAAAATACTAATTAGTGAAAATATCAGGTTCACTAAACCTATATACGAAGAGTGCGAGCACTGTAAAATAATGAACCTACATCCCCATAAGCGTGAAGACTTTGATCCAGAATGTGACACATGTAAAAAATGGTCAAGCCATATAAACCGTGCAAAAACAGCGCGAAATTTATATCAGAAAGATGCAGCTATTAAGTATGATTGAAAAACTATCTGCGTTTCAGCATATTTGGAAAAAATAATAATGCTGCCCAGAATGGAGTACTTCAAAAAAGTTTTGTTTATACAAAGACTTGTTTTGTACAATGAAACATTTGTACCCATTGAGACAAAAAATAAAAAAATTCTACTGGTTGCAGTTGTTTGACACGAGGCCATTCATGGTCAAGGAAAAGAGGAACTGATCAGCACCTTTTTCCCATTCATAATTATGACGCCAAGTATTTTATATTTTGGCTGGACAATTGTTCAGCACAAAATAAAAACTGAGCCTTTATGACGTTTCTCGTTTATATTGTCAATTAATTGAAGGTAGCTGCTGAGACATCTTAGTGAACTACTTCGAGCCAGGACATACATTTATGTCGGCTGATTCCATGCTTCACCGAATAGAATTATTGTTAAAGCGTCTATGATATTTCTATGATTTTCAAGATTTTTCTTCATCCCACAAAAGAAAACACTATCGAGAAAGAAAAAATACTTTTGTCCAATAATAACCAAGTTAAGGTCTCTCGAGGTTCTTTTAATTTGGAAATAGTCAGACCTTAATTCTAGTGTATTCAAGACACTTAATTTTTTACGAAGGGACATATGTAAGAAGGACATTCTAGATCCAGCTTGTCACAGTATTTCATGTGAGATCTCTCAAGAAATAAAAGACGGTATAATAAAATAATTTATTGGCATTTATGGAAGAAAATAGGAAGGACTTTTGGATATACTTGCCAGTAACTACGAACACCCAAATTATTACAAAAACTTGTAATAGAAAGAAATGTAAATACAATGTTAGTTTCCTACTGCGTTTTAATTCTATCTATAAATATCAGATTCTGCAATGGAAAAAAGCATTTTATTTAAAACCAACAGAATAAAGCAGCATATGCCATTTACTGTTTTTAAGTATCAATAAAAAAGTACCTGAATGAACAGAAAAAAGTAGTATTAACTAATTCGTTTGTAATTTTTTTCATTTTTTGGACATTGAAACTAAATTCAAAGCTTGTTTCCCAATGTCAAAGCTAGATTTTGCGAGTAATCTCTCTTAGAAAACCCTTGGCGAACGCCATGAAAGTTGAACGCGATTTCCTACAAATTTGGTGATTAGTAGTTACTGCCTTTCTCCATAGTTGGGCATTATGGTATTTCGGGCCAGATGTATATTATACCGGGTGACCCAGTAAGATTGTTCCTCGACCATATCTCGGGAACCGTTCGTCGTATGACTTAGAAGTAAAACAAAAAATTTTATTGATTAAATCCGTCATGAATTATCGATGTTTTAAAAATGACCACGAGAGGGCGTAATTGCTAACTTAAATTTTAAAATTGCATTTCCTTAAAATTTCGCATAACAAATCTAAAAAGAAAGTCACATTTTCAAAGCAATTTCGTTTATCTATCATTTTCGTAAAAAAAACAGTTAATTCAAAAATAAATATATTGGTGGGCGTTCAATTGTCCTGGCAATAATGTAGCTTTAATTTCTTAACGGTTTGACCGATTTTAACAAATTTGGTATCGTTAAAAAAACCATTCCTTAGGCAGTAATAATCGACCAAAACATAGTTAACTTGGTTGAAGTCTTGAAGACAGTGCAACCTGTTTTTCAAAATCTGGTTCCTAACCTCAGATATTAGAAAAATGAGATTAATCGATCTTTGAATACCTAGGCTTGCTCGGTAAATATCCTAAAACTATTAAAAATTGAGTCAATTGTGAGTCTAAAAAATACAAATTATTAAGAAAACTTATATCAGAATATTCATGTTGCTCCAAAGGCATTAAGCGCATCCTTAACTTATTAAGTCACTTAAATAAATATTAATCTCGGAATTCTTACCTTAAGTTTAAAAAGTCTGAAAACCCAAACAGGTGTACTATATAAAAATTTAATCAAAATACAACTTTAAAATCAAAATCAGAGTTTTTATCAACGCTTAAATTGTATCTTAATTTTACCTTAAATACGAGATATAATCAAATCAGCTCAATAGCAAGAATAACAACTGACAGCCTAACTACTAATATTTATTAGAAATATAACCTCAGAAAATCCTCCCTACCCTACTATCTTCTGATCGTCAGAAACCAATAAAACTTTTCTTTATGACGTAAGAATAGCTCAGCAAAACATTTTAAATAAAATCACATTTTACTGGTAAATAAAATCATTAGTGCCCAGTGCTACCTTGTTCTAATATTAATCAGTTCTGAAACCACTTTCCGAACTATTGGCTCGGCCTATTCTCAGCTTATTTCCTTGGTTTCCGAGGCAAATATTTAACACAAGAATGTTTAGATATTGCCTTTTGGAATGATTCTATTTATAATTGCGCACATATTAAAACTTATTGAATATTTATAGGTCTCCCGATTTAACCGGCCTTGATTTTTACCTCTGGCGAAAGATTAAGAATATAATGTTTGCCTCAAAAGCTAAAATTGAAACTGCTATTCTTTCAATGCATTAGCGTCTGTAGATGTACACTTACAGGGTCTACCAAATTCGAGGGTGACTTCAATCACTGTCTTCAATTCATTCAATCACTGACTTCAATTCATTGGGATCTCGGAAACCGTAAGAGTTACGGAGTCGGTTAAATGGAGGGAAAGTTGAGCAATTCTGAGCTTAATAAAATGACGTTTAAACAATTTTAAAATTCCAGATACTTCGGAGATATCCAAATTAAATAATTCATTCATTCATCAATCAATAAATTCTTTTTATATTATATATAATCTGTGACCTTAAGGAGAACCGTTTTTTTAAAAAGCTTATGAAAAGAAAAAAAGTGATCCACTGGCGATCCAGGTGTTCAAAATGGCCTCCGTTATTTGGATGTACAGGGTGTCCCACATTCTATGCTCACTTTTTATGCTCTACAATATGACGCAAAAAAAAACAATCCGACGTTTCGTTTGTTTTTTTTTCGATTATCATCAACTCTTTTTATGGGCGCCATATTTAATTGTTTCATTGTTTAAAAGTATTTTTAAATGCCTTTAAAATAAGGTATCGCTACTTTTTTTAAAATTTAGAAAAACGCGATATGTTGCGAATTTATTTTGGAATAAACCGAAATGCTAGAATTTCAAGTGAGCGATACTTACAGGAATATCCCGACCGGTTGCAGCCGCATGAGAATTACTTTGCCAAACTTAATAAAATTTGGTGGAATTTGGATGTTTGGAAAAACCAAGAAAAAAGTATGGCTGGCGAATAAGCGCCGCGGAAGAACAAAATATTTTAAATATTGTAAGTTTTAAAACATTATTAACAAAAGTTTATACAGCTATTGACAATAATTGTTATTTTTATTTAAGGTGAATAATGCACCTCGAGGGTCAATAAGACAATTTGACAACGAAATGCAAATGCCTAAAATGAAAATATGGCAAACTTTAAATTCCTTAAATTACCATCCATATAAAATTAATATTTTTATGTTCATCATTCATTTCTAAGTTAAAAACTTAGACCAGGTGATAATATTAGACGGCTGGAATTTTGCCACTGGCTCTCCAAAAAATGTATTTAGACAGTGAGTTTTTACTAAAAGTTATATGGATGGATGAGTCTAGTTTTTCTACTGACGAAATTTTTAATCGGCACAACGAACACTATTGGGCGGTAGAAAACCCAAGGCAACACGCAGAAGTCTTGTTTTAACGTGTGGTTAGCATTGTGGCGCAACAAAATTATTGGCCCTGTTATTTACGAGGGAAGTTTAACTTCCGAAAGGTATATAGCATTGGTCTTAAACAACATATTAGCACAATTTGAAGATGAGCCTCTTGATATTGTAAGAGAGTTATTGTGGCAGCAGGATGGCGCACCTCTTCATAATGGACGATTAGTCACAAATCACCTAAATGAAATATTTCCAAATAAATGGATAGGAAAGCACGGAGCGGTGCAATGGCCTGCTAGAAGTACAGATTTGAATCCTTTGGATTATTTTTTATGGGGTTACCTAAAAAATAAATTATTTTGCGTCATACCTGACGACATAATTTAATTAAGGCATAATTTAATTAGAGAAATTAGCTTAATTCCCGCAAGGATTATTCAACGTGCAATATTAAAATTAGGTCGACTTTCTGCAAAATGCATCGAAGCAGAAGGATATCAGTTTGAACATATTTTGTGAATATTTTTTTATTATTAATTAGTGATTACATTTTTGTGATTATTGTTTATTGTAAGTTTTTTTTTGTAAGATTAGATATTTAGTTTTTATGTTGTTATTATTTTTGTAAACGATTATCTAATACGTACTTATATCAGAGAAATTTCGCGATCTTTTTGTCTTAAAAATATAAAGTCTTGGTAATAATAAAACTTTAATAATTAAAAATTACATTATTTTTATTTTAGTCCTTAGCCAGCTTTCATTTTATCAAGTTTAACCGGCTAATGTCACTTTGTCATGGCCTACTATACAAATTTAAAAAAATCAAAATGTTAGGTTAGGAAAGCATACATTTTCATTGAATTGGTTTAAAAAAAACTATATTAAATACAAAGTATTTTATAGCTTCAGTTTATATAAAATCAATTTATTTGGAAATCCCATTGATATATCTTTCTCTCTTGCACTCATGGAGTTCTTATGGGAAGTACTAGAAAGAGTAATCGGACATGCAAGTGCAATATCTCATCTTAAAGGCAATTAAAAATACTTTTTAAAAATGATAAAATCCAATATGGCGCCCATAAGAAAAAATAAAATTGGTGATGGTCGAAAAAAAACGAAACGTCGGATTATTTTTGTTTTGCATCATGTTGTAGGACATAAAAAGTAGCAATGAAAAACTGTTTTTAGTTTTCCGATGTCTCTTTAAATAAAGTCTGTAGAAGGTAAAAACTATTTTGGCAATTTTCGATTTTTTTCGGATAACTCCGGAAGTATATGGAATTTTAAAATTTTTTAAACGTCATTTTAATAGGCTCCAAATTGCGCAACTTTGCCTCCATTTAACCGATCCTGTAACTCTTACGGTTTCCGAGATTCCAATGGTCACCCTCGAATTTGGGACACCCTGTAGGGGAAAGGAGGGCAAAATAGGGTAGTTTGTATCCAAATAAAGATAACTTTAGTATCAATTGACACAGAAACTTTAATTAACAAAAAAATAATTTCTACATATCATGCCTGAGTTATAAGGTCTTAAAATAAAATAAAAAATATACAAGTTTTTTGTTACAGTAATTTTAGCAAAATAATGCTAATTGCCCTGTTTTGCCCGCACGGTCGGGCAAAATGGGATTGGACCTTACTTGCATAACTCACAAGCTAAAGCGGCTTCATCATCTTCGTCTTCAAATCCTGCGCATGAGTTATGGGCCCAGTGGTGACACATTGAGCATGCTATTCATCCTTCCGTTGACGAAGAGTAAAAATCTCCACAGTAGAGGCACTCCGCATCACTAACTTCACTGTCACTTGAGTCATTATTTTTCAGAATAGTGGAGGCTTTAGTAATTTTTTTCTTTTTTGGTGATATTGCAAGGTTTTTCTTCACAAGAGTTTTCCCTTTAAAATTTTTATTCTTTTTTCGCTCAGCTTCCTCTAGCTCGTTTTTGTAAGGCGAAGACGATAAAATAGCAGTCTTCCCTCTTTTATGAGAAACTTTTCTCAGTTTATTTTATTTTAGGGTTTGGAATTATACCCTAGGGGAACTAATTATACCCTATAGGACTAAGAATCTTAAAAATTACCTCTGAATCTTTTGATGTACCTCGTTTGGAAATATCAGTTGGTTCTGGAGTTTTTTCTTTAAAACTAAATTAATTTCCGATAGTTGTGTTTCATTCATAGTTTCACTTTTATTATTTTTAGGTGGTAAGTTTTCATTTTGTTCAATATTTGTTGAACAGAACATTATTTGGGAAGGCAAAAAGTCTGCATCAGTGAAAACATCCTTATTAACTGGCCAAACTAATAAAGCATTTATTTAGCATAAAAAGCTACATATAAGTACAAGTTTGCCTTATTAGTGTTATTACAATAGTAGAAATAGAAAAAAAAAACAACATTTGTAAATATGTGAAAATTAAATAAAAATAAAAAGTGTAATGTATGTACAGGACACAAACAAAAAGAAACAAGAATAAACCTACAGTACCTAATTTAACAAAAACATTATTAATACAAATACAAATACCAGGGGGCAACAATAAAATTAAACAAAGATAAAACTTATTAACAAATAATAAATAAAATAATTAAAAACGGGCTAAAATGTGTAAAACTAAAAATAAATATGTAAAATATTTATATACAGGACAAGAAACAAAAGAAACGAATAAACCTACAGTGCTAAGATGTATAAATAAAATAAATAAAAACGGGCTAAAATCTGTAAAATTAAAATAAACAAATATAACTATCTGTACTAACAGTTATCTAAAAGAAATTTTCTTAGGAGCCTTTTGAACCGGTTTAGATTATCACAGTTTTTTATTATCACAGGTAATTTGTTAAATTCAGATAATAATATAATAACAACAATAATTAACAACTATCATTCCTGTTCCTAAGGTAAATAACACGAAATTATATACTGAGTTTCGTCCAATAAATACGGTGCCAATATATCAGAAGGTTTTAGAAGTTGTTGTTAAAGAACAGTTGCTAAACTTCTGTGATTCAAATAAAATAATTATTCCTAACCAATCAGGTTTTAGAGAGAACCATTCTTGCGAGTCTGTTGTTGTTGGTATGTGTGATGATTTTCTTAGGGCCGTCGACTGTGATAACTATGTCTTAGCCGTTTTTCTTGATTTTAAGAGGGCTTTTAAAACAGTAGATAGGAGTATTTTAATAAACAAATTAGAGCATATAGGAATCAAGAATACTGTTTTAGAGTGGTTTAAGTCATACTTGAATAAAAGATCTCAACGTGTGTCTTATGTAAAAATTGTTTGTCGGAGTCTGTAAATGTTAAATATGGTGTACCACAAGGAACGGTTTTGGGTCCGCTGTTATTTTTAATCTATATTACTATATTAATGATATGGTTAGAGTAATACTTAAGTGTAAAATTATTCTTTTTGCTGACGACACAATGCTTTATATTATAGGTAAAAACTTACGACAAATGCAGAAAGATTTGAATGATGATTTGGAGCGTATTTTTGATGGGCTGTGTGTTAATAAGCTATTTTTAAATACTGATAAATCCAAATTTTGCATATTTAGAAAGAAATCAAAGCTTAGTGAAGCGGAAATCCAAAATAAGCACATAGCTGTAAATGGGGAAAATATTACTTATGATGGGGAAATTAAATATTTAGGCATAATGTTGGATTGCAATCTAAACTTTCAAGCTCATGCTGACTATGTAATGCGAAAATTTTCAAAAAAAGTCGGTTTTATAACTCGAATAGGTAAAAACTTAAGCATGCATACAAAACTACAACTCTATAATATTATTGCTCTCCCACACTTACAATTCTGTTCGACTTTGTTATTTAATCTACCTCAGTATAAAATAAACCAAATGGAGAAAATACAAAATAGAGCTATGAGACAAATTTTAAAATGTAGTTGGTATACGCCAATTAAATGTATGTTGAATGTTTTAAATATGTTGTCTGTGAAGCAAAGGGTTTTATTTAATGTGTATCTGTTTGTTTTTAAACTTAAACATAATTTGTTACCTAACTATTTGTGTGATGCATTGAAGGTATTTAGTGATATTCATAGTTATCATACGAGAAATCGTACAGATTTTATTTTATTGGAACGGTGCAATTCGACTCAAATGCAAAACTAGGTTTTATATAATTTCCAAGATTCTGGAAAAACACCATTGCTAAGTGATGTGTTAATAACATCTAAAAGACGATTACCAACTGCATATACTACGTCACAAAGGACTTGCTTAGAGATGCCACACTCACCCCCACCCACATTTTTTAGGTTTTTTATCATTTCCTTCATTCTAACCATTGTTAATTTTTCAAAATTACTAAATATTCCACTATGCACTGTGGGTCCAATATAAAAGGGTACAGCATTTTGTGGAAGTGATATATCCCCAATTATACCGTCAATGCTATACACAAAATACTTATTAAATCTATTAGCTATGTCTGCCTCTTGGTTGATTACTTCTGTTTCAAACCTGATTACGTCTGGCAATTCTTGCTTTTTCCCAGGTAAAAGAGTTTTAAGGTTTTTCCACAGTTCTTTTGGGTTACTTTTATTTAAGTCTATTGTTTCTGCGTAAAAATTTTCTTTTTCTGTTCTTATTTTACTTACAATAATATTTCTTTTCCCTTTGTATTCTTGCCAATTATTTTCACTTCCACTCATAACAGCTCTTTTGTATAATAGATCACGCTTTCACGCATAATTTCTCTTATTTCAGAAGTAATCCATTTTTTGTCGAGATATTTTTGATTTTGGACTATCTTGACCCTGGGACACATACGATTAATAATATTTTCAATATCTCCAATGAAAGAAGTAGCCAAAATATTTACATCAGAAACATTATTATTCCAAACAGAATGTGATAATTCTTGTTGTAACTCATTGGGATCATAATTTTTAAAAGACCTCTGAAATGTAATTTTTTTATAATTTGGATTTTTTTCTTGGGGAAGTGTTATTGAAAGAATTGAATGGTCGCTGATTTTAGGCGTAAGGTGAACTTTATATTGGAGATTTTTATTATTTGTTACGATATAGTCTATTAATGTTTGGCTTCTTGGGACTATTCTAGTAGGGGTCTGTACTATTTGATAAAATCCATTGGTATATATAACATTAAATATTTTGTTGCCATAAAATGAGTTTTTCAATAAATCAAAATTAAAATCGCCTACTATTACATTTATACCATTAAAGTCACAAATTTGATCTAAATTATTATTAAAAAAATCTATAAAATTTGCAAAAATCTTTCTGAGGCGGATGATATAAAACCGAACAAAAATACTTCAAACCAGACAAAGATACTTCGAGGGACAATAACCAAACATAGTTTTCAAGACATTGAACAGTGACAATCTTATATCTAATATCACAACGTATTAATGCCATAACCTCCCCTGTTCTGTTGTTGTTGGTAGTGCATTGCTCTAATTTATACCCCCTGATATTTAATTCACACAATTCAATATCACATGATACATGTGTCTCACTCAGAAATACTATTTTGGGTTTCCAATCATTAATTAATAAAACAATGTGCTCTTTGTTATTTAGAAAACCCTGGCAATTAAAATACACAATGCTACAGTTATGAACATCTTTAGAGTCTAATTGCTATTTAATATTCTTACACCGTTGAATATCCTTAATTCTTTTGTAGCATTCATATTTGTTTAAGTCCCAGGTGGTATGACTAACTTCTAGAGTGAGACCATATTTTTTATTAGACATAACACAGTTTGCACATTTGACACTATTAACATTACACTCCTTAAAATCGTGATTCCCGCTACACTTTCCACACACTTTATTTTCCTTACAGTCTTTTACAATGTGACCATACTGACAGCATCTAAAACATCTTTTCACACCATAATCATTAAAAATTGCATATCGATTCCAACCTATATTTATTCTCTCCCTTTCTATGAAAATACCGTATGTTTTGGCATCCACTTCAAGTACCATAGTAAACTTCTTATTTACAAATTTGGTTTTCCTTAAAACTTCCTAATTTTTTTGTCAGGAATGTTGTGTATATTTTGGCTCTCAATTTTTAATAAAATTTCATTATCCGTTAAGGCAAATTCTGACTCATTGATACCCACTACCTTAATCCTATGTTCTAATTTTTATGGAATATCCACTGTATAATTATCTCCCATTTTACTTTGGATCTCTGCCTGAATATTAGACAAATCTTTTTCGTTGCCACATTTAAGAATTACTCCCCCATTTTTAGTGGGTTTTCCTAGTGTTAAACCAGCACCAATATCTGTGGGATTCACTTTTTTTTTAAGGTCCTCCTTGACTTTTCCAACGTCTTTTTCTTCACCCTTCTGTTAAACAACCAGAACTTTGTTGTCGTTCTTAAGGGCCTGTGCATAAGACGACGACACCGTCGACAATGCACCGGTACCTTTAGGGCTTACCACTTCAATTTCTTTTAGACTAGCAATCTCAGCCTTAAGGTTACCATTTTCCGATAGGAGTAAATCCACTTTACCACTCAGCTGCTTCATTTTCTGCACCAAGAAATTCAGCGTCGCAGAACTTTCACTAACAGTGGCAACGTCGACGTCCATAATATTGTCGGTACGGCTGCGTTTCCTTGCGCGCTCAGGTTTATTTACCTCTACCAAAGTTTACTGAATAAAATACTTAATAAAAAGTTTACTGAATAAGTATTTTATTCAGTAAACTTTGCCTCTACCGTTGATTTAACCTCATTCATGGCATCACAATTTTCGCACTAATAGCATGGGCGGAGTTAGGGGGGGGCTTGGGGGCTTAGCCCCCTTTAAAATGAAATTAGCCCCCCCAAAAAAAATTGTTCAAAACGTAAAAAAACAGAAAGTATAAGACTTAAAGAATATGTGCTTGAAGCTTCCACTTCCGCAGTATACGAAGAAACGTTCTTAAATTCACCTTTGATAAAAAATGAGGCACAAAAGTTTTGGCTAATTTCAATTTATTATAGGTCTCTCGACAATATAATAAATCATCTAAAAATAAGATTTTCTTCCGAAAGTCAGAAATTAGCTAAATCTGTCTTCAATTTTTTGCAGATGGATTTTGATGGTAGTTTGGAATTCATTAAATTGTATGGAGATACCTTTTTAATCGATAAGGAGCTATTAAAAGCTGAAATGACTGTTATTGGGAACTGCATAAATAAAAGCCAGAGCCACAACATTACCATTTCTGATATTAAAGATGTATTAAGAAAAGAGACTTTTCCAAATGCATATACCCTTATGCAAATAGCATTAGTTTTGCCAATTTCTTTAGCGTCTTGCGAACGCTCTTTCTCAACAATGAGAAGAATTAAAAATTGGTTTGGGTCAACGATGAGTCAGGATCAATTTAGTTCTTTAGCACTAACCACTCTTAGTATTGAAAGTGGTCTAACAAAGTCATTGTCGCCAGATGAAATTTTAAAAGAGTTTTCAAAAAAAGGAAATCGAAAACTTTTATTAGAGTAGTTATAAGATAATTTTATTGGATTTCATTTTATTTAAGGACATTTTAAATAAATTTTTCTTTTACTATTTTTGAAGAATTATTGCCTTTTATTAAAATGATATTGGTTTTGAAGATAGCAGACAATGGAGAAGTAATATCTAATTGTCGGATTTGCATTGTCTTAATTAATTTAACCAAAGTTAAACACGACGTTTTGGTTGGTAACTGCTGTTTTGGTTAAACTGCTAGTTTACACTTAATATAACATTTTAATATAATAATGGTTGGAGATACTTACCAACCGAAACGTCGTGTTTAACTTTGTCTAAATTAATTAAGTCCGACAATTAGATATTAAAATGATATTATTTTGAACTTTGAATTTTTTTTTTTTAAACTAGCGACTTTTGACTTTTGCTGTGTATGCAATATACTCCAATACATATACAGAATGGTTCATACATTATGGATATTGCAATAAAATTCAGAAACGTGTTCCTTAGATGAAATCTAATATGAAAATAAAAGTAAAACAAATTCATGATATTATGTATATAGTACAGCAAATTAGAATAGAAGCTGTTTAAGACTATTCTTTTTTTTTAATAATTTTAACGGCTTATAGGCGAAAATGAAGGTGCCCACCAAAAAATTTGTTACCTCCGGAGGCGCCTGCGGCGGACTTTTCTTTGTTGGCCACCCCCTCACCTCTTCGTGTAACTCTGCCCCTGGATGGGGGCTTTAGCCCCTCCGTTTTTGAGGCTCTAACTTCGCCCATGACTAATAGAATGAATTAATTTTATCATTAGCATTAGTGCGCTCATTTTAGTGCTCTTGATATTTTTTTATCAGTTTTCGTGCTTAGTTCGTTCATTACTACATTCACCTTTATATTTATGCTTGGTCTTTTTATCAAAGCTTGATATCTTAAATGAGGTATACAGTTTGAGATTCTCGCGGTTAAAATGATTTTTGGTTCTAATATTTTCGATATTTGCAATATATCTCTGATGCTCAATGGACTCTGATTCCAGTCACAATTTTATTGGTTTTCTAACTTTGACTTATTTTCCAATCTCTGATTCTTAAAACCTCATTAATATTCGTTAGTAATAAAATTAAGTTAGTAATAATAAAGTTAAATAACAGTTATGCAACGAATCTTAAAATTAGTTAATTTAGTTCTTTTGCTCTCTTCTTCTTACCTTTTTCTTCTGCTATCTTTCATCGACAACAGTTATTTAGTTCTTTAATCCTACAATCAAAAATCCAGTTTCCTAAAGCCATTTATTTACTATGAAATAAATAATTTCACCTGCGAAATAAAAACTAACCCCGTGACAGAATTTGCAATTAAATTCAACATGTGGTAAAAGAATTTAATTAGTGCAACAATTTCGATTAAATTTAAAAAGTATTTCCTTGTTAGCGTGGAACAAACGCGGTCTCAATAAAAAATAGAAACCCGGATTACGAGTAGTTGTATTTTAATTAAAGTTTTTTATTTTACCAAAATGTGTGGTGTAGACTTTTGTAAAAAAACACGTTTATCACAAAGGAAAATAAAATGATCCAAAATTTAAAAATAATTTTCAAAATAATTTTTCACGTTTTAATACATTAAAAGATAAATTCTATGAAAGATTTATAGTTAAGCGTTATTAGGGAAAGAAACTGTATGCTCTTTAGATAGAATTCAAAGAATGGAATATTAATTTATTAATGGTATAAGTAATGGTAATAATTTATTTACTAACTTGATATCAAGGATGTTATTAATGTTCAATTAATTCCAGAGAAAATAAATAAAATAAATTACCCAAAATAAATCAATCTTTCAACCAAATATAAAAATGGTGTTTAGGTTTTCTATTGACCCTATTCTATTTTAAAATAAATATTGTCAAAAGTTTTCTTTTTTGTTGACCTTTTATTCTTAACGCTTCATTTTGTCTTGCTGCTAAAATTGCATTAAAGCAAATAAACAATAAGCACCATATGGAATGTTTAATAATATCCAGCAACAATCAAAAAGACTCTCTAAGGAAATAGTCATATAGGAAAATTACGTGCGAGATTTATTTTCCGACTTACGAGAAGTATAATCTATAAGATATATTAATGAAGTCCTGCTATAATTACATGTAAAGTTAAACGTGCTATAAACCGACTAAAAAACATTAAGAGCCCAGGATCCGATAATATAAATTCAGAAGTTATTAAGATAATTGATAAAGAAAACTTGGATCTCTTCCAAAAGCACCAAAACCAAATATCTCTGTAAAATTGAAACAGAATGGCTAGAGTCTACTTTCATTATCATTCCCAGAAAGCCGAATTCTCATCAATCCAGTGAGTATATATTAATTAGTCTGCTGAATAACGCTATAAAGATCCTTCTCAGAATTACCCATAATTGATCCTTTTTAATATTTTCTCAGAGGAACATTTCAGATGGAATTAAAGTAAATGGAGAAGGCGCCAACAGTATAAGATATACTAATGATACGGCACTAATGGCTGACACAGACGTTGAGCTTAAAAAAGACACAAATCCCAGGAATTAAATAATTGACGACTAGAATTGAGGGGTCCAGTATCAAAAGTCACATTAGTGACGCTATCTCATAGATACTCTACATATCCACGTATTTAGATGTTGAATTCGTCATAAAACTTTCATTTTACCATATACATCCTTATAAAAGTACTAGCTTCACAAACAAAACTCTCATTTTGTCATGTTGACATAATTGCAAGTATGTTTGCTATTTCTTGAAAGCTAACATTTTCCAAAAAACGCACGTGTTTATCTTTCTTGTGGGAAATATTATTGGCTCTTGTTTGTTTTGTCATTTTCGAATTTAGTCGGTTGTAAAACGTGTAAGGCGTCAGTTGTGTAATGTTGTGCACTGTATTTTCTAAGTAGTTTTGGTTTTACGTTAAAATGGATTTACCTGTTACTCCTAGTCCAAATGCGTCTAAAACAAGAAAACTCAAAAGAACACCAGACCAGTGCAAATGTAATAAGTTAAAAAAAAGTACATTTTTCTTATATTACTATAAAAAGTGTTATTATTTTTATCGTTTCTTCTAGATATTGGGCTTACTTAAAGTGCCTATCTTTAACCATGCAAGAAATTCGTCAGTTTCATCAAAATTTTTGTAGTTCTAAAAAGAAACTTGAGCAAGATAAATTTCTAATTAAATTTATGGTAATCACAAAAATGAAAAGATGCCGCTCAAATAATCAAAAATGTAATGCACCAGATTGCCGTACTCTAGTATGAGTTTGGTACCTGTTTACTTCAAAACACTTTTTTGCAACACAGACATTTTGGGAATTTAAATTTGATAGCAAAAAACTTTTTTACTTCTGGGTAAATGCCAGTATTGTAAATGCCAAATGTTGGAATCACTCTTTTATTTTTTCAGGAACTTGAGGCATGTTTCCGTCCTTCTTCACTCAGTTAAAATGTCAATCTGCCTTTCCCTCAGGCATTTAAATATTAATTCTATCCTTATTCCAGATAGTTGAGAAATCATTTTACCCCTCTCCCAGGATCTTTGTCTTTCTCACTCTTTAATTCTTTTGATAATGTTGGAGTTACTCTGTCCTTCTTCTAGGAAGTTGAGGTATTTTTCTGTCCATCTCGCAATTAAGAATAAATTCTGTCTTTTCCTCAGGCACTCAGGTCTATTCTATCTTTGTTCCATATAGTTATTAAAGTTGTCATAGTTATTAAAGGAGAGTGGCCAAATTTGAAAAAAAAATTAATACTTCCAAAAAAACAGGCTGTAATGAATTTTATAAATACCTTAAAGTGTGTTGGGAGTCATTATTTATCTTTGGATTTGAATTTTAAGAACCTATATAGAACGTACAGTGGAATACCAGTCAAGGAAAGCTACTTCCGAAAAGTTTTTAATACAGAATATCACCTTGGATTCGGAACTACTCGAACAGACGTTTGTTCTACTTGTTTAGAGTTGACAGACAAAAATTGGAACAATCAAAGACAAACAGAATAAACAAACCATCATTAAATAACATCGCGTGCATAAATTAAGAGGTCAAGCTTTTTATGACCTTCTACCAGAGGACCGAGATGGTCTTAGAACATTGAAAGTCCTTTCAATTTTCAATTTTCACTTTCAGTTTTCGTCACTATTATCGTATTCGTGCAGTAGCAGTTTGAAACGAACGTGTTTTTTTCTCGTGTCAAAAACCATGTGTGACGAGAAACAAGAGCAACGCATCAATCTTAAATTTCTCGTTAATTTGAAAAAAACTTCGACTGACTGCTATAAATTGTTGCCAAAGGCCTATGGGGAAAATTCTCTCTCTCGTGCGCATGTTTTTGAGTGGTGTAAGCGCTTTAGTGAGGGCCGAGAGAGCACTGAAGATGACCAGCGCTCAGGTCGCCCTGTCACTGTTTCAACTCCGGAAACAGTGACCAAAATCAACCAAATTGTGCGTGCAGATCGTCGAATGAGCACCCGGGTAAATGCCGAGGCTATAAACGCTGATAAAGAAACGGTTAGAAAAATTTTACACGGGGAATTACACATGACAAAAGTCTGTGCGAAGTTGGTGCTAAAAAACCTGACTCCTGACCAAAAGCTCTTGCGTCAACAGGTCTGCTCAGATTTCCTTAAAAGGTTAGAAGAAGATCCCGGACTGATGAAAAACATTATTACTTGCGAAGAAACGTGGATTTTTCAATACGATATTGAAACCAAGCGGCCATCGATGCATTGGAAGACGCCTGAATCGCCCAGAATAAAAAAAAAACATGTCCATATCAAAATTCAAGGCAATGTTGATCGTTTTCTTCGACAATAACGGTATCGTGATGACTGAATGAGTTCCAGAGGGTCAGACTGTCAACCAGACTTACTATTTGTCGTGGTAGGCGCACTCCAATGCTCGAACACGCGCCGTATTCGCCAGATTTGGCCCCGTGCGAATATTTTTTATTTCCGAAGATAAAATCTGCTTTGAAAGGGACCCGATTTGAGTCGGTTAAGCAAAAAACGGCAGAGCTCCTAAAGGCCCTCACCAAAGAAGACTTCCAGCACTGCTTCGATCAATGGAAAAAACGTATGGAAAGATGTGGGGCGAGGGGAGGGAAGTATATTGAAGGCAAGCATTCGAACGTATAATAATTTTTATAATAAAACCCTTTTTCGTAACCAGTCTCGTTATTTCATAGCCAGACCTCGTATTTAAAAACCCCGTTTATTTCCATAGAAATCGTCAAAAATGTTTTTCCAGATTTTCCACAAATAAGCAAACTGGGCGAATGTGAGTTTTGAATCCAGACTCCTCAATTAAGCAAGCACGCTAAGGATTTATCGTATATAAGGCCTGGCTTTTAACACATAAATCCTTGGCGAGTCCTCATCTGTGATTCATACTTGGAATTGAGCTTGTGTCTTAGACTGGTGCGGTGTTACGTTTGCTTAATCCTGTTGTACAGCGTTGAATTATAGACATTGAAATCGAGTATGATGAAGAGACTGATTGGATTTTGGAGGGATTTAAACTCTGGTACTGCAGATGAATGCTGAGGATTTCTACGACGGAGAGAATTATGAAGAATGAAGTACTTCGGAGAATAGGTGATGAGCGAGAGCTGCTACATATAATAAAAGTAAGGAAAACAGCATACTTAGGCCATCTACTCAGGCATGGATACGAAACGTCGGAAACTTGACTGGCTTAAGCTTCCAGCAACAGCTTAGAATGATCTGTGATCGCAAACCTTCATTGAAGACGGCACGTAAAGAAGAAAATTACATACTTAAGTGTAAAACCATAACTTTTAAATTATGTATTAAAAAGCGATCAAAATTAAAAAGATGCATAACTTAAATATATACTACTGATGATTCATTAAATATGTTGCATTTAAACCTATATGCTGCAATATTTTAGATAATCATTAATTTGACGTGTAGTCTGAATATACCTGAATATTGTTTATATTTAAATAAAAAAAAGGTTTTTATTTACTATAATAATTTAATTCTATGATATAAATTAAAAATATAAAAACGCATATAAGCAATCATTTATTATAACTCTTCACTCGTTACCAAATGATGAGATTTTTCTAAATCTCTTGCTTCTAAGTCCCTCATTTTAACGTTGGATGCGGAATCCCACCATTGTCTTTCGGCAGATAAGTAGATTATAAAAAATAGAGCTGTAGCAGCGTAAATCATCGCAGCGATGATAAACATTGTCCTCCATAAGGATTTATCAGTCTAGAAAATAAAAGAAGTTTTTTTATTAGACGAGAAAACAACAAGAAAAATTACTTAAGGCTCTATTTTCCTTATTTATCACTTGTATGACAGGTATTAATTATTTTTACGCTTCGTAAAAATGACTTTAGATGTAAGCGATCATTTAAGCGAGGCAGTAATTAAAAATCTGACAAATTTTGGTGCTTAGTGTATTAAGTCGCCTGTAACGTGAGATTAAAAAATTTGTTAACTTCTTTTTTTCATATAACATGTAAGTAAGTACAGAAAGAAAAGTATAAAAATTAGTTATAAGGGATTAAAACGTTGAAGAAGTTACAAGTAACACTTCATGAACATTTCAGATTAGGAAGACAACCTATATAGGATGGCAAATTACTAATAAATTTGGTCATTTAGTCGTAGAAATTGAAATGGCTTTTGCGTGTTCAACACAGAAATTTCAAATAGTTTTTTAATTTTTTTCTTACTACTCTTCATCGGATTATCACAGAATATTTGGATTTAAATTAAAACGCAATAAGCACTTACTAATTACCGTCGAGTTATATTGCCGGTAACATGATGTTTTTGTTACAAAACGCATAGGAGAGCCACAGTAGCTAAATAAATACGAGCACACCAATAACAATAATTCACCCAACTCACTGGTAATATTTGAACAATCATATTGTAGAGAGTATATAGTATATCAGTAAATTACTTATTTCGTCGGACAATTGTTACGTGTGCATACATTTTCAGATGCAACAATACAATACTTCAGTGGAAAATTTACAATCCATCTCTTATAAATAACTGTTATTTTATATAAAAGCAAATTAACTAATAAAAATTAAACGCAATAAAAAAAATACAAAATACTTATTTCAAATACTTTTAGACTATATTCACTATTTTTTTCTGTCTTCCTTACTAAATTTTAATTTTTGTCTTCTTAGACTTCTATACTACTATATAGGGATTTGTTTTTAATTATATTTGAGGATAGACCGTTTTTTTGAGAAAACCCAATTTTAAATGGGATATTGAAATTTTAGACATTTGAGAAAGGCTCTAGGAGCATTTATGGATGCAACTTATGAACGTCGACCATAAAACTGTTACCAATATTTAGAACCAATATGGGTCTAAATGGCAAAAAATAGCACAAATAGAAAAAAATTGATGTTGTGAAATCATGATGGAAAAAGGAAATAAAAATAAAAATATTTTTTTTTACAAAATATTGTATTATCAGATTAATCTTCTTTTAATATTGGTCTTAGGAAAATTTTCAATTCCATACTCAAAAATCGAATGTTCGGGCTGGTTTTTCGACCAGGCGAAGCCTTAAGCAGACTATCTGCAAACACGAATTTAGCAGAATAACAAATTTAGAAGAGCTGTATGAGAAAATTGTTGAACGTGACGAATATAATTCACCGGAAACTCTTTTGGAAGTATGAAATTGCTTTGATAGTTGAGACCTATTTGAGCTTTTTATTGAAATAATAAATGTTTGTTAAGTTGATGTTCCACTTTAGAATTTTTATTTTGCCGTATCAAGTACTAGAATTATGTTTGATCTGATTTTTCTTTTATTACAGTCATGTTGCTTTTAACCAATATAAAATATATTTTCACATTGGCCACATGGAATGCCACAAATTCTAACGCAAGAGACTGTTTCAGTTTAAAAACAAGTTTTCCGTTTTTAAACAATTTTTTATTTTAATCCATAAAATATTTAAAACTGTATATAAATTGTTGCTACTTAATTCATTCTTCCTACCAATTTTGCTTGACACACTAAAATTTTATTGTCCAATAAAGTTTTCATAGTAAATTGAAGATATTTATTATAGATTTTGAAAATTGTAAGAACTGTGCCACCCAATCTTTTGGAATAGCTTATATTGTAGATATATAGCTTAATAAAAAGCATTAGAAATGGAATGATATTTTTGCATGTTTTCAAGAGATTATTAATACTCATTTTAACTAATTTAGCCATGAATAATTTTAAGTGAAATCTGCATTGTACCGAATTCATAATGAGCTTCCTATTTTTTTAGGTATTACGTAACTTTTAAAGTAGAAATCAATTTAGAAGATACTATCTTACACACTCAAATATTGAAAAAAAATAAGAAAAAAAACTTATTCACGCATTTAGAAAAAGTATGAACTTAACGGTACCTTTCGTTATAGTTAAATTTAAATACAATAATTTAAAACACTTTTTTTATAATTTGGCGATTGTTTGAACAGTTTGTCAAAGTGAAACAATTTTCTTTATTAAGACCCAGAGTAAAAAGAGAGACAAATAAGAGATTAAAAAAGATGGTGTTGCATTTACTTATAATTTAATTTAATTTAATTTTATTTTATTTACCTTGAGAACGGTAGTAGATATAACTACCGAAACGTTGGTACAAATTATGTATTTTTATAAAGTAATAGGTTTTTTAAATTTCTTCAAAAACATTTTTTCAGATATAGGAAAGAAGAAACAAGCAGAATGAATGAAGTCTATTTTCTTCTTCTATTCAATATTAAATTGATTTTTACTATAAAAGTGACACACTTCAAAATAAGTAACTCATTACGAATAATCATTTAGAAACTTAAGCATAAACATTATGTATACTGTGCAGATAATATAATTCAAGGATAATTGGTAAGTAAGATCTTAGTATTTCACTTAAATATACTGGGTGACACAGATAAAAGGGAACAGTTAATAACTTTTTTACTTTTCAAGATAAACAATTGAAATTTGGTACAGCGATAGAATAGTTATAAAATCACCTTTTGGCAGATTCTATTATTTTTTGTCACTTCCGGATTAATAGGAAGTGGCAATAACTTTCTTATTTTAATGGGACACTTGGTATATTTTTACGTATTTCGATAAAAAATGATATTCTAAAAACAATAATACTAAGTTTTTTTCACTTTTTATTTTATACTCATAGTACACTCTACATTTAAAAAATATACGTAAATTCCAAAATTAATAGTTTGGACAATTTAAATAGGTGTGTAAAAGCTTTAAGTTATAAGATAAAAGGAAAACTATTTTTCCGTGATTACTTAATTAAAAATTAAAACTTTTAACGCATTCATGGCACCCTATTTTAAAATAAACAAAAATTATTTTTTTTATGAGTATAAAACAAAAAGTAGAAAATATAGGGGAGACCGGGACAATTGAAACATTTTCCAAATATTAATTTTTTTCTCTTAGAGAAAATCATATTTTCAGCTAAAAAATTGTTTACAAGAACATTTATTAATTCCTTGTATATTTTAAATCAGGTTATTTTACTTATTATATAATGCCTATAAGATATTAAAGGAAACATATAGCCTTGTATATTGTTTCAATTGTCCCGGAGACGGGGACAGTTTAAACACATACCAGGGACAGTTAAAACACCATTAAGAATAAACTAAATATTTATTTTAATACTGAAATAACATTCAATGTAGAAATACGAAGAAAAAAACATTGATACATATAATTTTTACACTTAAATAAAACCAAATTTTTTACTCAAAAGTTTTAAACAACATAATAATTATCCCAATGCTGAAATAAAGATAAATTAGCAAAGTCGAATATTTATTCTGACATACAGTTATGACAGATATACAAATCTTCTTGACGAGTGCATTCTACATGTGACCATTGGTGGCAATCAAAGCATTGCACTCATTTTTCCCCTGAACGGCTATTTCTATACGATTCCAAACATACTAGACAAAAACAGTCTTCATTGTCACTGCTGCTATCATCCTGACTATTCTGTTGACGAATTTTTTTGGACACTGGTGTTTTTGATGTATTTTTTGGATCACCAATTTTTTTTTCACTTCCTTTTTCTTTTGCTTCATATTCTTGTTTAATAGCATCTTTTTCTGATGTGTCCGTATAAATGGTGGATTTTCTACTTTTGCATTTCCCTGTAGTTTTCCGAGGAAAAGCTTTTAATAACGGCCTTATTAGCTCAGGTGAAAACACATCCAAAAAGAGGTTAGAGGCTGACTGGACACTTGTAGATGCAACTGGAGGCGGGGTGCTTGATGGCTCTAACGAAACAGTTCCGCTCGTTGACGCTCTTGGAGAGTTAGAATTTACTAATTTTGGAAAATAATCAGTGCTGCTTAAATCATTATTATCTCTTAAACCTACTGCCTGGACTTCTTGGGGGATATTTAACTGCAAATTTTCGGGAGCAGGTCTGTCAGTTACATATGATGGAGCAAAATCTAAAGCCGTAAAAATATCTCGATTAAACGGCCATATACCAGTGCACTAGAATCCAGCAACAATATTAGATAGTGTTAAAACCATAGAGAGACTCTGTTTAACGATGCTGGGGATGTCATAAATTGTCCTCGTTTTCCCTGGGTTGTTTCTCATCCAAGAGTCGCAAGTTGAATTTACAGCTTTTTTAAATGGACCATAAATCGATCGATCCAAAGGTTGTAGTTTATGTGAACAGTGTGGGGGAAATGAGAGGACAACAATGCCGTTTTCTTTGCAAAAGTCCAAGCATGGTATGCTTACATGAGATTGATCGTTATCTATTAAAAGCAAAACTTTATTTTCAATTGAACTGTTGGTATGTTTTTGAAAGTGTCTTAGGTATAGCAAGAATTCATCTTCTTGTATCCATCCACTAGCATTTCCTGCTCCAATGCACCCAGGTGGACCGTTACGAACGAAATGATCCTGATAACTTAATCTTGGAAAAATAAAGATTGGTGGGATGCTATTTCCAATTGCATTTACCGCTATTGCCACTGTAACCAAAGTGCCACGTTCTCCTGATGTAAGTGTCCCTACCTGTTTGCGTCCCTTTTCTGCTACGATTTTAGCAGGTTTTTGTACCGTCGTAACACCGGTTTCGTCTATATTATAAATGTCCTTCGCTTGGAATTTATATCTGTCTATTACCGTGGCCAGATTGTCAAAGAAAATTTGTATATTTGTTGGGTTAAGACTGGTCGCTCTTGATAGGCTTGTAGCCTGGGGACAACGGATTGATAGTTCAGGATTATGTTTCATAAACCCGAAAAACCAATCTTCTCCTGCCAATGAGTTTTAAGTTCATGTATTCGGCATATTCAATGAATATTTTACGGCTATTTGGTAGGCCAGTTTATGTATTTCTTTTGGCGATAGACCGTAAAATATTTGAGATGCCTTTATTATGTAATTAACAATGGATTTTTCTTGCTTAACGGTAAATACTCGTCGTACGCAGCTATATCTTATTATTATAGTTTCAGTGGACCCTTGTTCAATAGATTCTTTCTTTTTCTTAATAAATCTGCCTAATGTAACATGATTCAGTTCAAACAAATCTGCCGCAGATGCTCCATTTTCAATAACCTCCCTATACGCATTTTCGTAAACCAAGTTGGATTTGGTACCTGTGTTTGTTTTCCTGACCCTTTCACGAGGCATTCTATTACAAAATAATAGCCTTCAGAGAGTTTGATACAATCAGTTAATAAGTTTACGCAAAAATAATACCAAAAGCCTTCTATAAATTATGTTTCAACCGTTCCCGTAAAATTATTTACATCTTGTTTCAATTGTCCCCTTCAGGTTTTTTTTGGCAAAATATTATTTTTCTCTAAACTCTTTAATTAAAACTAACAAGTTTAGGCTGCTAAACCTAAGCAAACACATAAAAAAATTGATTAGAAATAAAAAAGTGGTGTACTTACACTTAAATTTCTTGTTTCCACACTTTTTAGATGAAACGTAAAAATTACTTTGTTGACATAAAATAAGAGAGCCGAGCGCAAACACACCCACTTTGCTCAACTGCTAGTTTCACACTGTCGAGCAGAAATGTGGAATTAGTCAAACGTTGTGAGGCTGCGGACAGGAGTTTTTACCTTCGCGTCTAAAAAAAATGGCGACTGTTTCAACCGTCCCCCGTTTCAATTGTCCCCGGTTTCCCCTAGTATCATTATTTTTAAAATATTATTTTCTTTCGAAATACGTAATAATATACCAAGTGTCCCATTTAAAATAAGAATGTTAGTGTCACTTCCTGTTAAACCGGAAGTGGTGGAAAACAATAGAAAATGTCAAAAAAATGCTCTTACCACTATTCTATCGAAAAGTAAAAAAGTTATTTAGTATTCCCGTTTTTCTGTGTCACCCGGTATATATGGTCTGTAGGTTCGATGAAGAGTAGTAGATGTGAGCTGGATAATAAATGTGAAAAATAAATGTATGGGTTTTTCGCCTCCTTGGGACAAACTGAACTGAGTTTTGTTTCCGCCTAAATTTTTCCAAGTATTAGAAATATTCACAAAATATCAGATCAAA
This sequence comes from Anthonomus grandis grandis, assembly GCF_022605725.1. NCBI lineage: Eukaryota > Metazoa > Arthropoda > Insecta > Coleoptera > Curculionidae > Anthonomus > Anthonomus grandis. The sequence continues at coordinate 7,733,969 of NC_065546.1, forward strand.
TTTAATACATTTTTTGAAAAGCCTTTAAAAGTTAATAAAATTATAATAAAACTATATTTTCGGATACTTTGCTTTGAAATAGATAAATTTACAATAAAAAAATCCGGCTTTTTAAGTTTTACCTTGCTATACATCAATTTGAAACGGTATAAAGTAAAATTCAATCCTCCAAAAGAAAAAGCTAAAAATCCAAAGATTTTATAGCAACATAATCTTTTAAAATTCCGACTTTTGTCCCCGATCTGCCAATATCTTTAAAGAAATCAAACATACATACTATTGTGATGCACTAAAATTCATGGATTTCTGAGGTGATCATATATATGATATAATATACAAGGTGTTTTATTCAAGGGAATTTGTATACATTTACATACAGGGTAGCGCACCAAAAACTTTCCACCCCGAATTTTATCCTTTTCGTGCTTGTTTATAAAAAAATCAGGCTTTACTTCACTAAATAACATGAGTACCGAAAACAGAATTAAATAATAAGCATTTTAATCGGAAAAATGTGAAAGTAACTTTTTATATTTAAGATTTTAACTTGCTGTCATATTAAAGCAAATGATATTACCAAGTTGAAACTTAGGTATTATAATGAGGCTTAAATGACCTTTAAAATGAGGTATCACTCGATCCCTTTTCCTATTTAAAATTTTACGGGAAGCTGTCACCTTCGCGTAAGGGTGGATAGTAAAGGTTTATCAATGCAAAATTATTTTGTCCCCTTAAAATCAAAAACCGGCGGGTGTGTTTGATTTTTTGCGAAATCTCGAACAAATTCGGGGTGGAAAGTTTTCGATGCATCATCCTATACGTTATCTCTTTAAATCCTATTTTAATTAAAAGCGCTTTATTTATTAAAAAAAGATAGTACTTTTAATGAAAGCTAATTTTACAGAACTTACTTAAAATTCGAAGGTTGGTCATATTTATACACAACAGTAGAGCTGTATCATGTGTGTTTTCCATGGTAGAACAATCGGACGCAGTAATGTTTTCACCTCTTAGAATTGCTGACTCTGTTTTGTTGTTCCACACACGTGGATGCTTTTGTATTTTAATATTTAACACATATAAATATAATCGAAATAAATTAATCTTTAAACTATAAAAAAAATTGCTTTATAAGTTTAAATTTAAAAGATTGATTTTTTTTGATAAATCTGTGAAACTTATACTTGGTATTTAATTTCCTTTAAAGTTTGTATATATTCCTATATACCTCTTATATCCAGAAGGCGATCCATATGCGTATTTGATTACCCACTGTATTAAAAAAATATTTTTATCAATTAGCAAAGGATTTTCGTCCAATAATATGCTAAATTCAATGCATTTACTTTTTATTTGCTCTCCTAGTTAACGTTTCCTTTTCCATTATCTCACTATTCCAGCGCATACCTCACTAACTTTCCCAGCAACAAGACGAGTAACGCAATAAATAATCCAGTAACCGAGGTTTTATTAAGCAGCTTGCATAGCTTAACCCATTTGTTCTCTATAAATATGGCGGAAGTCACCAACGTAATTGGAATTTTAATTAAAATTAGGACGGTCCTTATACTTGTGAAGTACTTGGCTGAAGCGGTGTTGTATTGTAAAGTTTTAAATACTTTGGTGGTTAAATAATAAATTATATTCTGGATAGTTTTAGTAATTTAATGTTAGTTTTAGTTTTAACTTAATATATTTTTTTTAATTTATATACTCTAAAAATTCGATTTTTTTTTTGATGCATCCAAAGTATATCTAATTTTATTAAAAAGTTGAGAGTATATAGGGAAAAATATAATTGATTTAAAATGAATGATACAACATGTTGTCTTTTGGCGATTGTCAATAATTATCGTCAACTTATAGGCGATATCCTAAATTATACAAATAAAATTCACTTATTTGTAGTAATTTTCTACTTTCTCTTATTCACATAGATACATGATACATGGGGAAAGTACCCGAAATAATTGTTATACAACGTTCCTGTATATAAAGTCATCAGTTTTCACACGAAATTAAATTGCAACATAATATTAATAATAAACCAAAATACATCATATCACCTTGGATCCAACTGGATATAATAAGAAGAGGAGGAAAACGCAGAAGCAATAACTATGGAAGAATTAAATGTCACCATAGCTGGCGATAAATACCCAAGTAAGACACAAACATTTATCTCTAAAGGGAAAAGTTACTTATTACACAAGGAGAAACCAAGCAAAGAACTCCTAGTACCGACTGATTACATGCTTGCAAGCGGTTTACAAAATCATCACGTCCCCTATTACAAGACTCCTCAATGCGCTTGTAGAAGAAGAAGGTAATAACTGAAGAGCAAAAAGGATGCCAAAAGGGATCCAAGCGATGCAATACTTGATTATTTTGAGCGAAGTGAAGAGGAAAACCAAGCATTATGAAAAGGCCTACGACTCTGTCCCTTATCCCTGGTTAATCAAGGTATTGAAGATATATGTAAAAAGTCCACCCAACCCTTATAAAATACCTACGCCACTTGATGCTGAACTGGGAGAATAGTCATTCAAGAGCTGCTGGAACTATTCTATCGCTTCTGAAACTCATATTTTTGGCAAAACAATAACAAATTTCACGTGCACTATACACGTGTTGCCCACTGTTTACCAAAGACTGAAACAACAACTGGATAAGTAAAAATGCCGTATTTATTTTGCTGCTATAACCGGGTAACTAAAAATACCTAGTTTTAGTATAAAATATCACGCATATTTAAGAAATACCTATTTTCCGCAATTACGCCTGCGCAGAAACGGACTATTTTAGAAATTATCTAATTATTGCATTAAATAGAGCAGACATGGTAGATGAGTTGCTAGTGGATAACTTGTTTCTTTTAAAAATTGAGTTACCTTGATGTAGTACTCAGCCCAAGATATTTTATTAAAGAGGAATAGTATTGTTTTGCGTCTGTCAAAAAAATGTGTATGTTATTATAAAGTGTATTTTTTTTGCCATTTCTACATAAGTATCTGACATCATTGCATCGTAGATGTTGCAAGCAAACAAACTGCCCATAGTTCCACGGCAATGCTAATTCTCGCCTTTCAATGTTCTAAGCTTGTAATAATATTCAACAATTTTTTAGAGTACTTTTCTTAAGACCTCCATGTGAACAAACTACCTGAAGTAGATAGAGTGTTAAAAAGATTTTAGATAATTCCTCATTATATGAAGAAACGCAATAGAATGGGACTTCAAACCTGTCATAGAGCTTTTGACAAAAATATAATAATAAATTATAATTTATACAGAAGCACATAATGGACAGTCAAAAACACTACTGAGATCATAAAAAATCCCAACATATCCCCAGTCGCATGGATGTTATTCTCCATCAAATGCATAATGAATCTATCCAGTAAACAATATTCAAAAGTTTTTGAAACAGGTTACAGAATTATAACATTTCAGTATATGTTTACTTTACTTTTTATAATAAAGGTATTATATTTCCTATTTCTATGAACTATAATAGCGTATTGTTGCAATACCTTAAATACAGTTCACCAAGCCTTAAACAACGCAAAAACCCTTACCTTGTCATAGACAACGTATTCAACTAAGATGGGCGCCAATATCGCCAGGCTCTGTCCGATTCCGTTAGAAATCCCAAAGAGGACGCCGGAAAATCGGGGTGATATATCAATATGGTTTACGTTATGTCCGCAGAACATGGCCCCGTTCAAACTTATAGCCACAATAAGCAAAATTGCGATTCCCACTGGGTTCTCCTCATAGGCCAGCCATATTAGGGCTGCAGCGGGCAGGAAAGCTCCTGAAATATTGACTGAGTTTCACGTTATGGAATACAAGATAAATTTGTTTGGTTTCTTTTACGATTTTGGACGAGTGAATTATAGGATTACGATTTTTAAAGGTTTCGTTTGCTTGACATAAACAGGTGCATGGTTTTTTTTTACGTAATTTTGTAAGAAAAAAGAATATAGAAAACAAACTAAAAAAGAAAAGGAAGATAGATGGGAAAAGGAACGAGAAAGAAAAAAATGAAGAAGAAGCAGAGAAAGAAGAGGACACAAAAAGAAGAAAAAAAGAAAAGGTAACATTTAAATTTTGCTTTATTTCGGATAAAAAGTAACGTTCGAATTCGATCGCTGATTTCTATCATAAGGTGTTAGATAATCGGTAAAACCCGGTAATGAAGTTAAACTCATGTAAATTGCTACTTAAATGAATAGTACAAGTAACGAATGGTACAAAAACTAACAACTTAAATCTCGAGATGAGTTTATGAAGAAGATGCAAAAAAAAACAGAAAATTTAGGAAAACAGTCAAAAAGAAAAGGTAACATTTTTGACATTTTACTTTCAATTGTACGAAGATCATGGCCTAATATTTTAGTTTATTTTAAGTAAAAAGTAACTATTTATTTCTACAGGGTCCTGCAACAGTGCGTCGGTCTTCCATAAAGCCTAAAAAAATTAGGTTAAAATTTTCTAACCTTTAAAAAAAATTTTGGGACCTGATAGCGCATATCTGGAAAATATTTTGAAGTATACAGGGTGCTTCAAAAAAGTAGAGCGATATAAGCAGCATTTTTTTAAAATAGAATGACATTCTTTTTATTTTATTTTTAAGACCGCCTTAGGCTACTGCGCTGAATATGGCTGCTTTGTCATGCGCAGTTTGACTGCAATAATTTTTTTTATAAAAAAAAATCTAAAAATCATTTCATTTCATCTTGATACTAGAAATGTTAATTCAATGTCAATATTGGTCTTAATTGGGATTCTAGAAGAATGAAGAATTACTTTGACTTAAATTGTTTCCTTCTGTCATATACAGGGTATTCGTAGTTAGCAATCATATTTTACGAATTTCAAAGCTCCATTTCTCGCTTTTTTTAAATGGAACACCCTGTATATTTTTTATCCATTTAATGAAGATTTAATACATGAACATTTTTTATTATGTAAACATATTAGCTATCTTTAGTCGTTTTTAAAATATTCACGATAATTATCCGTAGATAATAAAATGTTTAAATAAGAACCAGGAAATATGCATTCTCCAAACTCCAAAAAACTCAAAACTCCAAATATGAAAATTGGAGTTTTGTTTCAGAAATCTAATCTGAACGAAAATTGCATACTTAATATAAAATGCATTTTAGCAAAGACGAACTTGTTGACATGATATTTGTGTTGGGGGAATCTGAAAAGAATTGCCTCTTAGTCTCTCGAATGTATGGGGCGCGCTATCCTGATGAAAGATGTCCAGAAGAAAAATCTTTTGGAAGGTTACTACCAAGATTTGTGGAGACAGAGAGTGTTTGTTACCCCAAGCAAGATAGAATAAGGCCTGTTACTTATCAGGAGCAAGAGTTAGATGTGTTATTAACGGTAACCGAAGATCCTCACCTAAGTCAGTCAAATATCGGAGCAGCAGTTGGAATAAGTGAAAGATCAGTGCAACAAATTTTAAAAAGAAATCATTTGCATCCATACCACATCCATGAACATCAAGCACTTTTTGATAGGGATATACAAAACCGACTTGAATTTTGTACTTGGAGCAGAAATAAATTACAAAACGACCCCACGTTTTTTAATAATGTCCTATTTACGGATGAAGCAACATTTCATCAAAACGCATCAGTAAATAGACATAACTTTCATTATTATTCATCCAAAAACCCCTATTTTATGCGGCAGATCGACTACCAGCATAGGTCGTCATCAAATGTGTGGGGTGGAATTATTGGAAGCACCATTATCGGTCCCTATTTTTTTAATGGTCATCTCAATGGAGAAATGTACCTTCAATTTTTACAAAATGAACTGCCTAGATTACTTGCAAATGTTCCGTTAATTACTAGAAACCGAATGTGGTTTCAACAGGACGGAGCTCCTCCACATTTTTCTCGAAATGTCACTGAATATTTAAATGTAACCTTTGAACAAAAATGGATTGGAAGGAATGGACCTATTAATTGGCCAGCCAGATCACCTGACCTAACAACGGCAGTAGATATGGAGCAGAGAATACGGGATGCGTTTGCTCAAGTAACTCCACAAATGCTACATGAAGTAGAAAAAAGTTTTCAGGAACGTATTAATTTATGTTTTAAACAAAACGGAGGACATATTGAACACTTAATGTAATAATAATAAAATGATAAATATTTTTAATATGCTTGTTTAATTATTATCGTGAATATTTTAAAAACGACTCAAGATAGCTAATATATTTTACATAATAAAAAATGTTCACGTATTAAATCTTCATTAAATGGATAAAAAATATACAGGGTGTTCCATTTAAAAAAAGCGAGAAATGGAGCTTTGAAATTCGTAAAATATGGTTGCTAACTACGAATACCCTGTATATGACAGAAGGAAGCAATTTAAGTCAAAGTAATTCTCCATTCTTCTAGAATCCCAATTAAGTCCGATATTGACATTGAATTAACATTTCTAGTATCAAGATGAAATTAAATGATGTAATGATTTTTAGATTTTTTTTATTAAAAAAAATATTGCAGTCAAACTGCGCATGACAAAGCAGCCATATTTAGCGCATATACTAGGTAGCCTAAGGCGGTCTTAAAAATAAAATAAAAAGAATGGCATTCTATTTAAAAAAAATGCTGCTTATATCGCCCTACTTTTTTGAAGCACCCTGTATACTTCAAAATGTTTTCTAGATATGCGCTATCAGGTCCCAACATTTTTTTAAGAGGTTAGAAATTTTTAACCCTATTTTTTTAAGCTTTATGGAAGACCGACGCACTGTTGCAGGACCCTGTATAAGTGATTTTTGATTCTCATATGCCCTTAGATAAACAGGAAAATTCGGCTATTGTTGATAAGGTTTAAATGAGAATGGTTACAAAAATGAGAAAGTTATGTAGAACATTATCATGTCGACATAAAATCAGAGAGAAAAAGACGAAAAAAGAACAAAAAAAGAGAAATGCAAAAAAATTAAAAAAACGAAGAAATACCTTTGCGTTAAAATAATGTTAGAACAGCGGAATTGATTCGAGTTTAACTCGATTGAAATTATTTGAAACCTAATTAAATAAAAAAGGAAAAATCTTATATCTTTTCATTTCAAAATAAGTTTATAATGATTAAATGAAAAAGAATAAAAAGACAAGAAAGGAGAGAAAAATACAAAAGAAAAAAACAGCACGAGGATAAAAGTGAAACGAAAAAGGAACGGAAATAGAAAGAAAAATGATTTAAATTTTACTTTTTACCTTACGGGACTTCTTGTTAAGTACTTTAGTTTGTGTTGAGCAGAAAGTCATTTTTGAATTTCATGATATAATATTAAATTATTTGAAAATTCCTATAGTTGTTGATTCATGTAAATTGCTACTAACATAAAAATTGAAGTTACATTACATACCATAACTTTTTATCTCGAGATAAGTTCTTTAAATTATGAAAAAAAAACGAAGAAGAAGAGAAGTAGAAGGAAACCAAAAACGAAAAAGGAGGACGAAAAGCAAAAAGAGAAGAAAAATGGGATATGGGTATTTTAGTGATTTATGAGAAAGTTTAAAGAAAGAAAAAAGAAGATTTTACCAGTTTTGCGATGATTAAAAGATTTGAAATTTTTATCATAAAAAAAATAAAAATAAAAAGGACGAAAGGTGCCACTTGCTTTACAATGCTAAATTTTATGATATAGTGTTTAATTGTAGGTAAAAACTAATGACTACTAATGAACTTTGACTTATGTAAGTTCCATAGTCATATCTTAGTATTTCTCGAATTAAGTTCACTAAGATAAAAAATCTGAAGAATAAAAAGAAGAAAATGAAAAAAAAATTAAAAGCAAAAAGATTAAGGGAGAACAACGAGATAAAGAAAAACAAGATTTTTTCATCCCACTGCCAAGTATATTGTATTTATTTAAGTCTTTATTGTCTTACATTTCTATACCGTTTATATAATACCCGAAGCCCCAAATATTTGTATGAAAAACTTTTACCTAGAAATCGAGTACATAGTCGAAATATTAGACATAATACTCTCACTATGCCACACCATTCAACTGTTCTCTTTACCCGTTTTTTTACGTACACTATTTTTGTTTTTTATAATATTCAAAAACCTATGTTTAATGAATTTTAGAAATTTATTTTTGGAAGAATCAATGGGATGAGGTATCTTGTTTATGGTTTATTAGGGGACCACTAGTATGTAGGTTGGTTGGTGTTACTTATAGTGGACTGTAATGTATAATTATTATAGTTGCAATTATTATTTACTTAATTAATTAATTTATTTATTTTTTAGTTTTTTTAATGAAGGTTAAGAGTAGCTTGTAGCTAATCTTCGCCTTTTTAAGCAAATATGCATTATTGTATCATTTGGTGAATAAAGACATTTTATTATTATTATTATTATTTTTATTATTATTATTATTATTATAGATTTTTGCCTTGCGGCAATCACACTCCCGTTTTACGGGGAACATTCACTTAGCCCAGATATCTAAGATATCAAAAGGATTAAGCTCTGAGGGGACCCTTTCCAGGTTGTCGGGCCCTGGATGGTGTTCGGTCTTCTGTACCCATGAACTTTCTGACGACCCGTGCTGTCCCCAGTAGCACCGCTTTTTGCATGTTTTTGTAATGGTGCTCACTTAGTCCCAGTTCTTTAAGGTTCTCTACAAGGGTTTTTGGTATAAGTCCAGTTGACGAGATTATTATCGGAATTGTTTGAACATGCTCCATCTCCCATTGCCGTCTGATTTGCCCTTCAAGATCTCAAAATTTGATGATCTTTTCGTTGTATTTTCCTTGGAGGTTATTGTTATTAGGTATAGCAACGTCAATCAGCGTGGTTCTCCTTAGTCGCTTATCCACCAGGATAAGATCTGATCTATTGTTGACAGTTCTTTGGTCGGTGAGAACAGTTCGGTCCCAGTACAATTTATACTGGCCATTTTCAAGAACTGGCTCTGGAGTATAATTGTAATATGGAACTTTGTCCGCCCTCAAGAGGTTCAGTTTAACTGCAAGTTCTTGGTGCAGTATTTTTCCTACGCAGTCATGACGTGTCTTATACTCAGTTTGGGCAAACGTTTGACATCCTCCCGTTATGTGTTGGATGGATTCTGTCACTTGGCATCCATATCGACATTTGTCACTCTGTACTGAAGGATCCGAAATAATGCACTTCAAGTAGTTTCTAGTTGGAATAACTTGGTCTTGTATGGCCAAGAGGAAACCTTCCGTTTCGGGAAACAGTTGTCCTAAAGTTAACCAGTAGTTCGACGCGTTGGTGTCGATATGTCCCTGGCTAACCTCGTTGACGTATCTCCCGTGCAGTGGTTTTTGTGCCCATGATCGATGTTTTTCTTCAAAAGTGACGTGGTGACTTTCGATTTCGCGATTCTTCAGTTTCAGAGGTGTAGAGTCATCGACCTCGCATATAGCACGGTGCAAAGCGGACGATCTAGCCTTTTCATGAAAGAAATTCCTCAGAACTGAAATTTGTCGGTCTAACTGTTTGCCAATGTCTGCCAATCCTCTACCTCCCTGATGTCTTGGTAGCGTAGTTCTTTCTGTGGCACTTCGAGGGTGGTGTTTTTGAGCCTTAGTGAATAATGTTCGTGCCTTCCGTTGCAGGTTCTGGATGTCCGTCTTGCTCCATCCCACAATTCCAAAGGTGTTTAAATGTGTTAGTGCTGTACAGGCATACGTATTCAACGCCTTAAATAGATTCTTACTGTTGAGGCTCGTTTTCACTATGTGCTTTACTCTTGTTGTAAACTCAGCAGTGAGTTTATCTTTCATTGTTCGGTGGTCTATTCGCACTGCCTGCACCATTCCCAGGTATTTGTATGTATCACCCTCTTCCATGGCATCTATAGTTTGGCCATCCTGCATCTCGAAGGATCCCGGCTGCATCTTTCCTTGTACAATGTTGTTAATACGACACTTATCCAGCCCAAACCTCATTCCGATATCAGCAGAGAATTCCTCTACGATGTTCAGCATCTGATCCAGTTGATTACTAGTGGCACCCATTAGCTTTAGATCGTCCATATAGAGCAAATGATTGACTCTTGCGATTTCCCTACTATTCTTCTTAATAGCAAAGCCGTAAGAGGTGGAATTGAGTCGAGATGATAGAGGATTCATGGCTAGACAGAACCAAAGTGGACTCAAAAAGTCGCCCTGAAATATACCCTTACGGATTGGTATTGTGTTTGTCTCAATACTCTCTCCAGTAGGAAGTTGTAGATGCATAGTTGTTCTCCATATCGCCATTGTGCTCTCCAGTAGTCACAATGCGTTCATCTATTTTATATATCCTAAGGACTTCAATAAGCCATTCATGTGAGATAGAAACGAGGGCCTTCTTGTAATCGACATAGGCGGTGTAGAGATTTTTCTTATTACTATAGGCCTGATGGGTTGACCACAGCTTTTTGATCCAATAATTATGCACGTGCTCTGGACCAGGGGCTTTCCAGTTGTGAAGGCCTTTAATTATAGTGGAGACCTCTTCAACGGTAAATGGCTGATGATGCATTTGCTCGAAAAGTTGAGACTTTTGTCGCTCTTTATCTATCCAACTTGCCTGGTTATTATATGGTGTTGTCGTTGTTAATTGACTACTCCAGAATGTTGAAATTTCATCGCTGGTTGGATAGTTATTTTCGCAAGGACTGGTTGAAAACTTAAGTTTTCTATAAAAAGATTTCTCCGAGCGTACGAAAAGCGCGTTGTCCTGCTTTCTGCTATTGCTGGATTTATATCTTTTAAACCATCCTGCATATACCGATAATTTTTGTTTCAGTATATCCAAACATTCTTCAGGTGTTCGATTTTCTGGGTTATATTGGGCATGATGCTGGTAACGACTCATGATTGCTGTTACGTTCTTTCGTGTCTTAGATGTTCGCACTCCTCCGATAAATACGATGAGCTGCCCTAGCGGTGTTGTCAATTTCATCAGCCTGAAGGCAAGATGAATTTTGCTATGGTAGATTTAGGAACTTTCAAACAATGTTGCATGTATTCAGTATAACAGATTTCTGTATAGTGACAATCGTCCAGCAGGAAAGACCCAATGCGTTAAGGTTTTTGGACAGTGTTAAAGGGACCATTGCAGTGGATGAAATAATTAGAGGGAGTATATATACATTATCTTGCCTCCATTGTTGTTTTATCTCGTGAGCTAGATCTGCGTATTTAGCAAGTTTAGCGTGTGTCGTTTCTAGGACATTATTGGTATTTGGCACTGCTATGTCAATTAGAAAGGTTTTCTTTTGGGCTTTGTTTATTAAGATTATATCTGGTCTGTTTGAAGTCAGCGTCCTATCGGTCAAAACAGTTCTGTCCCAGTAGAGGCGAAAGTCGTCATTTTCAAGTACAGTTTCTGGTTTGTACTGGTAATAGGAGCAAGTTTTGCCAATTAGATGATAAAGTTTTGCCAGTTCTTAATGAGTAATTTTTGCCACACAGTTATGTTGGTGCAGATATTTGGCAGCTGATAGAGATGTGCATCCTGATGTTATACGTTAAATTGTCTCCGGTATGCGCAGGCATTTTCTACATCGATCGTCAATTACTTTTTAATCTTTAGTAATATACTTAAGGTAATTTCTTGTAGCAATCACTTGGTCTTGTATAGACATCATAAAGCCTTCAGTTTCAGGAAATAGATCTCCACGAGTCAACCAGTAGTTTGACGTTTCATAATCGACATGTTCGGCATTAAGTTCGTGAGGATGCTTTCCGTGTATTGCCATCTGCTTCCATGTGTTAACTTTAATGGCTGTGTGCTCTGATCTTGTTATAGTAATGTGTTCTGCTGCACCTGCATAGAGATTCAAGGGTGTGTATCCGTTATCCGCTTGCACCACTGCTCTATGAAGAGCAGAGGTTTCCCTCATAGTGAGGAAGTATTTCTTGTTTTGCAAGATCTGTTACTGGTTTTTTGAAGAGAAAAAAATATCAGTTAGTCCTCTGCCACCCTTGGATCTGGGAAGAGTAAGTCTTTCGTTGGCTGACTGAGGGTGGTGTGCTTGAAACGTCATGAGGGTTATTCTGGTCTTCTTCTCAATCTCCTCTATATCAGTCTTTGTCCACCTAATGACTCCAAAAGAATACGTTAAGACAGGGATAGCGTAGGTATTAACCGCTTTAATCATGTTCTTACCATTCAGTTTAGTTTTTAAAATTTGCATAAGACGATTGATATATTCCTTTTGGAGGTTCTGCTTTATTTTCTTGTGCTCTGTATGGGCTGACTGATGTACGCCCAAGTACTTATAAGTTTCCCCTTCTTCCATAGCCCGAATGAGACTACCATCTTGTAATTCAAAGTTGTTGGTGTTGTGTTTACCTTTGATAACTGTTTGAGTTTTGCATTTATCGATACCAAAGCTGATTTTAATGTCGTGGGAAAATATTTCAATTATTCGCAGCAATGAGTTGACATGCGTCGTTGATGTCCCAGCATAGACTTTGATATCATCCTTGTACGTTAGATGTGTAATATTATAAGGTTTTTCCTGTTGTCTTTAACGGTAAATCCATGTTGACTTTGATTAAGAATGTGGGAGAGGGGATTCAGAGCCAGACAAAACCAGAGGGGACTCAAGGAATCTCCTCGGAAAAGGCCTGTTCTATTTTAATAGGCTCAATCGCTAAAGTTTCATTTATGTAGTTAAGATTCAACTGTGTGGTCCAGAAACCCACCACAAAGTATTTCATGGTTAGTAAAAATTAATTTTCAATTATGAAATAAATAAATTTTAAATTGATAAAAATTCAGTGCGTTCTTAAATCATAACGTGAAAGTTTAGTTAATAAACTTAGTTTTATATTATTACATTAATTATTTATTTTCAATAGAAATAGCAATTATTTGTTAATCGAGTTAAATATATTCGATAATTTTTAATGTACTACTACTGAGCTGGTGCTGCCGAACTAGAATTCGCCATTTGAAAATAATTTTAATTTATATAAGCCGATTCTACGGGATTTCAATAGTTTCTCTATTACAGAGCATTTAAATTTAAATTAGTTTGACCCATTGGTCTGCAATTCTATGCCATTCGATTACGCGCGGGTAAACCTCTGTCCGATATAGACAATGGAAAATTTATTTATTCATATGGAAGATACAATGTACGCTATTCTCAATTAGACCTCGTTTATATTACAATAGTAATAAAGATTTAATGATAATTTGTATATATTTTTTCTAAAAGTACTTACCAATACCATGAAATAACCTTCTGGAAGTTTTTCTAGAAGTAATTTGTTTCAGGATAAGATAGTCTGCCAGAGGACCATAGAAAAGTGTTAAAACTGCTGCAACTACATATGGTGCTGAGGAATATAAACTATTCTAAAACATCATTTTTAAAATATAAGAAATAAAGTTTTAAAAATAAATCTAACCTTTTCAATATCAATATCGGTAACTTTCCCAAGGTAGGACGGAATTTCCGTGATCAAAAACGTACCACCCCATGATTCTCCTATTGCTCCCATGATAACTGCCCAGTATGGTAACGAAGTGAATATTGCTTTCCAAGGAACATTTTTATTCTTAAATGAGTTTATTACTATTATAGTTATATTACTAATAACTCCTATTCTTCTTACCATCAACGTGTCATCTTCTTCTTGCCCCAAGGAACCCTCAATATACTTTTGTTCTTCTAAACTGATGCTTTTATGTGTTGCTGGCTTATCGGCACCAAAAATTATCCAGAATATAATCCAGACCATTCCTAAGATTCCGAAGAAATAAAATGAAGCAGGCCAACCTAGACTGGATGATGATAGGTAGCCTGTGATTGGCATAGATATTATTGTACCAAAACTACAACCTAAAATTTAGGAGTAAGAAAATTATAATACATTTTCTCATTGTCATTGAAGTTAGCAGTTTAGATAAGTTTATATATTCAATTTTGTTGAGGTGGTTAAATAGAAAATTTGGTTGATCTTGTTATGGAAATGTGGAATGATATATGTCGAATATCTTTTTGCGGGTAGCCAGAAATAAACTAAACATGGTGTCCTGAAAGTAATGTGACATAGAACAACAGTAGATTCCTTACGTCAAAATATTGTGATTGTCTTATCCTAACTTTAATTTTAACTGAAATACAGAGTGTCAAAGTGTTATTTGATTTATCGTTTTTTTCTCATAGGTCCTGAATCAATTGACATACTGACATGAAATTTAAAACATACGAGTCTTTTAAAAAGACAAATAAAATTTCTTATACAGTTTTCGTGTTTTCGGCAGAGGCCGCTCGTTGCGTTAGTTTTTACTTTTTTAGAACCTCTAATTTTTTTGTAGCTCCGTATATTGGTTTGAAAAGTAACGAAATAATTTACTTTTTTAATATCACATAAAATATTTATACCTTATTAAAGTCACTAGGAGCAACAATTTTCGAAATAATTGCACTTTTAGGTTTTCATAATATGTGAATGACTTCAATTTACTAGATTTTTATCAATGGAATCCTAAATAAAATAAAATTATTACCTAAGATTATTGATATTTATGTAAAATTAGAATAGCTACTTAATAAAAAAAAAACTTTTTTGTTAATTCTTATATAATAATCAAAGTAAATGATATTTATTTATTTCTAAACAAATATACTAAAAACAATAATAAACAAAGAAACATACAAATAACGCTCCTATAACAACCGTTTAACAAATTATTGCCCTATTTTAAAAAGGTTATCCTCATTTTTTTTTAACATATTTACAGAATTTACAATTTTTAGGCAGTTAGTTCATTTAGATTAGGTGAGACCGGGGACAATAGAAACAATTTCCAAATATTTATTTTTTTCTCTTAGAGAAAATCATATTCACAGCTAAAAATTTTTTTACTTTTGCGTTTCTCTGTAGTTTTCCGAGGAAGAGCTTTTGGTAGCGGCCTTATTAGCTTATGTGAAAACACATCCAAAGAGAGGTTAAAGGCTGACTGGACACTTGTAGATGCAACTGGAGGCGGGGTGCTTGGTGGCTCTAACGAAACAGTTCCGTTTTGTTGAATTTATCTCTTATTTTGCCTGAAACTGTGACTATTTGAATGGTTTTAAAGGACTCTAATTTGCTATGATCATTTGGATGATTAATTAGTTCTTAGGTAATTTTCTGTGGGTTTTAGATGTAATGTTGTTTTTTTCTATGTTTTATGTATAGTCTTTTAATAATTCTATTTTATAGTATCTTTTATTATACGACGTGCTCTACAGTTTTTGTTGTGACTTGACTCCTTGACGAGGTACTTCTGTCGGAGGCTGCGATTGTCCGTGGAATACCGGGACGATTCAAAATCTCTCTAGAAAAATAACCGATGTGCCCTGTTTAGCCTGAGCTAATAAAGACGACCTTGAAAACATGTGTCGAAAAAATGCTCAAAACATCAACTCGAGCTGACATCAGCATACCATCGAATGTTGATATATCGCAAAGAAAGTGGAGCAGAACGATTTAACTATTTAATGATATTGTGTATATTGGATAGTCCATGACACATTACTGTTATTATAATTTTCGTATACCTATTCCATATTATGATATAATTAAATATTTTAGATCTTCATGCATGCTATTACATTATAAAATGTATATTGTTTTTTTGTAGCATTATGCTAAATAAATGCATTATTATTATTATTATTATTATTTTTTTTTTTAGGACTCGTATGTTCTAAATTTCATGTCAGTGTGTTATTTGGTTCAGGACCTATATATGAGGAAAAAATGATAAATCAAATAATACTTTGACACCCTGTATTTCAGTTACTATTAAAGTTAGGATAAGGCATGTTGACCTCAATCACATTATTTTGACATAAGGAATCTACTGTTGTTCTATGTCCCATTACTTTCGGGACACCCTGTATATTTGAACGTGTATATCTTTTAAACCATATAATTTTCTAAATAAATGAATCAAATCTTCCAGAATGAGTATTGAAATACTTGCCATTGCAATTGATAATAAAAGCCTTGTCATTGTTCGTTCCATCTAAAGCCGTTCCAAAGAAACTGCTTACATATTTATAAACTGCCCATTAAGCCTTTTGCAAACTAATATTCAAAAGGCTAATTACTGACTTTAGCTTATTTTATATTTAATTACGGAAACCATCAGCACTTCTTTACCTCCATGCTTATAATTTTCAAAATTTTTAAGGAATTATAATACGAGCTGCCCTTAAAGAGGTATATCAAGCTTCAACTTTCTATAGTATCAAAATTTAGACTAATTAGAACCGAAAACACAGAAACCCTTCTTTCAGAAAAACTAAATAAAGAAGAGAATACAATTGAGACCCCTGTTGTAATGAGATGCTCAATTATTTGTAACCTAAATTTACGATTACAGTTTGATAAACAAGGTGGAAGACCAGCCTAAATTTAGCACAATGAGCCTGTAACAAGAACAGATACTAAAAATTTTAATCTAACATTAAGAAATTTACTTTCTATGATAAAGTTTAATCCCTTATATCTGAGATAATAAACTTTCATAAAGTTTTACAACAAAATTTACATTAAACTAAGTATCTTAACTATAGTTAGCGGAATAAAGCAAAGTAATTTAATCGTGTTACCTGTGATGCGTCCACAGGTAAGCCCTCATTAAATTTGATTTTATTAACTGCCAAACTGAGTCGAGGAAGAAATTAGAGGTTACTGACTAGTCCTAACTTCTTTTGAACCGGCAGTTAATGTTTGTTGAGCACCATCTATACAGTGTATGTAACTTGGAATAAATTTAGTAGTTCATAGACTTTTTCGTTCTGAAAAAAATCCTCGGACCCGTCAATTAATATCTTTAGTTGCGATCTTTTTTGTTGAAATCAAAGATATACAGTGTGTCCCAATAATAAGATATGACGTCATCGACGATTTGTTAAAAGGGCAACCATAATTTCTTAGTGCGTATTTTTAAACTGCGTCTCAAATTATACCTAGCTGCAAAATTTCAAGTTTATGTGATTAATCCTTTTCAAGATAATTAAAATAATTTTTTTCTAGTACCGTGCGTAAAGTACTTACTTTAAATACTTTTTAGGGCTTACTGATTTTTGTTTTTACGCACTAGTGCGTAAAAAGTAATATGACTTTTATGAGAATCTATAATTTATCAAAAAATTTTTGGACGTTTTTGACGTTTCGCCGAATTAAAAGTGAGTCAGTTTTCTGTAGTAAGGGTTCTGAAAGCACAGAAATTTCATCCCTTTATACTAACAATTCCCCAAGAACTCAGAAGAATGCAGATACAATAATTGTTAACTGTTAAAACAGAAAATATTCTCTTTTCTAATGAGTTAACGTTTATGCTAAACGGAGAAGTAAATCGACACAATTGCCGATATTGGCCATAAGAAAATCCATGTTGGATGAGGCAATGCCACATTCAACATCCAGAGAAAATAAATGTTTGGGCAGGAATTGTCGATCCAATTTTGTTTGAAAAAAATCTAAATGGAGCAAGATACTTACAATTTTTACAAGAAAAGCTAATTCCAAATCCATCCAGGATTATTTTGAGAAAAAGAATGCTAAAAAACTATCGTATTTATTCCAAGTTACAGACTCTCACTGTAGGTTACAAGTAATCGACGGTCGTTACAGATTAGCATTGTTTAATAAATTATTTATGTTTAAGCTTAGGAAATGAGTGCAAGATGAATTTTATAGCAATTTGTACATGAGCAAGAAATTATTTCGAGTGGAAAGGAACTTGGATGTATGTCCTTTTGATCTCTTCTAAATATAGTCTTCCACACCTCCATAAAAGATCATGGTTTAAATTGGTTGTCTCTTGCTGTTTTTTTGCAAAGAAACTGAACAAATATTTTTACTTATAAAATAGTTAATAGAAATGTTTTGTTGATTATCTGTATTGTACTAATACAGGCAACTGAGCTTTATTTAAATGATACTTATATTAAAATATTAAAAATCGTAACCAATACCATAATTTGAATGGAAATTATATCGAAACAACTATTCCAAATTTACTTACTGCACTATTCTTTAGACTAAACTCAAAGCTCTAATTTGTGTCCTCTTCTAATAAAAATATACAAACCAGAATATACTGAGGTATTAATCCAAGATCTTTCTTCGGTAGGTGCCCATTTTCCCAGCATATTATGTGTCAAAGGTATTATGAATCCTTGGGCAATACCTTGTATAACTCTACATGCAATAATTCCGCTTATCCCCAAATAAACACTAAAGATAGGAATTAGTAGACATGTTCCAGCGTTGACTAACATGGCTATAATTAGAATTAATTTAGGCGAAAACGTGTGAGCAATAGGTCCTGCGAAAAATTGTAAAACTGCGTAGCTCCAGTAGAAGGAGGAGAGGACTACTCCATCAGTCTTTTTCCAGTCAAAGGTCTAAAAGAAATTCATAGTAATGGAAATTGATCGATTTTGAAGCTTAAATGTAACTTACAGGAATATTGCTATTAGTTGAGGTATTTGGAGTTGTCATAGCCACAATAGCTACAGAAAGGATTGTTCTTATAGCGTATGATGCGGCCATAAGGAAAAACAGTAAAACCATCTGAATATATCGTACTTTGATCCATGATGCTAAAGTAGGAAAAAAACTACATCTATTTATAACCCAAAAGTAAGCCGAATGAGTGAGAATTTTACATAATATATTAAAACTTACTTTTTTTAACTTTGTTAGTAAGTAAACAAGGAGTAAACCTATAGTTATTAGGCATATTATATACCACTAGTAATTAAATAAATACAATCTGTTATATTTTTATTTTGATCACAAAAGTATGTAGACGTACTTATCACCAGATAAAACCTTATCAGAGTTAACATTTGATTAAAATATTACCTCTTTAAAGATACATGTTATATATAATATTGTTGAATAAAGATATATCCAAAACTATACTTAGAAAATCTATATACTATAGCAGAAATGATATATTGAGTTAGTGATTTAAAAATGTTTTTTTATCAGCTGCTAATCCAGTAAAACAGATTTTTTGCTTTTTTTTCTTTATCGACTTGGATACATAAAAATATTTATCAACAGATTTAAAATATTTATCTGGAAGGTAAAAAATGTATTTGTTTCGATGGGATCATTTCTTGAAATGTCGGCAAAGCTTATTATTAGATTTGACTATAACTTAGATCTGATAAAATATAAATAGTGATTTAAAGCATCACATGACTCTATACAAAGTAAAATATTTTATACAAACAGTGACTTCAGAAGTATTAGGATTTGACTATAATAATTTAATTTAAAAAAATCAGTAATTTTTTTATCTCTTCATTGATTTTATTTAATAGTAAAATATTTGTTACTGAAATATCTTTTACAATTTTTATCAATGGTTTAAACGGTGTGCTAGTTCTACACCTACAAAAAACTCTTTATATTTTCCCCCTTATCAAAAAAATATTTATCCTAAATAATTAAAATTATTTCTTTCTTTTCGGTTTAAAAGTGTTTTGAAACAAAAAAAAAATGGTTTTCCTATTTTCTTTTTTAAATATATATTTTATTTTAACAGCACTTTACGAAGTTTCACATTTTAGTGAGAACAGTTACGAGATATTTAAAATCGCATTAGTCATTTACAACTGTTTATTATCGCTATTGATGAATGGTTCTTGGAGTAAATATTTTTAATAATGTCGGTTTTCCTTGTTGTTGTAAACACATATTAACAAATTGACATTGTTTAAGTAAATATCCTTATGATATGTAAAATATTCTTTATTTAAAATGGTTTATATAATTGTAGTATTTCAGTCTTAAATGCGAATAATAAAAAACAAAAAATAAACTATTGTGAAAAGCTGATAGATCTAACCATAATAACATATGACTATAACTTTTTTCAATTCTAGAACCACTATATTTTTAACTACTGATTATTTTATTGTTCCTATATTCAAAACTAACCTCACAATCGTATAGCATACAAAAGCTCATAATAAACTACATTTACTTACCTGATGTTCCTTTAGAAGGTAAATATTCCATTTTTCACAAAAACCAAACTATACATGATTATAATCGCCAGTTGCTGTGACGAGATTTTTATTTGTTTATGTTAATATGGTTAATAATATCAATAAAGATTAGAACATATTCAATAAATAATTTAATTACTATTAAATCCACGGCGAGTCTGTTCACGCGCTTCTCAAACTAAATGATACCATTGAACTTTTCAATGACGTAATGCTTTTCACTAATTAGTTGCTAGTAATGTATCGAATAATTCACTATAGAAGTACAAAAAAAATCCTACTTAAACCCAGGTTATAAAAATAAAATATTGCACAATTTGTCTCTACTGTAGAGTAACCAAGTGTAACAACAATGTCGTACAGTTTCGCGTTTATTGTTCGGGCAGGAAACACCGGGTTTTTCAAATTAAATTTTCGACGTCTCTAAGGTGGGAAGAAAAGTAGGTCAGTTTTTAATATAAAAGTTTTCATGCCCTGTTGCGACAGCCAAGATGTGTTATTTATCGCCTTACATTTAACGATTCAGACAGGCTTAAAAAGAGTATTTTTCAATTTATTATAAATTATAGTTACTATACCGGGTGACACAGAAAAAAGGGAACACTTAATAACTTTTTTACTTTTCAAGATAAACAAAAGAAATTTGGTATATTGATAGAATAGTTATAATAGCAACTGACATATTCTATTGTTTGACACCACTTCCGGTTTAACATAAAGTGACACTAACTTTCTTATTTTAAATGGGGCACTTGGTATATTATTACGTATTTCGATGGAAAATAATATTTTAAAAACAATCATACTATATTTGCTAATTTTTGTTCTATACTCATAGAAAAAATATTTTTTTTTTATTTTTTTTTTTTAAATAGGGTGCCATTAATGGGTTCAAAGTTTTAATTTTTTATCAAGTAATCACGGAAAAATAGTTTTCACTGCATTTTATGACTTAAATCTTTTACACGCCTATTTAAAATGCCAAACCATTAATTTTGACATTTACTTAATTTTTTTAAATACCACATTATTGGGAACAACCACTTTTCAAATGCGGTTTCTTTTTCCCAATAATTTGATATGATTATTTTTTAAATCGGTTGATAAATAAGCCCATAAGATGAAAAAAAGTAATTTCCAAAAATGAAGGAATAGGAAGCATTGCAATGACACGCCTGCCTATTTTTTTCAACTAACATAACACATGATATTTGAGAATAAAAGAACACATTTTTTAATGCAATATTTTTTTCAGTATCTTAATACGACATATTTTATTTAATATATACCTAACGTAGCATAGGTACACACAAACGGTAATCAAACAGAAAAAATATGAGGTTTACAAATTATTTTAACATAACATGTTCGAAACGACAACCTTCTTGTCTAATGAAAGTACGCATGCGCGGTAATATAGCGTGCGGCATATCAACGTTTTCTTCATTGGTAAACATTTCTAATACTAGCAAATTTATTTCAATACCAAATAATAATTGCGCTTGACAAGATGTCAATTGAAAAATAATTAAAGAACGCGTCAAAACGCAGCCTTTTCAAACAATCAATGCCTTTCTCAAACCTTCTATGCTATTTTTATTGATTAAATGCATTTATTTTTGTTAATTGGTTTTTTTTTCTTATGGGCTTATTTATCAACCCATTGAAAAAATAATCAGATTAAATTATTGGCAAAAATAAACTGCATTTCAAAAGTGGTTGTTCCCAATAATGTGCTATTTAAAAAAATTAAGTAAATGTCAAAATTAATGGTTTGAACATTTTAAAAAGGCGTGTAATAAAACTTAATGCATTCATGGCACCCTATTTTAAAATTTAAAAAAGTGATTTTTTCTATGAGTAAGATTAATTTATATTAAAACGCCAAAATAAACTTTCAACATTATGCAAACGACCAAAATTTTATAAATAAGACACGAGTGCTCACAACAAATATATATTCCGGACTACCGAGCTTTTTCTTTTTAAAATACATTCTAGCAGATCTAAAGTTTGTGCAAACAGTTGGATAACAGATGTGGGTAGATTCCCACCATAGTTTGAAAGCTCATTAGTATTCTTATCACGTCCCAGCCTAAGGTTGCTTTTAGCACCATGTGGTCTCATTTTGGGCCCGGTACTTTTCCGTAGATTACACAATGGACCCCTTGTCTTTGTAAAATCTGCCCATCGATACATGTATTTTATTATTTTTGCTACATTCGGTCATCCTGGCCTAACCGCCTGTCCTCAGGCGGGGTTAACCTGCAAAAAACAATCGCCTTAGCGTTATAAGTAATTGCCGAAGTCCTTTGACCTCAAGTATTATTTCTTTGATCCGTCGATCAAATACAAATAGATCCGTCAATCTCAGATATAAACTTGTGATCTTAACTCATACGCATAGATCCTTTGATCTATGGAGATCCGTTGATTTCAACTAAAATACTCTGACCTTAATTTGTGTACATAGATCCGTTGATCTATGGAGATCCTTTGATTTTAATTAAGATCCTTTGACCTTAATTCGTAAATATAGATCCGTTGATCTAGAGAGATCTGTTGATCTCTACTTGGGAATCGTTAATCATAACTCATACGCATAGATCCTTTGATCTATGGAGATCCGTTGATCTCTACTTGAGAATCATTAATCATAACTCATACGCATAGATCCTTTGATCTATGGAGATCCGTTTATCTCAACTAAGATCCTTCGACCTTAATTCGTAAATATAGATCCGTTGATCTAAAGAGATCCGTTGATCTCTACTTGAGAATCGTTAATCATAACTCATACCCATATGGAGATCCGTTGATCTCAACTAAGATCCTTTGACCTTAGTTCGCATGCATAAATCCGTTGACGTATGGAGATCCGTTGATCTCAGTTAAGATTATTTTTTTTTAAATTCGTATCGTATTGGTCCTTTGACCTTACTTTGTAAGTATACGTCTTATACTCACAATTCATCGTCTTGAAAAGTATTCCATTTTTTAATCAAATCAGGAGACACCACCATCGGTCTGCTAACTCGTTTGGCTCCCTCTCGTAAGTCCTGGACCTCATAGCGATCATTAATTAACATCTTTGTTATGCGAAAACTTCGGTAACAGTTTTTTGGCTTGAGCCCGTTGGAACCTCACTGACTATTCGCACCAGCACTACATCTCCTTCTTGATACTTCGTAGCCTCTTTTCTGGTCTTGTCATATCTTTCTTTTTGCTTTCGTTGATCTTCGGTTATGTGTTGGGAAATGCTCTCTCGCAACTCATGACTTCCAATCCAATCTTTCAATTTGAACTTGCACTTCGTTCAAAATCTATGCTTCAACTATATTCTTTGATTTGCAACCGATTAAACATTTATGGCTCGATTAAATGAAGTATTTAGTGAGCATTGTATTTTTTTGATAAACTGGTCCCAGTTGTCAGCTTCTCTTTCTACTGCTGTCGCAGCCAAAGCGTTAACAATAGTCTTATTATACCTTTTACATTGGCCGTTGGCTCTCGGAGTAGCAGCAGCATTTAACACATGTTTTATCCCATAAGTCTTGCAAAAGTTATCAAACGTTTTCGAAGTAAAAGCCGTTCCTCTATCACTTATAATATGATTGGGAACACCAAAAAGATCAATTAGGTTCATAAAAGCGTTAACAACATGTTTACTTTTTTGATCACGTACAGGTTCTAATACACAAAACTTAGTAAAACCATCTACAATCTCCAACAGAAATGTATTCTTCTTCTTGCTTGTAACAAATGGGCCCACGTGATCGATGTGAAGTGCATGAAATGAAACTGCGATTTTTTTGATTGGATGTAGTTTACCTTGTTTGATTACGTCCGTTTTCTTATAATAAGCACAGTGTAAATAAGCCTTGATATACTTTGTGACAAATCGCCTCATTTGTGCAAACTAATAATTTTCACAAATGTGCTTTATGGTTTTATTAATGCCCAAATGACTAGAATTATCATGACATAGTCTACATATCTGCATTCTTGCCATTCGAGGAACTACCCATGCTAGTTTCCCATCTTTTAACTTATATAATTTATTATCTTTCAGCTTATATTTCTCGAAATACTGCTTCGTTCCTTGATTTTCTTGACGTAATTCTAAAATTTTTCTTATACGGTTGATGTGAGGATCTTCAAGTTGTGCTGCTACTATCCATTCGGCTTCTATTATATCTACCTGGTGTACTTCTACATTGATTGAATTTCGACTTAACGCATCGACGTGAGCCGTTCATGTGCCAGCTTTATACTCGATTTCAAATGTGAACTCTGATACTTCCAACAAATTCAGTATCATTTCATTAAGTATTTTCTTCTCAAAATCAGGCATTCTATATGGATGATTCTATGGGGCTCTTCACTGGTACACTTGATTTCCTTAGATATAGTACTTGTTTTTCCCAACGTTCTTAGTGATGACGAAATTCGGTCCGAGAAATCATTTAGCAATGCCATACATAACTTTTTAGATTTAGTATCTATATTTCCAATATTAATATCTGTATCAGGAATACTCTTAATGTTATCCACAACCTCTTTTACAACAAAACACTCGTTCAATTCCGGTAGCATATTGAGCATTACCAAATCATCTCGTTTTTCCATTATTATATGATGTTGATCGAGAAAATCTCTTCCAAGCAAAATATCTTAAGTCATTAAACATTCATCATCAACTACAATAGCATCCACGTCAGCAATCGCCTCCATAATCCGAATAGTAATGTTTACTTTTTTATTTGAAATTATAGTAGATCCCATAAAACTTTTAATTAGGTTAAGCTCATAATTAGCGGCCTCACGAAGTAACCATGCAAATGGAATGGACTTACCAAAATGTTGTGCTATCCTTATCTTCAATTCACTCTAAGAAATATCACATTTTTCATTTTCGTCAATATTCAAAAAAAAAATCGTGCCGATTTATATTTTAGTTTTTTAACGTAAAACGTATAAAAGTCCACAGTACAGTCTACTTATTTGAGCCGATCTCACTTCTGACAATTTGTAAGATTGAAAAACTTCTTACCACAACAATACCACGTGCGAACATTAATATGCAAACTGTACAAATAATACTCGACTTAAATTTAGAGGAGCGACACGCTTCCGCATACGTCATCAATGATCTCTTCGCTGTAAGCACACCAGGACCGTCAGGAAAAATTAATTTGTAAGTGTCCTCACCGCAGGCACACTAGCACACAAAGGGATAAAGTAGGCTTAATTCTAAGACTAAAAAATAATAATAATAATAATAATAATAATAATAATAATAATAATAATAATAATAATAATAATAATAATAATAATAATAATAATAATAATAATAATAATAATAATAATAATAATAATAATAATAATAATAATAATAATAATAATAATAATAATAATGTTTTTTATTTCAAATTTAAACAGATACAATAATACTATCAAAAAAATAAATAACACTTATGTCTTAACCGTGGCGCAGTCTAGCTTAAGAGCTACTCTACTGAACCAGGTATAGGCATCACAAATTCTGTATAGAAAAGAATGTACAAAATTACGCATTAAATTATGCTAAAGTACTAAGTACTAAACACCGATTCGATCAGGTAATAGCTACTGTCTCATTCCACTTATACCACTAAACGCCAACTAACCTCAAATTGAACTAACACCAACATTCTATAATGCTACATGCGGTAAAGATTTTATATGCAGAGGTATTTTATTATAAAGCTTCGGTATGTTGTAACTAAAAGATTTTTTAAAAATAGAAGTTTTTGTGAAATGGCATTGTTATTGAATTAGGATTGTTATTACGCGAAGCTCTAGATAATGCATCTAGATCTTTGAAGATCTTCGCTTTTTTACAGCGTCTTCAGAGACTGCATGCAGTACGTCGTAAAATAGTTTAGGGAAACTTACTTTGTCCAACTTGACATCAATGTTGGCTAAATTTCCACTCGTGAACTACTTTTCTTCAACTTTTTTTTATGGCCCACATATACTCACATCACATTGGCTGTATTGTGTGAGTTGTATTGGGAAATAAACCTATTACAATCAACTTATTCTATTCACAGAATTCAATTAAATGCATAGTGAGGTGGGATTCATGGTCATTGACAAATAGGATGATAGGCTTTTGAATGTTGTTTTTTTCCAGCGAGCCATTAAAACATTAGTAGTATATTCAAAGAATGTTTGACCATTGATCACTGCATTTGTCACTGCATTTCATCGACAAATAATGTTCTCTGCTAAAACTCGTACAATTCCACGAATGAAATCAATTTATTTATTTAAAAGTAATTTTATTCATTAAAAACACTTTTTCTATAAATTAGATTTATTGAAGAACACTGCAATTGAATAAATAACATGTATTGAATTTACTTAATTTTTTGGTAAGATAATGTTCAATTACATTTTTCAATTTTCTCAATAAATTTTATCAAATAATAATTTTCTTTGCTGAAACTCATAAAATTTTGCGAATGAAGTTGTAATTTATTGACAAGTACTTTCACTCATTACAATAAATTTTCCCATTAACTTGATGTTTTGGAGAAAGTTTATTGAACTTCATTCAATTCACCGTCCTTTAAAAATCCTACGAAAATTTTTCAGGATTTCAAGCTTTAATATGCATCGCGAGTGATATTTGATTAATGCACATGCGCAATTGAATCCGTTCGTGATTTACAACTCTAACTTCAGTGAATGATAAGAATATGTGACTTCAATTTTCGATAAATTGATCACTCATGCGTTATTAACGTCATTAACGTTATTAACGTCATTTTACTTCCAATGAAATTACCGCAGTAATCATCAATGAAATATAGTTTCATACGACCTTTAGATGGTATGAACATTTATGTACTTACAACATGTTTCTCCCTGCAAAAAGTTTCGAATTCTTCTTTCCATCTACTTTTGATGACACGAGCCTTTTGGTAGCACTCTCTGTAATATCCATCATTTTCCCTTGATCTCGGAAAATTGTAGACCTCCATAATTTTTTTTTTCTGACGAAGTGCTATTGCGTTACAACACCTTTCTAATGAAATATCCGTGAATGGTATGACATTTGTGGATTTTCCGCAAATAAAACACTTCATGACTCGAAGGAAATGTTTTATTTCCGACTGTCTCCGCTCTAGCAGCTGCTGGCTTAGGCACCCAATTTGACACGCTCATTATACACGGATAGGGTGGACACAAATTCTATAGGATCCTGTTCTAGGAATGTACAGTGTCCTGAAGAAAAACCGGACAAAGCTTCCGTTTTCGGCTATGTACAGTACCCAAAATAAGTCGTAAACATCTTGGTATTGGGCTGAAGTCGACCGATAAAAACCGGTCAACATCGCATTTGGCATACGAATTCTCTACGGCTCACATAATTATTCTTAATGTGCACATTCTAAACTTCAATTAAAAAAAAATGGTCAAAATTCTTGATGATGTAAGCACAATAGTTACAAGCAACCCCTTTGTGCTGGGTCAACAGGGGTTCGGCACAAGGAAGGGGGCGGCACACATATATTTCCTTAAAGTGCCACCTGTCCCCTTCAATGTCATGTACTTATTTATTTATCATTCTTAAATACGTTACGAATCAAGATTTTCTTATTTTTCATTAATTAATTACACTAATTGGGAGGACAGGATTTGCCCGGTCGACAAGGGTGTTCCATACTCGCCCGTGTTCAAGCTAAGCCCGTGTCCACTCGTTGATTGAATATTTGGACCCATATTCTCAATCAACGATGCACTGTTATTATTCATATCACAATTCCCGATGACTTAGGGTCGAGTGTCGCTGGCTCTTAGACTATAATGATTGGCAACTACTGAGGTCTTTACCCTATAACAATTAAGAAATTTAACACTTTCAAATGACTGATGAATTTGTTGGAAAAATATTATAAAAAATATTTTGATTTTCGAATAGGATTAATTGTTATCATAGCATTTATTATAATAATACATTGCATTTTTATTTTGACTTAGTTAATAGCTGAAATTAATGAATATTTGCATGGACTTAAAAGTAATGCGAGTGGCGTGGATAATATTTCTCCTTTTATGGTATAAACAATGAACTTCTGTTGTGCAAACTTAAATTTTATGGTTATTCCTCCTTTTATAGTTAATAAAATCATTCTTTTTAATATATTGCAAAAAATATTTTCTGATTATACATTTTCTAATATAACGAAAATTAATTCGGGAGTACCTCAGGGCTCTATATTGTGAGCCTTATTATTTCTTTATACTTCTCATACTTTAAAACATTAAAATCCAGATATACGTAGATGACACAGATTTACATTAGCCTTAATATACAATATGAACCCATGACGTTGAATTTATTTAATAATGATCTAAATTTAATAGATTACCTTCAGCTCATGCATTATAAATCAACCCTTCTAAGTGCTATTTTATGTTATTTGGTAATAAAAATAAGATAAGCACCCTAGGAGAGGACTATAAGGGGATATTGGATAACACGAGGCTTAAAATTGTGTAATGTCAGTGACTTTCATTTTAAAATAAACCTAATTTATGTTTAATTTTATATTTAATTAATGTTTTATTAATCACCTCCAGCTAACCTCACTTTGATCATTATAAGCAGCATTAAAATTTCTAGTCAACAGTGCCAAAAAAAGTTAAATCGGTTGACATACCAGCGAATAGTGACCAAAAATGTCTGGGAATAATGGATATTTTATCGACCTCAAACTTTTGTATGTCAAATGGCTATCCTATAGTGTAATACATCATAAAGGGCATTTAATTTACCACCCAACGGTGTATACAGTGCTTTCATTTCAAAACGATCCACCCTTAATAACTTCCTTAAAAAAAAAAAAAAAAAAAAACACGTCAAATTAGATATACAGGGGGACGTTCAATTATGCATTTACTGAAGTTCTGTCAATCACCTCCTCACCTCCAGCTAGTAACAAACAGTACATTTAGTTCAAGCAAATTATTTATTTTTTTAAGTAAAGAATGTGTACCGTTATTTGCGAGGAAAAAGAGTGTCTTCAAATTTTTTTGCATAAATCTTTGCAGTCTTATAACTTTGTATGTGTATTTATTTCACTTATATTTTTTGCGAATGCTACCTAATAGGTACAAAAAAACACTGCAATACCTTACATTTTTAAGGCGTTTAAAAAGCAGGCGATTTATTATTGTTATAACTGTCAGTTTGGCGCGTGCAATTTTTCAATTTTAGTTAAAACAGTGAGTTAATAAAATGGTGTATACGCTAGTCGAAAGAATAGAAATAATTTTCCTTTATGGAGCTCAAGATCGGTGTGCTCGCAGAACCGCGAGAGCATTTAATGAAAGGTATCAAGATAAAAACGTGAGCCATGAATACGTATTAGAATTGATACGAAAATTTGAAGAGACGGGATCGATTTGCAATAAGAAAAAATATGAAAATAGAGTTGTCGATGAAGTATGCCAAGTTGGAGTACTAGGACAATTTGCTATGGATCTAACTTTGTCTATACCAAAGGACGCAAAACTAATAAATATTTCCACTGGTTCCGTACATAAAGTTAAAAAAAAAATAAGTTCTTTCCTTATAAAATTCATATTCTTCATCAACTCGGAGAAGATGATTTTTATAGGAGAATTCAATTTTGTGAAGTGATGTGCCAGCGAATTGACGACGATCCCCATTTATTGAAGAACATTTGCTTCAGTGACGAATCGACCTTTTTTTTTAATGGCCTGGTGAACCGACATAACTGTAGATACTGGGATAATGAAAATCCGCATGTTTTTCGGGAAGGCCATAGCCAATATGCCCAAAAAAATAATGTTTGGGCAGGAATTTATGGGAATGAAATAATCGGGCCATTTTTTTTGGAAGAAAATTTAACTGGCGAAATTTATTTAAACCTTTTAGAAAATGCAATATACCCTTCCATCATCCAATCTATGGAAAATCAAGTAGATCAACATGGTGCTATATTATTGAATGAAAATAATATACATTTTTAGCAGGATGGAGCTCCCGCGCACTACACTTTGGTAGTTCGAGAGTGGCTTGATGAAAATTTTCGAGAAAAGTGGATTGACAGACATGATGCAATCGAATGGCCTGCGCGGTCTTCGGACCTAACCCCACTAGACTTTTTTCTTTGGGGCTACTTAAAAAGCAAAGTTTATAAAACCCCACCTGAGAGTATTGAAAATTTAAAAATTAGAATATTTTAAGAATGCAGAGAAATTAGCGGGCAGACCCTTGCTATTGTTCGTAAGGAGTTTGAAAATAGGCTTTTTTATTGTCTTGCTAATAACGGCGCGCATTTTGAACATTTAATAAAATAAATTTGTTTTTCTACCCTACCGATTTACACTTTAATAGCATCTTGGTCAATCAATTTTATTTTTTTTTTACAACCATTGATAGCATAATGAATGCCCTTTAAAATAATGTATCAAACCATGGGGTAGCCATTTGACATACCAAAGTTTGGCGTAAATAAAATATTCATTATTTCTAGACATTTTCGCTAACTATTTGCTTACACATTAATTACCGATTTCATTTTTTTTTGGTGCCGTTGAATAGAGAATTTTACGCTCCGTACTATGATGTATCACAAGATGGGGGTTCCCATTTGTCATATTAAAGTGAGGTTAGCTGGAGGTGAGGAAGTGATTGACAGAACTTCAGTAAATGCATGATTAAACGTCCCCCTGTATATCTAATTCAACGTGTTTTTTTTTTTTTTTTTTTTTTTTTAAGAAAACACTGGATATATTCCTGGTTAGAAAAAAATACAACTATTCCTAGACGTTAATAAGAATGTAATTGTAAATGGATTATTTACTATTTTTATAATTATTAATTAACTTGTTAGTTGTATAAGTTTTTTAAACTTCGTCTTCTTTGGAACCAGTAACTGCGTATTCTCTTCATGTAAACCTTTTTTGATTCCTGATAAAACAAAATATTTAGTTAAATTATTTTATTCAGTGTAAAAAGGATTAGATACCAAAGAGAATTGAAAGGTTCGTTTTCCACCCTAGTGTTTTCCATATTTGTATTAGAACGCACTATATAATTTTCATTGGGAAACTAATAATATTTACTTATCGTCTAAAAATAAACAGCTTTTATTAGAAGAAATTAAAGGAATTATATAAAGTAGTAATATTTTCTGGTATTATATGGATATAAAAAAATGATCTCAGTATGAGTATTTCTCAGAATGCTTATAAAATAGTTTATACTAACAATAATAATTTACACTAACAATACTGAGTACTAATTATTGAGCAACTTCTTCGCGAAACGCTACATTTATTTGTCCGAGTTCCGACAACGGTTTTTCATTCACAACTTCATTTTCCTTTTTATCGACATCATCCCACCATTGGCGTTCAGCAGAACACAAAATTATGAATATTACTGCACTTATTGCACCTATTGCAGCACCTACGATAAACGTGTATCTCCAAAGTCTTTTATCGGTCTGAAACAAACATAACACATTTAAAAAAGTCAATTCTTTAGATGTTAAATTTAAACTTACCCCGTCAGTAACGATAAAATGCACAAGAATAGGTGCCAATATGGCAATAAGCTGTCCAATTCCATTGGAAATACCCGATAAGATCCCAGCGAACCTGGGAGATAAATCAATATGATTTAAGATATGTCCGCACGTCACTGCGGATGAGGCAGTAGTGGCAGCGATAAGTACTGATGCGATGGCAGCATTGTTTTCGATGTATGAGAGAAAAAGAAGTCCAATTGTTTGGGAAAATATACCTTAAAATTAAAATCATTGTAAGTCATGTAAAATGAAATTTTATTATATTTTATTCAAGTTTTTAAGTCAAAAACAGAGATTTTATAGGTATAGGAAAAAATAACGATAAATATTAAAAGTTGCTGCCCTGCATTGCTTGAGTTAGAAATTTGAAGTCCCAATTAGAACTTTTGGAAATACAATCCTGCTATAAGAATGCAACTTACTTTGCATTGCTGTCAGAGACTTTTTCTTCTGTAAAGTATTGGGTAAAGTAAATTTATCTAAGTATCTAAATATCTAAATCAATATTAAAAATTAAATTCAATATCTTTTCCTTGCATTTTACTTACTAAATCCTTGAAATATTCTTCTCGAATTAACTTTAGACATGCATCCATTTTTTAGCGCTAATCCGCCAATAGGTCCATAAATAAGGGCACCAACCAGGGCCCCTACTGTAGGTACTGCGGAGAATAAACTACTCTAAAAAATAAAAAAAAATATTGAAAAAAAAACGAATAAATTTGAATGTATAGAAATATTCTTGAGCTTAAGCATTAATAATTCCTTGAACATGATATTCCTATATTATCAAATAAGGTCAAGTAAAAGTATTGAAAAATACATTAAAAAATTGTTTATTTTATATATGACATTTCTTTCTATTGCTGTGTTAACTTATTGCATTTTTATTCACTTTAAGTAATTATGTTATTTAGATTAGGTTAGGGAAGGGTAAGAGTTGGCTTTATAAACAAAAGTCTTATGCTATGGTAACCTTTTAATTTATTAGACATGCCTATATTTTCTAGGACATTCAAACAAGCTAGGATTTGACCTTAAGGGCTGATTGCATTTAAGGTTACTTGGCTTTCGGATTATATATTGTTACAAATTTCCCGTGGGTTCAATAAATAAGCACACTTGAAACTTTTATTCACTACTACACTTACTATTTCTAATCACTTATTTGACTTACTCAAATCACAACTATAGACTTAAACCTTGACCATACAATTAATAATAATAATTGACTATCCTCAATAATATTAATCTACTAATTTCTAGAATGTTCTTTAAGCACAAATATAAACGAATATAAATCGATTAGAATAATCCAGCCAAGCTAGGGTCGTGATAAGGCAACTTTGTAACATTGCCTTCTCTTAAATCTGATCGTGCCAATCAGCCTGACCTACATATTACTTAAGCCCATCTGAATAAACTACCTTCATCTTTGCCTTAGGGCTACGCTGGATTCTATGGACAAAATCATTAATCCGCATATGGACCTTTTTAGGCTGGAATCGACTTTGGTGACTTCCTTTTCTTGTTTAAGGTCTCTAAAGTCATACTTTCTCATCTTGCTGAAATCCTAAACAGTTTGCTTTAAGTTCGTATCGGGTCTTCATTTGGATACTTCTTGGCAATCTTTAGTCGTTTTTTGGCGTATTCGTGAACATCGTGTAGTCTCATTTCTACATTGTCGTCCACATAACCCTTCAATGTGACTTTTTTATTGCTTGAGGTTCCAAACACCAAGTCACATGGTAAACGAACTCCCTAACAAAACCTGGGCTGGTGTTAACCCAGTCGTGTGGTAAACTGTAGACCTGTAGCCCAGCAAAAACATTGGCAAGTTAACTCTTTTGATGTTCATCTACCACCATAGAAAGATGTTCTTCGATTGCTTGTTGAATCTCTCCACCATACTATCGGATTGTGAAGGTAAGGCTGTTGTCTGTGTTTTGTAAATCCCAAGCAGTTTACAAATTTTCTGAAACAGCTTGGACTCGAATTCCGTCCTTGATCAGAATGCAGCTCTAGGAGGGCCTTAAATCTGCCAAACACACTGTTCACTAATACTTCAGTTACTGTTACCGCTTCTTGGTTGGGAAGAGAAAATATTTCGGCCATTTACTAAAATAATCTATGGTGATCAGGATGTACTTATTTTTCTTCTTGATCTCGACAAATGGACCGGCTATATCGATGGCGATTCTTTCGAATGGCAGCCCTACATCATACTTCTTTATACAACCTTTGGGTCTTGTACTAGGGCCTTGACTAGCCGCACATGTCGGACATTTTCAGCACAATGATTTTACATCTTCACAGTAGTTAACCTAGTAGAAGCTGTCCCGGATTTTATCCAGAGTCTTATTTACTTTCAAGTCAGCTGCACTTGGGATCACTAACTGTTTCTTAATAATTTTTATCTCATCAACATCAACAACCCATCCTCGACGACTGGTGAATTTCACTGCTCCCTTAATGCCTTAAATGTTAACCTTTTATCCGAAACGTCACTTCATCTTATTGCAAAGATACTGCATCAAGAGCTCGCAGAAAAACTAAGCCCTTTTATCGGCAGCGAAGGTACCATATTATAACTGTAAGCCGGAACCAGTTCTTGAAAATGACCAACACAAATTGTATTGAGACCGCACTGTACTTACAGACCAACGAGTAAGTAACAATAGGCCTGACCTAATCCTAATTGATAAAATTTCTAGGAAGACAACCCTTATTGATGTAGCTATTTCCAATAATAACAACCTAACAGGAAAACATAATAAAAAGATTGTTAAGTACAGGAATCTAGAAAACCAGATACGAAGACAATGGAAAATGAAACAAGTGCGGACAGTTCCAATTATTGTCTTAACAACAGGAATAATACCAAAGAGAAAGATTATCAGAGAGACATTACCTTAAGAAAAGCATCTATAAGCTGATGCAGAAATCGACATTATTATCCACATCTCGAATCATCAGAAAGTTCATTGGAAACGCAGATAACATCAACTAGTTTAAAAACATATATTTTAAGTTAAAAAACAGAGTTCGATAACATGGAATGAACTCCACTGGAGCTTCATCCTTCTGATATCTGAGATATCTAATATCTAAAATATGACACTCTCCTTACGGCAGCTTTCCCAGGAGGTAAGGGAGATAAAATTAAGCGTCGTCAACCTACAAAAAAAAACTTCCCAAGTGGAAGTAAATCAAAACTTAAACTCGTTAGTCCTACACGGGTTAGAGGAGTCTTCCTCTGATCCATTTAATATGGTTGCGACTTTATTTAATGACAAACTTTCTGTAAAAATAAATAAATCTGACTTATCCCACTGCTACCGTATGGGGAAAAACATAAAACATCAGAACCAAAAGCCCCGCCCCCTAGTGGTCCAGTTTGTTTGCCGTTGGATGCGAGATCGTGTGATTTCAGCCAAAAAACAACTTAAAGGCTCGCGTATTCTAATCACAGAACTATTAACATCAACAAACTTACAATTATTAAAAAAGGCACGAGAGGCATTTAGTTCCGAATCGTGGACTTATAACGGCTTAGTAAATTAATTCGTGATGAACAAGCTCTTAATGACTTAATCGTAGGTGAATAATTATCGCGAAACTAGTGTTGGTTAGTTCAATGGAAAAAATGACAGTTGGTAAACACTGGACTTCACATAAAACAGGTACTCTAATGAATTCTCTAATTAAATACGTTAATATTTTGGTCATTAGGTTGTGCATGTATTTTACTATTATAATGAAAATGTTTATTTATATCTTCCTAAAAAATAAATACAGACGTTCTTATACTCTAAACTAAACTTATATTTAAAGATTGACTGGCTTTTGCATACTATTATTATAATAAAAATTTAAAAATTTCTCTGCATGCCAAGTTGATATAAAAATAAATTAAGGGCTTTTTTTCTTTGTTTTTTTTTCTGAATTGCAATATTTTGTAAACAATAAGTTGTAGATAATATTCATGATTGAAAGCTAGGTACTAATATTGTTTAATGATATTTCTACGCTAATGATTACTAAATATATATGCATATAATAACAATAAAGCCAAAAAATTGAAAATGTTAAATAATTAAATGCAAATGATTTATTTTTTGACGTATTTATAGGTACTATAATTTTCTGTTTTGCTTAAAGTTTCTTTGTATTGAGTAGGATAGTACAAACACGATAAAAATAAAGTAAATAAGTGTTTAATTTACTTAACTCGGTGTTCATTAAAAGGGAAAAATATATGTATATGTATGTATGTGTATATAATTATAGATATTGCGGAGGGTTGTTGGGTGGGGTCAGAAATAAAACAGAAACCTGTTTACCTAAATGTCGACGTTTCGACTTATATTAAGTCATCCTCAGGACACTGAAATGGATTCAAGTAATTACAGAGATAAAACAAAGTAATTTCAAGTACATAAAAAACACTATTAAAATAAATGTTCTTTAAGTTACAAAAATTAAAACAACAAAAAACAAAAACCACGACACAGTTAAAATTACATTTAGGTACAATCCGTTAAAAGAAATAAAAAAAAAAAAACAGTATAAAATTAATTTTTTTTTTTTTTTATTTCTTTTAACGGATTGTACCTGAATGTAATTTTAACTGTGTCGTGGTTTTTGTTTTTTGTTGTTTTAATTTTTGTAACTTAAAGAACATTTATTTTAATAGTGTTTTTTATGTACTTGAAATTACTTTGTTTTATCTCTGTAATTACTTGAATCCATTTCAGTGTCCTGAGGATGACTTAATATAAGTCGAAACGTCGACATTTAGGTAAACAGGTTTCTGTTTTATTTCTGACCCCACCCAACAACCCTCCGCAATATTAAAGATATTGGGTCACAAACACGAAATTGAAAATAATTATAGATAGTTGTTAGGTTTAATTTTGTTTTTTTTTTATCTTTTTTTTGTAAGCATATACTCCCTATTCTAATCCTTTTTCCTTTTTTTTTCTTCCTTTCCTGTACTTACTTACCTTAATTGTTTAACAAAAAATTTTCTATTTTGCTTTAAAATAATGTTTTCATGTGCACACATTAACGCAAGGTCCATCTTAAATAATTTTAATATTTTTCAAGTACATGTAGATAGTTATCAATATGATTTGATTGGGGTTTCAGAGACATGGTTACATACAGGGGTTACCAACGAAGTCATAGAATTGCAAAATTATAGTCTCATACGGCAAGATCGATTAGGCAGGGGAGGTGGTATAGCTGTTTATGTAAAATCATGTATCGACTATCGTGAAGTTCTTAAGGAAACATGCGATTATCTTGAGCATGTCTGGATCGAATTAAAAGTAAATAATCAAAAAGTTTTAATTGGTAATATATATCGTCCTCCCAAGAGCGACATACATCTATTCTATTCCCGTCTTGAAAATATTATGACCGACTTTTATGTTAACTATGAGTCTATTTTACTTTTGGGTGACTTTAATATAAATTTTTTAGATTTGAATTTAAAGGTATCATTAAGCGAAATTACTGAATTATATGGTTTGCAACAGCTTATAACTGACCCTACCAGAATATCCAACACCACTATGTCTTTAATTGATTTACTTTTCTCAAATTTAGAGTCGGTGGAGAATTGTGGAATAAGGGATATTGAAATATCGGATCATATGCTAATTTACTGCAACATAAACTTTGATATACCTAAGCCTCAAATTTATAATTTCACTTATAGAGATTTACAAAATATCAACACTTGTTTATTTCAGTCTGATATTGAATCGATTCCCTGACATAATATGTACAATATGGCCGATTTAAATAATAAAGTTTTTTTTTTACTCAATCTTTATTAGAATTAATTAACTTACATGCTCCTATAAAAAACGTAAAGGGTAAAACTAGACCATATTGCCCCTGGATTACTCCAAATATTAGATTTATACAAAGACTTCGCAACTCGGCTTTACGTAAATTTAGAAACACCAAAAGTCGCGAGGATTGGGAAAATTATAAGCAGTACAGAAATCTTGCAACTAGTTCAATTAGGGCGGAAAAAAAGGCATACCTGGCTCACAGATTTAGAGTATGTAATAACAAAGAAACATGGCAAGAACTTAATAAACTAAATATTTCTAATAAATCAAATATACAACTTCCTCCTCTTATGCAAGATGTAGATAAACTTAATATTTTTTTTTCTAATATTAACAAAAACAATAATAACCCTGACGAAGAATTTGTTGGGTATTTTAAAAAACGTAGGTTAAATTATTTGGCTGAATTTAAATTTAATTTGGTGACACAAGATATAATAATAAATTACTTAAAATCTATTAAATCTAAAGCATTTGGCGTTGATCAATTAAACATTACCCCGATTTTGCTTTGTTGTCCTGCCATAATTAAACCACTCACTCATATTATAAACGTATGTTTAGAACAAAACTGCTTTCCCGATCAATGGAAAGAAGCCAATGTTATTCCTTTGCCCAAAATAAAAAATCCTGTTGAATTTAATGATGTTCGCTCAATATCTGTACTTCCTATACTATCAAAAATATTAGAAAAAGTTATGGAGTATCAAATAGTTCAATATTTAAATGTAAATAATTTAATTCCTAAATACCAGTCTGGGTTTCGTAAGGGGTATAGTTGTGCAACCGCTTTATCTAAAGTGACTGATGATATTTTTAAGGAACTTGATAAAAATAAAGCTACGGTGTTGATTCTCTTAGATTTTTCTAAAGCCTTTGACATGGTAAATCACAGAATATTACTGGCTATATTAGAATATATGGGTTTTGCTGAGTCTGCGTTGGCATTGGTGTCTTCTTTCTTGTTTAATCGAAAACAAAGAGTAGTGCTTAATAACAATAAATCAAATGCACTGGATGTTACCTCTGGGGTACCCCAAGGTAGCATTCTTGGTCCTTTGTTTTATACTCTTTATACCTCACAAATTACTAAAAAAATTTTACACTGTAAGCACCATTGCTATGCAGATGACACCCAGCTATTTTATTCATTTCATCACACTAATGTTATCCAAGCTAATCAATATATAAATGAGGATTTAAATACCTTAAATATAGAAACTCAAAAATTACTTCTAAAGATTAACCCCACTAAATCAGCAGCTATTCTTTTTTGTAGTGACAATCATCGAACTAATATTTTAAATAATTTAAATGTACACCTTAACAACAATATAATAAGTTTTAAAAACTCTGCAAAAAATCTTGGACTAGTAATGGACTATAAACTTAGATTCAAAGAACATGTTACCCTAAAACTAAAAAATGGATATTCTGCCTTAAAAACAATATATCGTCAAAGACATTTTTTAAGCTCAAGTATCAAAAAACTGCTCTGTGATGCTTTAGTACTATCACCGTTAAATTTTTGCGACACAATTTATGGACCATGTCTCGATAACTCCGACTCAGATAAAATTCAAAAACTTCAAAACTCTTGCTTAAGACTTATATTTGGTATAAGAAGACGGCAACATATTTCTTATAAATTAAAAGAAGCAGGTTGGCTAAATATGCACAATAGACGAATATTACATATTTTATGTTTTTCTTACAAAATTCTTAAATCAAAAACTCCGCCTTATTTACTTGAAAAGCTTACCTATCGTATGATGTGCATAATCTTAATATAAGACGTAAAAATCTTTTAACAATTCCTAGCCATAGCAAAGAACTCTTTAAGCGATCCTTTTCTTATGTCGTACCAAATTTGATTAATAAGTTCAAAATAATTAATTTGACTGTCACTGAAAAAACTTTTAAATTAAAAACGAAGCTTCTTCTTTTAAATTAAACTTAATTTTTCTTGAATGCCTTTCTTTATTAAAATACTACGCACATGCTAACTAACTGAATGCAACGTAAAATATTCTATTAACATTTATTATTCAAAAATTAACTGTTTAAAAAAAAAAAAAAGAAGAAAAAAGAAGAATTTTTTCATTCCGTTTCATCCATTTTTCCCCCTACTGCTTTTTCCCCTCATAAGTATATGCCTACCTATTTGTGTTTTTTTTTTAGTTTGTCTATAAGAATTGTTTTTTTTTTCTCTCACTTCTTCTATTATAAGCCTTAACAGAATCCAGGAAGTTGTTTCCTTCTTTTCTGGAAGTCTGAATGCATGGCTTTTTAATTGCCTTACTTGTGTTAACTAAATTCTTTATATAACCTATTGTTTTTAATATGCTCTCTTTGTTTAATATTCTAATATTCAATTCCATGTATATAATCATATTACCTTCTGTAATTATGCTTTTTTTTGTATTGGTGGCTAATAAACGTCTTATTATTATTATTATTATTATTATTATCTGGGATAAGTGAACGATCCCCCTTCCCCAGGTAGGTAGTGCGATTGCCGTATCGCATCAAATCTGATAATAAATAGTGCTCACTCAAGCAGGGTTACTGAGACAGCCCTTAAAATGGACTTGTGCCATGAACGAATCTATAATGCGCATTTTCTTTAAGATAACAAATCTGGGGCAACAGATATTTGGCTACAGATAATAGCTACATGCTAAATTATGCGGAAAATATTCAAATGTGAACGTGACTGAGCAGAGAATCGCTGACCAATACCGCGTCATTCTTAGAAACAACTTGATCCCAAAAACCCGAATTAACTCTATTATAAAGAAAACTACAGCGGAAATAAAAGATCAACAGGTCTTAAATCAAGTAACGGATAATTTGTAGGACAAGGTCGACCGAAAGGGAACAGAAGCGGAAGAAAACTTTGACCCACCAGACCAGGCACCATTACCAGAAGTGACAATAAATCAAGAAACTCAAAATGAAGACCAGAACAATTAATATAATGATGAAGTGCATGCTAAACTTAGAACAGAGTTTAGAGGGGCAATGCCGGAGCATAAAGGCACAAATTCCTCAACAAGAATAGCTCTTCCTAGAGTTAACTCTTCCCGCAAATTGGCTGTTCTCGTTAATGCTGCCAACTTAATTATACCTGATTATATCCTTACAGCTACGACACTCGAACAACTTCATCTAATAATCTTCTGTGCGGCTACTACGCTGTTATTAAAATCTTGGGATTAAAAATGATAAATAACCGGTAAAGTATTCCACGTAATGAAAGACCGACACCGCAATGAATAAGGCGACTACTATTATATAATGACGACAATATATTTATATTTTTGTCATTATATAATATTGTTATTATACTATAGTCTGGTAAATGTTGAGTATGGTATGAAAAGGGCATATATTACTTGTGAACCAGCTAAATATATTTTTAAGATCTCTCTGTGTCTTTGATTTTAAAGCGTCCGAAGAATTTGCTTCTTAAAGAACAACAGTATCATCAGCAACAGTAATTCCAATAATCTGATCGTGTTTATTGTCATTATCAATACAACTAAAACTGTGCACATCAAGATCAGAAATATTCCGTCTAACGATACCACTTGGCCAAGAAAATGTACCGTCTGTTGAAAAAGCGACGGCTTCTTTGGGTTCAATTTAAGCTGGGCATTCTGGATTTTATTAAAAACTGCTTTTAGGTTTTCGAGGTCTTCTTCAAAAGTTTTTTTCATGACGAGAACATCGTCAAAGTTGTTTACTAGACATGTCTTCCATACAAATCCTCGTAGTGCAAATTTAATTAATCTTTCGAACGTAGTAGGAGCATTACACTGATCAAATGGCATAATATTAAAATTATAGAGGCATTTTCCACTTTTTAGATTGAAAGCGTATTGTCAATTTTAGGAGGTGGGTAACTACCTTTCTTGGTGGGATCATTAATTTTTTCATAGTCCACACAGAATCTTGTTGACGAATAATTTTTCGTCACTAAGATGACTGGCGAAGACCATGGGCTGTTTGACTCCTCAATAATCCCCTCCTTAAGCATATTGCTTATAAGGAACTCTGCCTCCTGATGTTTGGTAATAGGTGGTCTTCTAGGAGGCTGACGAATTGGTTGAGCAGTTTTAGTATTTATTTTATTCTTAACTACTTTAGTTCTTCCATTTTGACCATTAGGCTCTTCAAAAATCTCGCTGTGCTCAGTCATGCTCTGTTAGTCTTAATCCATTAGTCCGGAGAAAGATGTTTCAATTCTTTGCGAAGCTGTACAGATTCTTGTTGGGTCAGTCGAAGAGAATCTGCTGCCACATACCTTATAGCAGCTGCGCTTTCATTTGCGCTGGACAAAATTAATTCTGCGGAACCAAATCTAACAATATTAATCCTGTTGTTAAATGAGAATACGTGCTGTCTAGTCTAATAAAATCCATTAAAATAAACTCGTCTTCTACATCAGCCACCAATACCTTGTGACTTAAAGTAACATTTCCTAGCCGAATAGGAACTCTAATCTGCTAAGGACTCAATCCTTAGTCCACGTACTATGTTTGATATTATTAGAAACACCACTGCTCCCGTGTCAATCATAATGATAACCGGTCTTTTATTAACTTCTTCTTCGATAGTCAAGCTTTCGGCAGATTTTCCCAGGCTTCTGATAGAAGTAATTCCGGGGCCTTTATCTTCACCAACCAATACCCGCTCCTTAGTGCTAACTGTATTTAGTTTTTCTGATTGGTTCGAGAGGTTTCGCGATCTCTGGATGGCGAACGAAATTGCATCTGGACTCGGCAGTGCTCCGTTATTCGCGAGACAATAATAAAGTCTGTTTTGAAATTCCTCACCAACATTGGCAAGTGTTTGTCCGCTAAAATCTCTATGTTCGCGAGTAAATTGATCCTTGAAATTATTAATATTTTCGGGTGAGGTTTTAAGCACTTAATTTTTTAAATACCCCTAGAGGAAAAACTCTAGTGGTGTTAACTCTGGCGACTGTGCGGGCCATTCTATTACACCACGCCTGTGAATCCACAACCTTGGAAACTGTTCATTAAGTCACTTCCGAACTGTCAAATCGTAGTGTGGCAGAAATACAAATTATTTTGATTTAGTATTACAACATCATTTTTATCCATTGAGTTTTCCAAAGATTGGACAATTAAAGGATATATTATATTTTCGAAAAGGTGTAAATAAATTTGTCTAGCTAAATTTTGCTCCAAAAAAAATTTCCCGTTATCATAAATTCCTGTATTTACATTTATTTTTATAGGATACTTTTTATTTTGCTATATTGTTTGCCATTTAAAATAATGGTGACGACATGAGGCAACCATTTGACGACCTACCAAAGTTAAAAGTTGATAAAATGTCTTTTATTACCACACATTTCTGCTTACTGTTCGCTTATACATCAACCGATTTTGCTTTTTTCAATTTAGTAGATAGGAGATTGTATGCCCTTTAAAATGATGTCTCACACTTAGGGCAGCTATTTGAAATACAAAAGTTGATCGCTAGTCGTTGCTACAATTAACCAATTTAATTTTTTTTGGCATTGTTGAATAGATATTTTAATGTTGCATGATGATGTATCACACGATGGGGGTGTTGAATATTATGCTTTAAATGTTTTTATTGCATGTAGCAACTTATTGATAAAACCTCAGTTTTTACAGGTTATGGGCCCAGGCCTCTGAGATTTAGCGGAGTCCTGCGTGTGTTGCCGCTATGTATCTGGAATAGGTTCAGTGAACGATGGCCGCTTCGAGTCTTATGTTAAATGTGCCGAAGCTGCGAGAAAATTATCGCGATTGGTCTTTCGCCGTTGAACAAATCCTTGTGTTAGAAGGATTAGAAAAGTGCTTATCGGAGGTTGTCACCGATAGTGATGCGAAAGCAAAGGCGAAGATAATTTTAACTATAGATTCATCGTTATACGTTCATGTACGGGATGCTACAACTAGTGTATGATCATTCCGGGTACAGTAGAAAGAGAAGTCTTTTACGCAATTTAATTTCTATACGGTTGGAGAATTGCGATACAATGCAATTCTATGTTTACCAGGTTATAGAAACAGGACAGAAATAAAGCGTGCTACAGGATTTAAAATAGATGATGAATGGATTGGGTCATTATTATTAGCTGGACAGAAAAGTTTAGTCCTATGATTATGGCGATAGAGCATTCTGGGATGAATATTTCAGTTAATTCCATTAAACAAAAATTGTTGGAAATGGAATGTGACAGGCAGTGCTTTTGCTAGTAACTGTTCGACTTCCAGTTATTCAAAGTCTAGTTCGCAGTATAAAAAGCGTGACAAGAAGGATAAAAGTGAAGTAAGGTACAAGTGTTCTGAACTTGGACATTTTAGAAAAAAGTGTCCTCAAAATAGATCTGAGAAATCAAGCAATGATCAGAAAAGAGTGAACGCTTTTAGTGTTGTTTTTTTGAGTAGTCATTTTAATAAGTCTGATTGGTATGTGGACAGTGGTGCGAGTATCCACTTAACAGCGAATAAAGATTGGATATTAAATGGGTATGAAACTGAGATCCAAGAGATTATGATAGCTGATCGAAAAGTTGTAGAGGCCAAGAGTTGTGACAATGTTCTAATTAATACAGTGGTTGGAAATGTAACTGTGCCTGTGACATTCTAAGATGTTTTATATGTGCCAAAATTGACTACAAATTTGTTGTCGGTAATTCAATTGATTAAGAATGGCAATACTGTGGAATTTGACAAAAATGTTTGCCTGATTTACAACTCGGTTGGTGACTTGGTTGGTACAGAAGATTTAGTTCGAGGAGTCTATAGGTTGAATGTCAAAAATTCAAGTAGTATGCTGTTAACTGGTTTGACCATCGAGAGTGGAGAGATTTGACATAGAAGATATGGCCACAACAATAGCAGTTATCTTAACCAGATGAAGTCTCGAGATCCAAAGCAAACCACTGTAGTTTGGTTAAAACTGAAAAGGCAAATTGTGAAATTTGTTGCGAGGCTAAGCAGTCAAGATTACCATTCAAGGAGGACGGTACTAGAGTCAAGTGTATTCTGGAAGTAGTACACACAGATCTCTGTGGCCCAATGGAAACGGTTTCTCTAGGCGGATCAAGATATTTC
This sequence comes from Anthonomus grandis grandis, assembly GCF_022605725.1. NCBI lineage: Eukaryota > Metazoa > Arthropoda > Insecta > Coleoptera > Curculionidae > Anthonomus > Anthonomus grandis. Next base: position 7,778,643 of record NC_065546.1, read on the forward strand.
TTGCTTTTTATTGACGATTATAGTAGAATGGCTTTTGTGTACTTTCTTAAATCAAAGAATGAAGTCTTTGAGAATTTTAAGAAGTTCAAAGCTGAAATCGAGAACTACACAGAGAAAAAGCTTAAAATAATCAGGAGTGATCAGGGTGGAGAATTCACTGGACGTGACATAGAAAGGTTTTTTGTACAGAATACAGCAGAAAACTAACAGTTACACACCAGAGCAGAATGGAATGTGTGAGAGGTTGAATAGGACTGTGGTTGAGAAAGCAAAGTGCTTGTTATTTGATGCACAGATGGACAAGAAGTTTTGAGCAGAAGCAGTTCATACAGCTGTCTATTTACGAAATAGAAGTATGGCTTCAGGACTTAGCAAAACTCCATTTGAATTGTGGTATAGCAGGAAGCCTGATGTCAGGAATCTAAGAATATTTGGTAGCATTGTGATGGTACATATTCCAAAACAAAGGAGAAAATTGAAATGGGATAAGAAAGCTGTAAAACATATCTTGGTTAGTTACAGTGACACAATAAAGGGCTATTAAGTTGTATAATCCAGAGACAGGGGCTGTAACCACAAGTAGGGATGTTATAATAATGGAGAAGCCATCTGATGTTAATGAGACAACAATTACAATGAACGAGCCCGAAATTATTAGAGACTTAGTTTCAATAGGAGATTCAGTTTCAGTGGGAGACTCTAAGAAGTACCAAACTATGGAGGAGGTGAGTGACAGTTTAACTGATGTTGGTGAAAATAAATCTGATGAGGAATACTTACCTGATAAAGTCAATTTACCAGTGACAGGGGAAGACACACCTGCGGAGGCAAGAAGGTCAAGCAGAATACCTAAGGTAAAAACTTACAGTGACTATGTGACTTTCTTGATAGGTGAGAATCCAGATTTGGATGATCCTATGACGTTCGAGGAAGCGGTATCCAGACCTGAGCGTATTTGTTGGTTGAAGGCGATACAGAAAGAGCTAGATTCGTTTACTGAGAACATGGCATGGGATTTGGTGGATGCTCCAGAGTGGTGTAGTGGAGTGTAAGTGGGTATTTAAAAGGAAGCATGATGCTGACAAAAATGTGACAAATAGAGCCAGGTTGGTGGCCAAAGAATATACTCAAAGGTATGGAATTGATTTTGAAGAAACTTTTTCTCCAGTTGTCAGACACTTAACTCTAAAATTGTTATTGGCTTTATCTGTGAAGCTTAATTTTGAAGTTTGTCATTTAGATGTCACAACGGCATTTTTAAATGGACAACTGAAGGAAAATGTTTTCATAAAATTGCCAAAAGGCCTAAAAGTGTCAAATTCTGAAAAGATATTAAAGTTAAATAAGCAAATCCTCAAGAGTTTGGTATAAAAAGGTTGAGGTTTTGTTGCAAAATTTAAATTACAAGAAATCAGAATTTGAACCTTGTTTATTCATTAAACGTGAAAATGACAAAATGGCTGTAATTGCGCTTTATGGTGACGATTTTTTCATTTTTCGTTACATATTGTATGTGAACTTGTCTTAATATGTGTCACTCTTATGTCAACCATACTGTCAACGGATAAGTAATAATAAAGTTAGTCGCTTGTAAACACTGGACCTGTAAGTTTTATTTTCCGATATAACCTTAGTTTTTACAGGGGGTTCCCATTATATTAAGGTGAGGTTAGCTGGAGGTGAGGAGGTGATTGACAGAACTTTTTCAAATATAAAATTAAACGTCTCTCTTTTGAAATAAAAGCACTGTAAATATACGAGTATGTATTTAAATATATTATGGAAAAACTAAATAACAATATTTTTACATATACTACAGAATTTTTTATAGAATTATTATATCATATAAATGATTTTTTTTTATAGTTTTATTTTACGATTTGATTTTTAATTCATTATAATTTATGTATAATTACTGTTTTTATGTACGTAATTTTTTTTAATGATTATTTAATTTAATATGGTTTTTTAGTAACCCAGTTTGATTGTTTTGAGTTTTAGGGGGATAAGCTGGATGTGGTGCCGAGTAAAATCCAAGCTGTTTAAATCTTTCTCTTTTTATTGACAACTTTTCCCCACATCCAACTTAGCCCTTAGAACTCAAAATGACTATTTAACTTTGTTGTATATCTTAAAGTTCTTTCTTAGTTTTTACTGTGTTTTTTCTTTTTAGAAAGTTTACTTATATGTATTATAATTTTATGTTTTAAACTAATTTTATATGGGGCTTATTAACAGATCGTTTTATTATTTTTTTAAATAAAAAAGTAATAGATCCTTAATTAAATTATTATATGCTTTAAACCTGCTAATTGCAGGTCTTCTTTTAAATAAAATAAAAAACAAATATTGATATTACTCATCACATAAGAAGGGTGTTTATTATAAATTCCGATATTGCACAATATAATTAAATATTATTTAGTGTCCATATCCATAGCTACCATAGCTGTCTCCATAGCCACCTCCATATCCAGACTTAATGGAGTATCCCTCTTGATATTTCACCACTGGAATAATTTTTTGAGAATAAACTGGAACGATCTGCTTGGTGATAATTGGCTGATGGGAATAGTAAGATTCACGTAAATAACCCGGATTGGCAGCGATGCAAACGATGACGGCAAAAATAACAACTAAGACTTGGCGAATCATTGTAGCAAGTTTGTTAGTTTACTAAACGTGTTAGAAGACTGATATAATTTACCGCAAATTGAATTCTTTTTATACATAAAATTAATCATTAAAGCATAAAAGCGTTTTGTAATATAAAGATGTGTGCAATATATGCATGTTTTTAATTAGACCGATTATTTAATGATGCAAAAAATATTTGATTTCTATGTTTACAATTGTGTAGCCAGGATATTGCATATGAAATTTTAATTTATTTGTAGATTTGTTATTAGAAATGACATTCTGAGTAAAAAATTATTTAAAATTCTTAATAATTAAGAACTATTATTTGTATTTTACTGATAGGCATTTTTTTATGCTCCAGTATTATAAAAGTTCTTTAATAATCAGGGTGTTATTTAAATACGTGGCCAAACTCTAGCAGGTGATTCTATGAATAATTTCAAGATGAAAAGTTCAGATACACATAGGTCTAGAAATGCTTCATTTTCAAGATACAGGGTTGGATTTTTTTTTAAAAATAGGTTTTTCCTAAATATCTTAGTATATGTAGGAAAATTTGTTAATAAGTTTTTACTCGATTTTGTTCAAATTTAACAGTGATATTAAGGGCAGCAAGAGGCTAATTTAGCTCCAATTATATTAAATTATTATGTCAAGTGGCGTCCCGGAAGACACCCTAACCAATATTTTTGATAAAAAAAAATATATGCCATAGACTTTTTTTCAATCTTTTTATTTGTTTTGAATTAAGCAGCTAAAAATTTAACTTTTTTGTTTCCTGAGTTTCTTACATATTATCTCTCTTCGTTTGCAAGATAAAACATTATTTGCTTTATACAGGGTGGCCTATCGAAAACGTACCGCAAGGCATTACAGGGTGAGAAAAGACTTTTCGACAAAATCCAAAAATACGTCAAGTATGTTTGTCAGGGGGACAACTTTTGACATATAAACCATTTCAAAAAACTGAACCCTCTAAGCGGGGGTGACATCCCCTAATTTTTTTCCACGACGAGTTGTTTATTGTACTTGGCTTTTGCAATAACAGGTAGCATATCCAAGATTTCTATCTTATAAATAACACCCTGTATATTAATATTAAGTACCTCTGAAGATTTCACATTTAAAATATACTTAATTTTTTTTTTAAATTGTTATAGCTGATAGGCAATTAATAGTAACGTTTTATCCAGTCAAGATTTCCTAAGCATTGACTAATACTTTACAAAAGTACTCACTCAATCGCAACTCACACCGACTAGATTATAATGCCAGATATCACTAATCCTATTTTTCTATAGAATTCCCGGTTTTTTCAATATATCATAAATATTAAGGTTTTCAAGAAAAATGTGAATGATGCGGATTTTAAATAAAATGGAATTAATTGGAAACAAGACAAAAATATTTCAAGTGTATTAGATCCATGGGACATATATATCTGCCGTCTAAAATATAAAAGATGTTAATTGACATTTTTGCCAAAATTGAGTTTTTCCCGTTATGGAATTCTACATGTCACAATTTTTTTCATTTTACAAGAACAAGTATTGTTTTTTTATATCGATGAGAGATTATATCAATGTTATCGAGATTGATTATATGATATTATCGAGATTATATCGATGCAAAGTTTACTGTGCATGAGAAAATCAATACAAAATGAAAGAGTAAAACTTGATTTTCTCGGATTTAATTTAAATACAGTTGGCCACTTTCAGGTAGATATATTGATTCAGAAGCTTATTGAAATCCTGATACGTACTTTTAAAAAAGAACAAAATTATCAGTCGGTTCATAAAAATATACAAGTTGTTCAATTGAAAAAAAGCAAACTTGGTTCTGTTATTTTATTGAACCATGGGCGTCTTTTTCAACAGATGTTGTCTATACAAAAAACCCTAAACAAATTAAAAAAGCAATCTATAGATAAAATCTATCTACACTATCGGACAAAAGTAGAGCAACACTTCCAGAAATATTTGAAAATACCGATTTTAAAATTATAAATGCATGATAATGTATACAAGTCCACTAAGTTTTAAAACTACAAAGTAGGTTTGATGCTATGATTATCAATGTCAAATCAAAAAACAAAAATTTTCGCAATCAAAACAAATGATTTTATTTTGACGTTTAAGTTTAAATGCTTCATAGTAACGCGTCAAAAGTAAAGGAACATTCAAAAAATTTATTCAAAATAAGGGTTTTAGCAAAAGTAAAGGGATAAAAGAATGATGTAAGGGATTTTTATGTTTTTTTGAACATTTCTATGTAAGACTGATCATGCCGAGAGGAATTCCAATTTCAAAAGACTTGAAGCAAAGAGTTGTGAATGGATTCATGGAAGGTAACAAGCAAGCCGATATTTGAAGACAGTTCGAGTTATCCCGGTACACTGTGTCCAAAATAATATCATCGTATAATGAGAGGGGACATTGACAATGACTGACAGACGCATCAAAAGGATTTCCTAAAATGATCCTTGGAAGTCCGCACCTCGAATTATTGCCCAAATTCCAGAAATTACGGTTGGTATACGAACAGTACAAAGAATGTTAGTAGACGCAAAGTTATTTAGTAGACGTCCAGCGAAAAAGCCGTAAGTTTCAATAAGAAATAGAGCAGCACGGTTGGCATTTAAACTGGACCGTCAATGACTGGAAAAAAGTTCTATTCAGTGATGAAACGCGCTACAAAATATTTAATTCTGATGGAATGAGGCGTGTGAGGCGACCAATCAATACAAGGTTTAATCCTAAATACGTAACACCTACAATTAAGCATGGTAAAGGTAGTGTATTTTTATGGGGTTGTTTTTCATTGAATGGAGTAGGCCCTATGCACTTTATTAATGATACGATGGACCGATTTGTTTATAGGAATATCATGTAGAATATTATGCTTCCTTATGCAGAATGGGAAATGCCATTGCGTTTTACTTTTCAACAGGACAAGGATCCAAAACATTCTTCACAAGTTGTTCAACAGTGGTTTCGGGAAATAATGTTCGTGTTTTACAGTGGCCAGCACAATCCCCAGATCTTAACCCCATTGAGAATCTTTGGGAAGAAGTAGAACGTTGTATTCGTACCCAAATGTTTCCAAATAAACAATCCTTAATAAATAAAATTAGTAAAGTTTGGACAAGTCTTCTCGAAAATGTCATTCAGAAGTTGATTGCTTCAATGCCGCGCCGTTGTCAGCAAGTAATTAATAATAATGGATATTCTATCAATTACTAATATATAACTTTCAATTGTTTTTGTTGTTAAATGTGTTAAATATTTTTTGTTGAACTAAAATAAAATACTGTTAAATACAATTTGTTGCTCTACTTTTGTCGCCCCCATTCTTATCAATTTTTATAATCATTAATATTTACCGTTCTTAAAATTATTAAAAGTACACCAAAATCTACTGAAATATTACTTTCAGTGTAAGGATAGTGTGACATTAAGCTTAGCGAAAAATCACAATCCAATAATTTTTTTTTATTCAAACATGAATAAAATTGATCTTTGTTGCTCTACTTTTGTCCGATAGTGTATATGTGTCTAATGTGTCCCATAAATGGTAAATAATTTAACAGCAAATTCCTTATAAAAAAGAAATGAGGTCGGGTTAAATTTTCCTAGTCATTTTCAATATTTTATAAATGTAAAAAATTATAACATTCATAAATTATTTAAATTGATTTATCACACTTTGAATAAATAATAAAATACAAAAGATAATAAAAAACATGAATATTTGCCAGTAAATAATCGACATGAGTTACTTATTTTATTGGGTATTACGTCACTTATCCCTTACAGTACCGAGATAAAAAAAATTGAGTTTGGGGTTTATATTTATTTTACGCTGATAAAGTTGGGTCAAAAGGTGCGGAAAATTATTTTAAAAAATATTCGAAAGGATTAAGGGAGGGATTTAGGGAGTACACAATTGTGTGTTTAGGGAGCCAACATTAGAAAAGCACAATTGTGAAACAAAATTTATTACTTTGTATGGAACGAAATAAAACAGTTTTTATCTTTGGTTAAACAAAGATTAGGCAGCGCATTCTGGACCGACTTTTGCACCCTTCTAACCTGCATTTAACTGGGTTCTTCATTTCTTCATTCTTTGGCCAGTGTTCAAAACCATCAAAGCGTTTGCACAGGGCAAATTGGAAGGCATTCCCCAAGATTAAGTCTAAATTCCAGAAGATCCATAATATCTTTGCTTCGAAGGTTTTGACTATAACAATCCCTTCGATACTCCATCCAGCTGTTTACTATAGCTAAGTCGAACAAATGTAGGATGGCTTTAAGAGTCCATTTCCGGGTTCGAAAGAAAGATCGACAGTATTCCATCATTGGGTCGCAAACATCTACACCACTCATGTTTTCGTTGTATGATTTAACAACAGCTGGGCATGCTATGCCTGCCGTTTTTTTCTGTTTTATTCCATCTTTGCACCTCAGTTTCCGGCTGTCTTCCAAAAGCTGTGGATATCATTAAAACAGATTTATTATCTTTCCACTTTGCATTGCAAAGTTTATTATCGGTTCTAACAACTTCTTCTGACTCTCCCCTATTCATTAAACTATCTTTTTTAAAATCAAACCTTTTCACTCTGTTGGACATAATTGTAGCAGTTGCATCTACATTCTAACTCGTCAATTTGTATTGTTCCAAAGCAATAGTTGAAAAGTATCTGTCAAAATAGAGGTAACTATTTTGAGGTAATGTTTCTGCTAGACGCAATATTATTGAGGGTCTCAAGCCTAAATCCCTATCCTTTAGTGGGGTAGTATTGCCCTGGTAGATTTCAAAATCCAATACCAGTCCGTCGGATGTCGTAAGAACGAAATTCTTCAGTCCCACTGGTCTTGGTTTATTTTTAACAAATTGTTGAAAAGGACGTCTTCCCAAAAAAGGAATCATTTGTTCGTCAATAGAAAAAGCTGTCTTTTCTTTTCTTTCAATGGCTTTACATCTATTGCGAACCAAATCAATTACCGGCTGTATTCTCCACAATCTATTCTTTTTTTGTTCCTCTTCTGATACGCTAAGATTGTCAACGACATGTAAATTTACACGTATCATGTAAAACCTTTGTCGGGTCATGACCCCATCAATTATTTTCCATTCCAATACATATGTATACTTGGAAGATGAATACATCCCATCAAAGCATTCATTCCGAAAAATTTCTTTATTTCTTGAGAGGTAAAGCTTTTGCATTTTGTTGCAAGAAATACTGGGAAGTGAAATTTGCGGCTGACTCAAAAAAATCATCATCCAAATATTTAGCAAAATATTCGTTTGGACTTTTTACGATGGATGGAGTATAGTCCTCTTTTACAGGAAAATCCTTGCTTTTAAAGTTTCCATGCTTCCACTGGAGAGTCTGGAAATGTATGAGAGGTAAATCATCTTCTGAATCTGAAGAGCTATCAGCTTCATTTGGTGCTACAATTGGGATCTTTTCGTGAATTTTAAACTCATCTTCTTCATCCTCGGATTCTAAATCCGACCCAACTTCGTCTAGAAGTTGAAACAATGCCTCCTCGTCAAAGATGGTCCAAATCAATAATTTCCTTACTTCTTTCTGTAACAAAGAATTAATTGTATCCAACTTAATTAAAACCAAACTACGTTAACTCCCGTAGCTCACAATTGTGATATACATAACAAAACCATTCTTGGAATCAACAATTTTAAAGATATTTTCAATCTTTAAAAACAATACACTTAATTGAAGTTTATCATACCTGTTTAATATTAAGCACTTTTTCCCCTAAATTCTATAAATAAATAATAACTTACCTGCACGAGCCATTGTTAAAAATAATCTGAAACTTTTCAGGTTATGACAAGAAAGTACTCCCGGCAAAATAAACGATTTGCACGTGCACACCTATAAAATGAACTATTCACAATCATGTCGTTCACAACATTTTTTGATCCTTACAACACTAGTAAATAAGGAAGTCACAATTGTGACATCGGGTAGCGTAAAGGTTATAGCAAAAATCAATTTAGAAATTTTTATCTCACACGTTCAAAAAATTTAAAAAAAAAACGAATTGAATTGAACGTATGAGATAAAAATTTCTAAATTGATTTTTGCTACAAGTGAAGTAATACCCAATAAAATAAGGAACTCATTATGAATTCGTCACAACAATACAGTCTGGACTTTATGCAGGCCAAGGTCTCCGGCTTCTATTTCATACGCAATAAGTAACAATAACTAAGAGAACTAACAATAAGAACACAATAAAGGGCAATAGATAACTGAATATGTGAGTTTAAATTTTTATAACCACTCATCCAAATAACTGACAGTGACAATGACATTTATCATAGTTCATTTTGTCAGGCACACCCTACTTGACAAATATTTTAACCTGAAGTAGCAAAATATATCGAAAAGGGTAAATCGTAGTGAGATTTTCAAGATCTGCCTTTTTTAGCAAAACTGTTTGCACAATGCATATTTGAAATAAAAGATTTAATTATGCCAAGCCTAAAAAAGTTACGGAGTTAAAAATTAAAATGCTACTAGTAGCGCCCTCTATTACATATTTTAAAAAAGGTTAATTGTAAGATTTGCCACATAAAAAAACATTGTTCAAATTTTATTAAAAACGAAGAATAACTTCCAAATTTGTAGCCAAAATTCAAAAAAAGTTACACTAGGATTATCACCCTGTATCTCGGTTGTCTTTGACATTCGGACTCAGAAAATTTAACTTAACCTTATTCTTTCTTACAAGGAATTTGTTGTTAAATTATTTACCATAATTTGTGGACACTCTGTAGATCAAATGAAGTAGCAAAACGTGACATTCATCCTGACTCAATCTCAGGCAAAAATTTCCGTTCATAAACACATTTCATGGTATTTTAAAGTTACTTAAGGTTAGAGTTTAATTTTATTGACCCACAAATACTATAAAACATAAAAAATTTAAATTTAATATGTAATACATATGCATTTGCATCAAAATATAGAAATCTATAACTTTTTAGATCATTGAACATATGGTTTAATTAAAAGCTTGCACATCCTTTTATTACAACACAGTAATGATATTAATATTAAATATTTGGTTACTAATTGGCTTTATTTTGTATAAAAAGCATTCAACTTTGGTCAAACAATATCAGTCTTCTAAATACGTTTAGTAAACTAATACAAACATTCCACAATGGTTCGTCAAATCTTAGTTGTACTTTTTGCTGTAATTGTTTGCATTGCAGCCAATCCCGGTTATTTACGTGAATCCTATTACTCTCAGCAGCCCATCATCACCAATAAAATAGTTCCAGTGTATTCCCAAAAGATTGTCCCTGTGGTAAGATATCAAGAACAATATTCCATTAAATCCGGATATGGAGGCAGCTACGGTGGCTATGGATACGGACATTAATAATTTGAAAAGTTATATTACTCTGGACTAATAAATATTTTGATGAAATATACGAAAAATATCTTATTACATTAAATTATGTTTTTTTTTTCTTGAATTTTTACACCAGGGTGAGTAAAGTATAAAATTTAATTGGAAAAAATTTATTCGGATAAATTTAATTAAATGTCCCTTAATTTATAGGATACTATTTTCTATATATTTAATTAAGTTCGCCACTTACATATTAAAAATGTAATAAAGGTAAAATCTTGATTGAAAAGATGTAAAACAAGGGTTATTGGGTAAATTTGATGCATGTTTCTCCTTATTGGTTTCTTCGGGGACCAAACAGAAGAAAGAAATGAAAAAGTATGGAAAACTTAATAAATATCTCACGTTATGAATAAGATACGTGATTTTCTAAACAGCACCTTTATCGCCACTTACAACCTTATTAAAAACGTAATAAAGGTAAAATGTACATTGAAAAAAAATCAATTAATCGATTTAATTATGGGGTAATAATCTTAACATATGTCTCTCGTCATTGTTTTGTTCGGAGTAATTTAAGAACAAGAAAAAAAGAAAGGAAATATTAGAGCATATTAGAGCAAGCAAGTAATGAATGCTGCTATATATTATAGCTCATGATATTATATCTTCTGATTAACTTCTAGTTTGCAATTTGAAATATTCAAATTGCTTTGAACTTAATATCGAAGGAAGAGTATTACTGTACAAAATGTACATCCACGTATCTAGTATGTAATTTGGTAGCATACTTCTTGCTAAGTCAATTGGATGTGAGGACAAATAAAACTTCCTTAGGAGAATGAAAAGTGCAAACTTATTATCCATAAACATTACATGTACAAACATAAAAACGAAGTGAAGCATAAAAAAGCAAGAAGCCTTACACATTTTTGTGTAAAAAAGACGATAATTTGGTAGCATATTTGGAGATTGGAGCACTATTGTCAAAAAGGTCAATGTAATAAGTGACTATAACAATACGGTTTAAAATATTTATATCCTCTTCCGTAGCATAAAGATTGTAATTTTCATGTAACTGTCCTCATTATTTCTATAATAGCCCGTCGTTAGTTAGGTCAATAGCTCGTAACTATGATGAAAATGTTGTATTTACCTATTGACTATAATGACTATATTGACTGTATTGACTATAGCAACAATAACTTAATAATATAATGTTCGTAGAAATGTCTAACAAATACTGAACACAATTTTGCTGCATTAAACGAAATACTACTTGAGTAGCTTTTCTCTTATTTAACCGACCTCGTATCGTCCTAAGAAGAGTCCAAATAATTAAACGATTTTATGAAGGCAATTCACCAGTACAATGTAGGGATTTGTTTTCAATTGAAAACAGTACTTACTTTCCTATTTTCATACTTTTTACATTTAGTATAAGAAATTTGACCAGATACATTTCTGTCTTTCGTACCCAGTTTTGTATATATTTATTTAGTACTTGTATTTTGATTTCTATATTTGTGTGTTTTGCTTTTTTTGTCTACAAAATTTTTTAAATTTTTTGACAATAAAGCATATTTCATTTGATTTAGAAAAAACCTGTGTGAATCTTTTGCGACCAAAGCAGGGCGTTTGATTGTATCAGTCATGATGCTTTATTGTACAAGATGGGATCATAAAATATAAGAGGTGTCGTCTTAATTTGATTCGCCTTTACTGATTACTGATCGTGAATTGAATTCTTCTTTTTTATAGACATGTCCGCGAAGGTTGAATCTCATTCATGTTCATATTCTACTAGTAAGATTGAAATTAGCTCTTCGAAAGGCTTAAGTATCTTTATTCTTAATATACAATCCCTAAGAAACAAGATGGATGAGCTTCATCTTTTGCTGGACACATGTAATTTTCCTGATATTGTACTTCTGACTGAGCACTGGTTGAGGCCTTGTGAATGTTTTTTAATATCTGATTATGTTCCTATATCAAATTTTTGTCGTCAACAATCTATACATGGAGGAACCATGATCTTGGCTAGGCAAACAATTGAAACGATTTTTTGGCATATTGATAAGTATGATAATCTTCTGTTAGAGAATGTTTTTAAATTCTCTCTTTCTTTTTGTAAGCGTTTTAATTTATATATTCTTTGCGTTTATAGGCCACCTACAGGAGATATTGCTATGTTTCTGGACAAACTTGAATCTCTTTTATCCCAGTTGTCCCTACACTCTAAGGTTATATTGGCTGGTGACTTTGATATCAACTACACTGATGAAACTTTGCCACGTATTTCTCTTTTAGGTATTTTAAATTCTTACGACTTGAAAATGCACGTTCTTTCTCCCACGCGAATAACTTCTTCATCTGCAACTACAATCGACTATTTCTGTACAAATTTTGATGACGTTTTATGCATAGTATTCCCATATGGGATTTCCGACCATGAAGCTATTCTTGCTAAAATGCCATATAATACTGTATTATCTTCATCTCATTATATGGAAAGAATTTTCAGCAGGAGAAATTTCAATGCTTTTTCTGCTGCTACAGCTTCGGTAAATTGGAATGCACTTGAAACGGCTTCTGACCCACTTACTTTATTTTTTCAAGTTCTGTGTGATAAGATCAATCAGTGCTTTCCTAAAATGAGGCTTAAAACTAAGAAACGAAAACCATGGGTTACAAGAAGCCCTAGAATTTCAGCTAAAAACCTCCGTTTTTTGACTAAATTGTGCAAATATATCACAAATGAAAATATCCTTGTATATCATCAGAAATACCGTAGTCTGTACAGAAAGACAATTAAAGCAGCAAAATCTAATTATTATAGGGATCGCTTAAATATGTCATGAAATAGACAAAGAGAGTGTTGGTCAATTATTAACGATTTTAGAAATTGCCATAGAAAAGTATCTGAACCGGAGTTAAGACCTGACATTTTAAACGACTATTATTGTGATATACCTAATATCTTGCTCAAGGGCATTCGTAGTAACATTGATCCTTTACACTATCTTCAACAAGTGTCGGTTGAGCATTCATTTTTCTTTCATCCTGTCGAACTTACCGAAGTAAAAAATGAAATCAAACGCCTAAAAAACCATAAATCATCTGAAGCTGATGGGATATCTTCGAGGTTGTTACTCTTTTTGCCTGATTCAGTCTTAAATGCTTTAGTTTCTGCCATAAACAATTCTTTACATATTGGCATTTTTCCTTCATGTTTAAAAGAGGCAGTGGTTATCCCTCTTCATAAGGATGGAGATTTGGATCAGCCTTGTAATTTCCGTCCCATTTCTATTTTGTCTACCCTCTCTAAGATAGTTGAAAAACTTGCAAAAAGCAGAATTTTGTCCTTTTTACATCATAATGGCATTTTGTCTGCAAATCAGTTTGGATTTCAAGCCGGTAAAGGGACTCATGATGCTGTTTTTAGTTTTTTGGAGAGCGTCTATGTGTCCTTGAATTCTGGAGAGTCATGGGCGGCAGTGTTTTGTGATCTATCCAAAGCATTTAACTGTGTGGATCATAAAATACTGTTATCTAAGCTCGATAAATATGGTTTTAGGGGCGTAGCGTTGCGATGGCTTGAGTCCTACCTATCAAATCGTACTCAGAAGGTTACAGTGTCTGGGCGTTTGTCTGCTTCTAGATCCCTGAAATGCGGCGTTTTCCAGGGTTCAGTGTTGGGACCATTGTTATTTTTACTATATGTGGATGACTTGAGTTCATTGAAACTGCAGGGCAAGGTGGTTCAGTTTGCCGATGATACCACATAAAATTCTGATTATATTATGACTTGTATCCTTGAAGACCTTCAGATTTTATCAGGGTGGTGTGCTTCCAACAGGCTCGTGTTTAATGTAAGAAAGACGTTTATTATGGGGTTTAAGTGCGATGTTCAGGATCTGATGTTTGACGAAAGTTCCCTCTTGCAGAATAAAGAGTGCTGCAAGTTCCTAGGAATTACCATTGATGGTCGCCTTTGGTTTGAAGATCATATTTTACATTTAGCTGGGAAATTGTCTTCTGGATGTTTTGCAGTAAGAATGGCAAAACAAGAGCTGGGAGGGGTGGTTGCACGTTCAGTGTACTTTTCACTTATTGAATCTCATATTCGGTATACCTTGCCTTTTTGGGGTTTAACCAATAAGGATCTACTTAACATTGTCTTTGTTATTCAAAAAAAAAGTAGTTAGATACCTGTGTTCTGCTAAGTTAAGAGATTCTTGCAAACCCCTCTTTATTTCTGAAAAAATCCGAACTCGTTTTTCACTCTTTATCTTAGAAACAGCTGCTCTTATTCCTACGTCTTCCCTTACCAAAAACTCATTAATTTACATAAGTAAAAAAAAATACAATCATGTTCCTCTATGTGTTAGACATATATCGGATGTTAAGAAATTTAAAAGAGAATTAAAGACGCTTTTATTGGCTAAGGCATATTATAACCTGGATGACTTTTTTAATGATAGGTTGATCTTGGACATGTTGGAAAGTTTTTTTTCTCTAGTTTTATCAACAAGTTGATTGTTTTATTTAGTTATCTTTAATTCAAGTATGTTCAAAAAGTTTTGTCTTCTTGTGTTTAATTTTGTTCATTGTTTTGTCAATTTTTGAAATTGTATTTTTGTTTTGTTTTCTTAGCTTGTAGGATGCTTGTACACAAGATTATTCTTACGTAATATAGCACATTTTCTTTCTTTCTCTTTCTCTAGCATTTCGGACACAATACGTGGAAATAAATAATAAATTAGTGTAGGATAGTATTTTTTTTTATAATTAAAATAACATAATCAGTTAGTGTAAGCTTTTCTTTATCTTTATATTCTAAAAGTATTTTTTCTTTCAAAATGATGATGTGATATATAATTTGCGCTCGTTAAAACAATATTTAAGGTTCTCAGAAAATTGATACTGCCGAACCGAATCTGTGGAAACTGCTGACTTAAAAACCCGTTTGATTTCTGTTAACGGTACGACGGCGATTAAAGGGGAATAATAAAGAAGCTGACTCAGTACTTAATATGTATTAAAAAATGAGGACACGAAAAACAGGCAGTCAGTCGAAGTCTTTGAAGAGTAAAAGTCGATCTAATCTGCCGGTTTAAGACGTAAAGTCGCGGGATCACCAAAAAAGACGGTTTTGGTGCCGTGCAAGAGCTTTATAATTATAACGGGAGAAGACGGCTCCCGGTTTTATAATTTTTAGTATTTTAGAGACGAATTAAGACGTAACTAAGACGGATTTTTAAATAAATCGAAGACGTAAATATAATAAGACGCTGTCGTGTAGTGTGAAGTTAATTAAGCGGGTTTTATGTAAAACAAGTTTTATCATCACACTTTATTATTCATGTTATTAACTCTACTTGATTCACTTATTTATTAAACTCTTTCTTTTGTTGTTCTGCGATCCAGACTTTTATTTCCTAAAACAACCCAATAATATCTCTAGCGATAAAGAAAAAACCTACATTAGGTTCATATTCTTTAAACAATATTCACACTGACTTGGGAGTACCTGAAGGTTTGGTGCTCGAGCCTGCATTATTTCTTGCCTTCATTACCTTCAGATTTACTGTATACTCACTAATATGCATATTACTGCGGGAAAAGCATTGAGTGGGATAAGCAATTGGTTTACTCTAAATAAACATTTTTTTCATACTAATAAAACAAATATATATTTTTCTGCACCCATCGGGGTCAGTTAAATCTTGATCCTGACATGCAATTTAGAAATATTTGTAGTTTCTTGCAACGTCAATAAACAATAAAGTTTCTTGGCTTGAAATTAGATGACACTCTTTCATGGGAGGCACATTGCAATGACGTGTCATTAAAATTAGGTAGCTTTTATTATGCCATAAGAAATGTTAGGTCCTTAATGGATAAAAACTAGTTGGTTTGTCTATACTATGCTATAATCCACTTTAGGATTCTGTATGGGATCCAGGTCTGGGATTTTTCGGCGTATGCGTGTCGTGTATTTATCAATCAAAAACAAGTTATTAGATGTATGGCGGGAGTATCCCCTAAAACTTTTTGCAGATCGATTTTTAGTCACTATGATTTTACTACTACTACTACTATACTATTAAGACTTACCTTTCGGAGTGATAACTAGCTGTAACTGTAACTGTATTTATTTCTGTTACTGTTTTATAGTACAGTCAATCTGTAATTAAAAAAGGCCAGAACTTTTAAAAACTATCCAAGTCGCTAATTTTTTGAGGGTCCGATTCCCGAAGAAAAGTTTAAGTCCTCGGAATTGAGAGTCAACCCCCCCCCCCCCTTTTTTGAGAAACTCAAAAAGTTTTTCAAATCGATTTTGCGGCTAAACAGTGAGTCATGCAGAAAAACTTATTGAACAGAAAATGTATTCAATTCATCTCATAGGCCCAAAGCTGTAGAACCAAAATTCGAAAAGTTAGAGAGCGCCAAAGTCACCAAAAATTACTTTTTTAATTTTTTCACTGAGAAACAATTTTTTTTTACCATCGCAAGGATTGCAAAAATGTAGAGGACAAAAATACCTACAAAATGCATGTCTTACTTTTTTTTTCGATTTACCGTTTTTGAGATATAATGCATTTAATACCGAAATGTTTACTTTCGTGTATGTAGCCTGCCTCAGATGTTTGGCGAAAGCTGTTTTTCGTCGCCTAACGTTTGCGCATCATGAAATTAAAGTAGAACCTGAACAAAATTTCTTTTACCCTTCTTGACAAATTGAAAAAAGCCATGCAGATGGCGCTGTAAGTCCACGAAAATGAAATTTGCATAGATTAAATGTTCTTTAACTTGCACAAAATGAATAATTGAAGTCATTTAGTAGAAAGGGATAAGAGAAATTGGTACATGGTTTACGGAGCATCAATTACAACAAAAGCAGAGGGCGTTGCAGTTGTGAAAGTGACGTGCCTCAATAATTATGGTTGCGTAATGCATGTAATGATAATTGATTACTGAATAATTGCATAGTACATGTTGATAGCATTACTTTTGCAAAATTCCATTCCCCACTTTTTTACTGCTATTAACATATTACTATATATTTATTTGAACACTTACCTGAATGTGAATATTTATCTTAAAACATCGTTTATGGTCGCCTGCGACCACTCGACACGACATTTCGTCCACGCATTGAATTTTTAAATTTTAAAGCATAACGAGAATCCAGTGGGACAAGGTAGTTTACGAAAAATTTATTATACAATAAATAGTTCGAAAGCATACAAAATTTGTTTCAATTTTTTTTCGGTCTTCCTCTTCTTTTTGATTTCTTTTTGGTGGTTCTTCAACTTCATCTAATTCTAAAGAGCAGTTGGAAGATGTATCCGACATTGATGTTCCTTCTTCGTCCATTGCATTTCGGTTCTCTGAGGGGCTTGGGTATTTTGGCAATTTGAAAACTTGTGAAGGTAAATCATCAACGTCATTCTCTTCCAAATATATTGAGGCAACGTTGCTGCAGTTTTCTCCTGCACAGTACTTACAAGCAACAGAGCATATAAGACCTGCTTTGCGACATGCGCAGGCTGCCCCGCAGTCATTCGTCTTGCATCCACAAGAAATTGCTTTCAGTATCGATTCTGGCGCTGGATCTTTCGAATTCGCTGCCGGTTTCAGTCCTTGATTTGTCTTCTCCCACCCCCATTCCAGTGGATCCATATGTGGCCCAACCACGACTGCACCTGTAAGTAGGCTCTGCGACTGTGGAGCTTTGCCGCTTCAACGGATGGTGGTAGCGCACATAGATTTACCTTGCTCTTAGTTTTTGCCTGCACAAATTTCTTGTAGCGTAACTCTGACAGCTTACCTTTTTGAGTATTCCCAAGATACAGACCCACAAAAATTATTTGTCCTACATTTTCTATGTCTTTCGGATGAACTTTTCGTTTCTTAGAAATTTCTCCATGTTCTCGCACTTCATCATTACTCTTAAGTAAATTCACGAGTTTCGCTTTTCCGATCGTGAATGGAGCTAACGTAGTATCGCATCTACTGAATGCATGAGCTAAAAGCACGTGTGGCCTAGCCGCGTTGTACTTGAAACCGCTGGGTCCATACAACCGCTCCGGGACTTTTCCTTTACTAGGCTTCAACAAAAAAGTTTGTTGGTCGACTGTAGCGTTAGCAGTGAGCAAAACCAGCAAGTCAATGTCCTCGCCAATGATAATTGCGCACTCATGCGTAGCAGAATGATCAAGAGCGCTTTGAACAATCGAACAGTCCGCATCCTCTAAAGCCTGCATTGATTCGAACCCTGATTCATTTAGTTTATTCAATAACATGAGAATAAACCGGTCCTTGTTTCGGTCGTTTGACAGAAAGGTTTCTTGTGACACTGATATCTTAGTGCTTTCATGAAAATCAATTTTGGTTGCGATGTGCTTAGTAGAACGACGTTGTCTTTCGTATGATTTCAGGCTGAAGTCTTCACTACCTTGCGGATATCCATCAAAGACGATTGAATTTCTGTGCTGAGGGTATTTCTTGATAACGTACCTCACGTACTTCTCGCAGATAGCTGCCACGGTTTGGTTTGTATCCCACTTAACCTTATCCAGAAGAAATCCCCCATCGATAGCATAGAATGAATTTGTTTTCTCCTGTATCAGTTGTTTTTCCATTGGTTCGAAACAAAGGTACATAGACGATTTGACACCTTTCAGCATTCCAACTTTGTCGAAAAGCGACATAGGGTATGGAGCGAGTTCGTACTGGAGATACATTTCCAATTTCTCTCTATCCGGTTGTGTAATCAACATTCTCGAGAAAAGAGTGAGTTGATCGATCATCATGACTCTGTCCTTCGTTCTGATAGATGAAAACATGTTGGATATTGGCTTAACGGCATTGTTTCGTTTGAAATTCAAGGAACCAAAGCTGTCCATGTTTGCGTTTCCAACCATGCTTTTCAACATTGCGTAACCCCTCTCATGAACTCGGTAACAGTAAAAAAAGTAAGACATGCATTTTGTAGGTATTTTTGTCCTCTACATTTTTGCAATCCTTGCGATAGTAAAAAAAAAATAGTTTCTCAGTGAAAAAATGAAAAAAGTCATTTTTGGTGACTTTGGCGCCCTCTAACTTTTCAAATTTTGGTTCTACAGCTTCGGGCCCATGTGATGAATTGTAGAGCACAAAAAACTCTACATTTTATGTTCAATAAGTTTTTCTGTATGACTCGCTGTTTAGCTGGAAAATGGATTTGAAAAACTTTTTGAGTTTCCCAAAAAAGGGGGGGGGGTGAGACTCTCAATTCCGAGGACTTAAGCTTCTCTTCGGAAATAGAATCGACCCTCAAAAAATTAGCGACTTGGATAGTTTAAAAAAAAAAAATTACAGATTGACTGTGCTATTATAAGCTTAATCATATTTTGAGTGTGTAGGTTAGGTTAGGTGATGATTTAGGTAGTGTAGATTTAGGTATATAATGTCAATTTTGGATAATAAAAATTTGAATTTGAAACAATTTTAAATGTGATTTCGAATTTTGAGAAATCCTTGTATTTTCATAATAGACATAAATGCCACATTAAAGTGCTAGAGCCTTCTGTCAAAACGATTGGAAGAAATAGTTTGTTGTGCCCTAGAAGACGATCAAGTAAAAGTGTTGGAGATGAACTGGGTATGAACCATAAAACTGTTGCCACTATTTAAAAAAAAAATGAGTACAACTGTTTCAAATAGTTCAAAACTCAAAAAGGAGATATTTTCCAAAGCTCAGTGGCGCAAAAAATTCTCTGAAACCATGGCGGAAAAAGCAGATGAAAACTTAATTTTTTTCGCGAAATATTCTATTTTCATATGATATTTTTTCTCATTACATAGGAAACACAATGCTTTCATTATTCGATATTAGTCTCTGGATAATTGGATATTATTTAGACTGGTATTTTAAGGAACATAGGGTCAATCATAGGGTCGGTCATTTTTATAATGGTAAATTAATTTTTAACAAATACTTTTCCTACACGTTTTATAGGTGGGTCTGACGATATTAGATGGCCTTTTGAACATATTTTAATAGGAATCTACATTTACAATCACGAACTTACTAGGCCAAAAATGTAGACGAGTTGCGAGAGAAAATTGTTGAATGTATCAATTCCATCTCATCAGAAACTCTTTTGGAAGTACAAAATGGCTTTTAGGTATGTTTATGTTATTATTTAGCCAAACAAGGAGCTCTGTTAATTTGATTTGTTGATAAATTAGTTGATAAATTGGTCTCTCTTTCATTTAACAAATACATTTTTGTTAAGTTTGTATAGTGTTTTAATTTTTCTACATTTATTAGAGTTTGTATTTTATTTTTTTATAATAACGCTTTCATTTTGATTAATAACATTTTGGGATTACTATTCTATATGGGCTGTAATGCATCAGGAAAATATTTTAGAAATACCTGAACGTTCGCGAAATTTTATTAGAAGTAAAACAGTTAACGCTCTTAAGTCATATGGTTAAAAACATCGTACTGAAGATCAACGACGTAGCAAACGAGTATAAGCAGACCGTACGATATGCGCGTTGGCATATTTCGCCTTTAAGTACCTCTCTTTATCTAGTAATTGATTCCCCAACCTGTATATAAGACCCAATAGCTACTTACATCTTGAATATTAAGGCCCACTGCGTAACTCAAATAACTTGGTAGTTCAACATACAAAAAAGTACTAGTCCATGATTCTCCAATAGCTGCTATAATTATCGCCCAATAAGGGGTTGATTTTACAATGGCCATCCATGGAATTGATATTTTATCGCTCTAAAAGTAAACGTGATAATATAATTTTAGGAATTTAACGAAATAAAATAGAGGTATAATCTTATTAAAAGAAAAAAATACATTTACTGGTATAAAATTGTGCCACTAAGAATATGGTTATATTAGATCTTTAATAACCTTTTTGTCAGTTTATTGTTTCTTTGGGAAACTCATTTTTGCAATACATTCAAAGCGCCCTATAGAAAATTAACTAGTTGGCTGAATTTGAAAACTGTTTATTGTTATCTTTAATGTATTCTTAACATTTTATTTTATTTCATTTTATTATCCAGTTTTTCAATTTCGTATTTATTGAGATTTTTAAATAATTAAATAGTGAAATTTTTTATTTTTTGGGTTGTGCCCTTTAAAGCTTAAAACTGGAATACATTCATATTTTGGTAATTAATTTCATAATATGTTAAAAAAATTATAAAACATGAGATTTTAGCCAATGTATTTACCAAATGATCATCTTGTTGTCCCAAAGAATGCTCAATATATTTCCTTTCTTCATTGGATATTCTTGGATGAGAAGCAGGGGTTTCCGCACTAAACATATACCAAAATACACACCAGATAACACCCAGTATACCAAATAGATAAAAGGCTGCTGGCCAACCGTACCAAGAAGCTGAGATATATCCTGTTATAATCATAGATGTAACTATTCCTAGATATACTCCTAAAAAGCAATTTACCTCATGAGAATTGACTACATTCTAAAGATCGAGTGATTTCGTACCTGAAAATACAATTGAGTTAATATAAGATAATTCTTGTGGCGGTAACCATCTTCCCAATACTCCATTGAGGCAGGACAATAAAAATCCTTGAAATAACCCTTGAATTATTCGTAGGGTCATTACACCATTTGCGCCAAGGTATTGAGCAGATACAGGAATCTACAAGTAAATAATAATTAATTTTATTTTTTCCTTAAAAGTATTTATTATTGATATGATTTGAACTACATATCATGACGTATCAGTTAATGTTTAATACTATAAGTTTTTTTTTAATTAAATTAAAATCTGATTTTATTATTTTTAGAGCCTATGGAACTGTGATACATTAAAAAATTCAATTATTAAATGAATAAAGGCTTATTAAATTTTATTAGCAATTGGAAAAAAATTAGGCATGCTTTAAATATCTTTAATTTTTAAACATTTTTTAAATCGTTAAAACATGTGTTTTTATATCAAGTTTTGTAACGTGTTTGCCAAATTTGGTTCCGGTTTATTAGTTATTTTGTAAAATCTAAAGGTCCGTAAAATTATTTTTTAAATAATCTATGCTCTGTTATAAGTATACAGTGTGGTGACTTTAATTGGAATAAATTCAGTTAAAACTAATCAAAATTTATCTCGCAAAATTCCTGAGACCCGTCGATTTTTGTTTATTTTTTTTCACATTTCAAGATAGTTTTTGTATTTTTTCACCTACAGGGGGGATCCAAATTAACCTCAACTTTTTTTTTTAAATGGAAAGCCACTTTTTTTAAACTCTCATTGAAAAGAGCTCTTTTTCTTGATTAAATTGCCCTATTTACTTTTGTGATTATCTAAAGGAGAAATACGAAAAAAAAACCATTAAATTATTAAAAGTTGCGTTTAATGTATAAGATGTTCAAAATGAGCACCATTTACTTGTTGGCAAAGCCCAAGACGATAATAAAATTCATTTCTGACATTTTCTAACACTTCTGGAGATATTAGTCGGATTTCTTGCCTAATACGTTCTTTGAGTTCGTCTAGGTTTCCTGGTTTGCTCATATAAATTTGACTTTTCAAATGTCCCCACAGAAAAAAATCAAGTGGGGTGAGATCGGGAGAACGTGCCGGCCACTCGATTGCACCCCTTCTACTAATCCATCTGTTTGGAAAATTGTCGGGTATAATGTGGGGGAGCACCATCTTGTTGTATCCAGATTCTTTAATCATACAAATCTGGATCGAACTGACTCAGATATAAGGCACGTAAGACTAGAACTAGTTCATGTTCAAGAAATTCTAGATATCTTTCCCCAGTTAAAGTATCATTGAAGAATATGGGCCCTATAACTTGCCCGCCAATTATGCCAGCCCAAACATTAGTTTTCTGGGGATATTGTGTATTAGTTTCCCTTACCCAGTGTGGGTTCTCGTCAGACCAGTAGCGACAGTTCTGCTTATTAACATGGGCATTTAGGGTGAATGTAGCCTCATCAGAAAAAAGGATCCACTCCGAAGATATGCGATTTTCGTCAATGGCGTTCATCATTAATTCACAGAACTGAACTCTGCGATCTGGATCGTCTTCTAATAACTCTATAAGGTCGTTTGTTTGCACTTTTTAAAATTTTTAGCATAGATTTATGATGAATAGAGCTTTTGCGAGCTACTCTTCTGGCTGCAGTTACCGGATTTTCTTCCATCGCTAACAATACATTTAATTGGATGTTTTCATCGATTTTAGAAGACATTTGTCTTGAAACATCCCAGACGTGCCAAACTTCTCGAAATCTGCTTTCGATTTTACTAACCGTACCTTGGTTAATAGGTGGCAAATCTGGATATTTCTGCCTGAATAAGTGGACAACCTCTAGCTGAGTACGACTTCTGTCCCCATAATCAATCATCATTAAGATTTTAATCTTGTGGGATTCTGATAAGTAAGGCATTTTTTCAATAAAAGTTAACTTATTTAACAACTGGTTGAAATTCACTTTAACAGTGACACTACAACAATGTCAGGAAATGTCTCGATACCAATAAAATAAACAAACACGCCAAAAATTTACCAACAAAAAATATTTCGAGGCTTTTAATAATTTAATGGTTTTTATTTTTTTTTTCGTATTTCTCCTTTAGATAATCACGAAAGTAAATAGGGCAATTTAATCAGGAAAAAGGGCTCTTTTCAATGAAAGTTTAAAAAAAGTAGCTTTCCATTTGAAAAAAAAAAGTTTGGGTTAATTTGGACCCCCCCTGTAGGTGAAAAAATACAAAAACTATCTTGAAATATGAAAAAAAATAAACAAAAATCGACGGGTCTCAGGAATTTTGCGAGATAAAATTTGATTAGTTTTAACTGAATTTATTCCAGTTAAAGTCACCACACTGTATATAACACAAAATCTTAATGATTTATAAATAAATAACTAAATTTATCATAGAAATATTACTACATACGCGTATAAACTTATATGTATACATAAAAATAGGATCCGTGGATATAATTTATTTTTCTTGTTCCAAAGAGCAAATATTTCTAATAAATACTATCGTATAAGAGTTTAATATTAAATATTACTAGTAAATAAGAAATAAAATACGGTAGATATTAGGTATTAAATGTAATCTTTTAGTCTTTCAATATAATTCTATAGGATTTTTTCAATAAGCAAATGTTATTCAAAACGTTGATAGTTCTTACAGATCGTGTTTTCGTTCGTTACTTATAGGAAACCGCATAGAGGCGAAATTTTGCAACGTCGCGCGTGTACGAGTGCCCGCGACAGAGCACCGCCCTGGCCGGCCCGATGACGGGATTAGTAAACATCTGACTTTCGTGGGAGCTGCGTCGTTTGGCGACAAAATGTCCCAAAATATTACGCGAAAATCGAGGCATTTTTAAAATATTTATTCTAATGCGGGTTTTACAGACATGACAATGTGTAAAACCCGCATAGAATTGTAATCTTAAAATGTTTAATATGCTGCGTTTTACATAATGAAAATCAAAGCGTTATTCTAATAAAAAATAAAATATCAACTCTGATAAAAATATAATAAAAAATCAGTAATAAAACTCTAATAAACAAACTTAACAACATATCATTTTTTAAATAAAAGGCTCAAATAAACCGCCTTTTTTCCCTAAACAAAAACTTAACCTATCGTAAAAGCTATTTCGCACCTCCAAAAGAGTTTCAGGTAAAATGGAATTGGCACCTTCGACAATTTTATTAAGCAACTCCTCTAAATTTGTTGGCCTACTAAATTTATGCTTGTAAACTTGGTCTGCTTAAGGTAACCCCACAGATAAAAGTCATTTGGAGACAAATCTGGAGAACTAGGAGGCCATTTAATATCGCCAGTCCCACTAATAAGGCGGTTAGGAAAAGTATTTGTTAAAAATTCTTTTAACCTAGCCGCGTTATGAGCAGGACAGCCATCTTGCTGAAAATAAACCGATCCTAGGTCTACATCAGGTAGGATTTGAATGGCAGGAAGAACTTGGTTTTACAGCAACTCAAGGTACTTTTGGCCGTTTAAAGTGCCAGCAATAAAAAATGGCCCTATAACATTGTCGCCCAAAATACCTGCCCAAACATTCTGAAAACATTTTTTTTTTTTAAATATTCGTTTTCATTTGCCTTTTCCATCATGGTTTCACAAAATTCCATTCTTCGCCACTGGTCTTCAGGAAATATTTCCCTGAGTTTTTGAATACTTGAAACATTTGTACCCATATTTTTTCCAGATACGAGTGTAAGGATAATAACGTTACAAAAACACAGTTACTTCTTCTACAACAAAAACAATACTTTTATTACAAGTTTCGTAAACCGGCTAAATATCAATACTCTGCTTTCGAACAGTCAAGCCAAAACTAAAAACTAATTCCTGTACCGTGTTTGCATTCCTCAGCAAAAAAAACCTTATCCGTTCGAGTCGTTCTTTACAAATACGTACATTCTAAACAAACCGAACGGATTCGTAAAATTAATATAACACTAAGCCTACTGTTCTTTAATATTTCTTACACGAGTAACAGTTTTATTGCTCATTCCCAGTTTCTCTCCAACACTTCTAGTGGACCATGTCGAATCAAGTTCTAGGGTACTGCAAACCATTTCTTCCCGCCCTTCTATATCCTGGACCACTTCAACAGGTGGTTCTTGACGTTTTCTGTGGCATTTTTTACAATCTTGAAGACAAAAAGATGTCTCAAAATTTGTAACCACATTTAAAACCGTTTTTGCACAAGGAATCGGTCTATTCTCAAACGTCACTGAAAACAAATCTCTACATTCTACTGCCGAATTGCCTCCATAAAACCATTTAATTAGTTGAACTCTTTCGGAAGGGGTATAAACAGCCATAGTGAAAAAAGCACGAAAATAACGCTCAAAAATTATTAATGCACCGTGCAGTAACACAGCAAAGTGAGGTCTGCTGACTCCCGGTTCAAAAATAAAAACGAAGAATTCCGCCGCCTGCACACCGCAACCAAGCGGTGTTGCCATTATTTTGGGTAATACGTAGCTCACGATAACACGCTCTGTATATCGTTTCGTATGAGTTTTTTTGTAGTCCTCAAACATGTCGATGTTATTTTTAAATCGGACATATTTTGACATCATATGTAAATATATGGGGTGTGATAAGCAAATGTGTCAAAAAAAAATTTTTTTCTAATGCAATCGCTCTTATAATTTCTATAAAATGTTCTGTCTCTACCTTCAACTCACTTCATTAAATAATTACGTTCAAATTATAATAATATAACTATTCTATTGCTATATAAACTATATTCAACATTCTATGAGATCTAACAGAACCTAACTAAACAGCTATTATAGGTTTTGTATATTCGTACTATTACCTTTATTTAAAAAAGTTAATCGTAAATATTATAATGATATTTCACCTTGGTTAAACAACTAATAAATTCAGTCGACAAAGTTAATAAGCAAAATTACATTTAGATAAAAAATAGACAAGTGGCACATATAAAAGACAAATATATACTTTAATATATTTCATAAATGGTAAAATATTTGAAAAAAAAATTAAAAGTTGCCAAATAATTAACTTTTTTAAATTTTCTTTTATTTTTTATAAAAGGTTTTAGGTTTTTTTTTAAGATTTAGGTTAATATGTTTGTAAATATTTAGTTTTAAATTCTCATTTATTTGCAAAAAATACCTTTTGCTATAAAAAGATAATCATATTAAGAAGCATCATAAAAATTAAAATTCAAACAATTGATGACTTTTGGTTGATTGGGTTGTTTTTCAGATTATCTTGTTAATAAAAATATTTTTTTGATCGTCTGGAATAAGTTTTCATTTGTTGCTAGTAGTTGAGAAAAATGTTTTAATAGATTATGTGGTTAATAATAATGTCGTTATAATAAATTATTTATAAGACCAGTTATTTGAATAATTCTTCATCTCTGCCAGGCTATTAAAGTTATTTGTTTAGGGAGTTAACATTTATATAATAACTGATTTCTCTTCAGGCAGAAAGTGATTTTTCATTTAAAGTTTTTTTACAAGAACCCAATTTAACATGTATCCTTGACACTCTCAGTATATTTTTGAATATTTTCTTTTCTGATGTAGGAGATAGAGATCTATTACAATATATCATCCGACTCTTCTAAACGATATTACTATTTTAAATTATCCTGATTATGTACTTACCAAAGCGCAACTCAAAGAATTCGTAAGTACGGTGACAAATAGCAATTTCTTCGTGCCAAAATAATGTGCCAAGTTCCCTGCAAAGAACTGGAGTATGGCATAGCTCCAAAAGAACGATGACAAAATTATATCCGAATTATGCCAATTATAATACTAAAAAAAAAATATCGTGTATTTTTTGATATATGAATATAAATATAGTTTTTAAAATGAATATGACATTAATTAATTAATTAAAATTTTACCTACTGGTACGTCAGGGTTGCTCGATGTACCATTTGTAGTCATCGCAACGATGGCCACAGAGAGACAAATTCTTATACTGAAGCAAATGAATAGCATGAAAAATAGTAGTACAACTTGAATGTATCGTATACGGATCCATGAGGACGAATCTAAAAAAATAACATTTACTTTTAATTACAAAAACTAATACCAATGAAGTTAATTTAAATTAATAAAATATCCTTTAAATGTCATTAAATTACATTTTAGAGCCTCATATAAAATAACAAAGTAAAAAATTGGGATTACAAAAGTTTACCTTTTACTAAATTAATATTTTTCATTATGTGTTCATCACTACATCAGCCTTTGAGCTTTTAAAGCATCAGAGAGCCCGCTTAAAATAATCAAGCGCATTTTATAATAACTATTATTGTGTTAAATCGTGTTAAAAGCAATCTTGATAAATTCG
Organism: Anthonomus grandis grandis; assembly: GCF_022605725.1. Classification (NCBI taxonomy): domain Eukaryota; kingdom Metazoa; phylum Arthropoda; class Insecta; order Coleoptera; family Curculionidae; genus Anthonomus; species Anthonomus grandis. Next base: position 7,806,593 of record NC_065546.1, read on the forward strand.
CACTAAATTGAAAGACGTAGACTTTTAAAAAATTCTTTCAGACATAAAAAATCCACATTTGATATTTATCTTATCAGTTAAGTAAGTACTTACCGATAATTAAATATGCAATAAAACGTATTTAATATTAAAAACGTAATATTATGTAGATGACCACACTTAAAGTTTGTTTTCTAGGTACCTCTAATAACTGTGGGTCATTTCATTGATAATTAGAGGAATTATGATAAGACATGAAGATTCCAGATTTTTTTGTAGTCAATTAATATACAGGGTGTCCTATTAGCTATGTGTGACTATTGCTATTTCCGAAACAGTCGAAGATATGAGGGCGGTTAAATTAGAAAGAAGTTGCCTATGTTGATGCTCATTCTAAATAATTTTACAGCGCTGCAAAATGTTTATTAGTTCGTGAATTACAAGATGAGTTATAAAAAACGCCGAATTTTATTTTAATTATTATTTACAAAACTATTAATATTAGAAACCTAATTTTAAATAGAAAGTTTTATAATTTTTTGTGCTCTACAAAACTTCACCTTTAACTGTTTTTTATGACGTTTGGAATCTTGGCAACGTCTATCAACTTCTTTTTTTTTTTAAATGCGTTATGTTGAATTTATGTTGAAAGCATTTTTTATTCTCTTTAAAGTGATGTATCTTATTCCTAGGTTTCCCAACGTTTTAACGTATTAATAACCATCATCAGGAATTTATCCTTAGTGCGGATCTGACTTTTTTAATTGCTTGAGTTTCAAATTAGGATACTTATTGATACTATCCATTCAGTTTAGTTGGCTGTGACAGTAGTTGAAGTCTGTCATGGTTACCACATAAAAATAATATTTTTTACAGAAGTCATCAAGCTTTCGCGTCAGTTATTAGTCATGTTAATATTGTCCGAATTACTAAAATTGTTTATATTTTTTTGTTTTTTGCTTGTTACTTTTTTGATTGGTAATTAACAGTTCTGTAAATTGGCCCACAAAATCGCCTGATATAACACCTATGGATTTTTCCATATGGGGTTTTATTAAAGACCAGGTTTATCAAACTACGTTTCAAAATTTAGAGGACACAAATAGGAAGAGGTTACAAATAAGAGGGACAAGAAAAATTTTAACCAATGCGCGAGAATGCTTACAAAATAATTTCGAACATTTATATTAATAACAATTTATTATTTCATAATTATGTACATATTATTTAATAGCCTTTATTTATTTAAATTTTTTTTTTGGTTTTTTATATGTTTTTTTGTATATTTTTCTAGTTTATTAAAAATAAATTTATTATAAAGTAAGATCATTGTTGAAATGTTTGTATTTTTAAGTACCTCCTTTTAATATTGATGTTTAACATTTAGTAGCAATATTGTTATTCAGCACATGATTATCGAATAAATAAATTGATGACAGCTAAACAAATTGTACACTCTTTAAAGGTTATTTAAAAAACCAAGTCATTTTGTATCTAAAATGGAATTATATCTAAATGGAATATATTTTATATCTAAATATTACCACTTTAATATTATTTTAGCCTGTACAAATGTTTTGAAATAACCAAAATTTTGATAACTTCTAACTAAAAAGATAAACTTTTTATTGTATTAATAAGTAAATAATTTACAATCTAAAAAAAATCAGGCTCGCATTAAGGAAAAATGCCTAAGGATGGTTATTAATACATAGAAACGAGATGTGAATATACGTGATGCATCGAGACGTATGAATGAGATACATCATTACGTACATCATACGGTGCTGTAAATAGACATAATTGTTGATATTGGAGTAACTCGAATTAACCGAACATTTGTTACACAGGTACACTTGCTACATCCTGAAAAAATAAATGTGTGGGTTGCCACCATCTTTATTCCTGGAAACTGGAGATGTACATAGATGTAAACCTGGGCTTAGAACATTGATAGGCTAGAAATAGCATTACCGTGGAACTATGGGCAGTTTGTTTGCAAAATCTCTAATGAAATGATGACAAATGCTTATGTAGAAATGGCAAAAAAACACATAATATCATAAAAATTAGTCACTTATTTTGACAGGCACAAAACAATAATACTATTTCTCTTGAATAAAATATGAAGCATTTTTTCTTTAATAAAATATAATAAGATACCCTATAAAGAAGTCAATATTCAAAGTTAAATGAATGCAGATAACGTCCCTATATTAGAGAAAAAGGCAACAACATCACAACGCCGCTTAATCGCATTGTTGATTCCACGAACGTAAGAAATCTTTAACAGTGACGTCGTCAAAAAATAATTACATGATGAAAATAGTAATAAATCGTATAGTATAAATAGATTATGCTTTAACTTATTAACAATTTTACCGTTTATCAACTCTTTATACGTTTTTTTAGTGTAGGGTAAGGTAAGGTAAGTCGGTGATGTTTTTATTTAAAAGTAAGCAATTTGTATTTCTAAAGATAATATAATTTGCTTGACCTTTCTATCCAAAAGTTCAATGGTTTACACAATTGTTCATTTACAAAAAATGCTAAATTAATGTCAATTTTGACAGAAAAACATATACTCAAAAAAATACTAATCGGTTAGGTAGTTTGGTTATAGGTAAGTTTATTTGGTTTAGTTGATAGTGGAGAGATATTTTGGTGATATGGGATTAGGACCAGTAAAAAATTAAATTATTAGAATCGTGTAAGTATAATTCATAAGAAAACATTGAGTTATTAATATATATAACAAACATTATTCTGAGTCAGTTGAACGATGCTCATCACAACCGTCGCACATAAAGATGTCTTTATCGTCAGATCTCGATTGACAGTTTGTGTGATATGAAACGCAGCAAAAAGAACACTGTACCCATAACGCACCATTTTTGGCTTTCTCATCCTCTCGGTAGCCAGTTCCACAGACACCACAATACCAGTCATCATCGTCGTCTTTTTTCTTGCTTATTGGTTTGGAGTTTTCTTTCGATGCACGCTTTTTCGTGTTAGAACCTCTGGAGCTTAGTACTCCTGAAGGTCCTGGTTGTGGCTGTGTTGGTATGTAAGGATCAGTTAACCATTTTGCACTGGAGTCTCTGGTTTTAACCCGCGGTTTTACTTTGCTCGCTGCACTTGCAGAAGGTAGTAAAAATAAATTGTCAGTGCTGGTTTTTCCAAAGGAGGATTAGAAGGAAGTATATCATCAAGTCTAGCGACTAATTGATTTTCTCGAAGAGTCTCAGTTAGTTTTGATGGGGCTATAGCTTCGGGTGAGATAGCATCTTTATTCAAAGGACAGATTCCACATTTTCGAAAAGCGTGTTCAATATTAGTGGAGGTAAAACTTTTAATCATTGCTACAGAAAATATTTCATTGAAGTTATAACGGCTAGGTTTTTCACCGTTTCCTTTTTTCATGTAATCGTTTAAGCAGTTAGTCCAAGCGGATTTTAAGGGACGATAAACGCCCACATCAAGTGGCTGGAGCAGATGGCTTGTGTGTGCTGGAAAGGTGAAGAGATGAATATTATTTTGCTTTGCTAATTCTAAAACAGCCAATGACAAAAGGGAAGCATGACAGTCCATCAAGAGAATTATGGGTCTTTTTTTTGGTATGGAATTAATAAAAAACTGGTACCATTCCAAAAAAATATCAGAGTTTATCCAGCCTTTCGGTGACAGTTTTACTAATGAGTTAGGTATGGCTCCACGGCCTAAATCAGGGTTCCAACGCACACCTTTAAAAATTACTAAGGGTGGTATAAAGGTGCCATTGTCACAAATGCAGCCGAGAACTGTAGTTGTTTCTCCCCTGTCTGCGTAGCTCCTTTTGTAAACATACCGCTTGCCTAGAGCCGTCGCAACTTTGTTGGGTTTTACTACAAACGACAATCCCGTTTCGTCACAATTCCAACTTCTCCCTGGCGTATTTTTATGTCCAATTTTGTAATAGGAGTTTCTAATTTTGTATAGAAATCAGCAAGCATAGTGGGATTTGCCATGGAAGCTCGATATGCAGCTAAGTTTTCTGGCACACTTAATGTTAGCTCATATCTTTTTTTAAAGTTTGTCCACCACTACTTGCTAGCTAATTCATTATCCGCATTTAAAAAATTTTTACGACCAACCGATTTTGCAACCGAAAAGTTTTCTAATATTGTGGACAGTACAATAAGATTAAATCCTAACTCTTGCATGGCGATAATATAATTAAATATTAAAGGGCCTTCCTAACTTTGATAAGTTGTGGATAACCGGATGACCTTCTGCATTTTCAGTTTTCGTTAAATATCTCTTTAAAAATGTCCAAGCAATCTTCATGGCGTTCGATGCTTTGTATATGTACACACCTTTTTCATGGATCATTTGTGCTGCTCGAACCATATCTTGCTTTTCAAAATTTCTGTACTTTCCTTTGGGCATTTTATCTGCCATCTTATGGTAGGTAATTTGGTGATAGATAGATAGGTATGTTGGTGATACCCTGAAACAAACAACTAATTACATTTCGCAAAAATGCACTAAATTTACTAACGTATAAAACCCTAAAATCCTTTAAAAGTCCGCTAAGAAGTCGAATAACAATTTTATTTAAACGTCTCTATTGCAACCTCACAGTTTTGCATGCAAAATAGCTAACTTACTTAAGCCGTAACAGGAGCAAATGATATTTTAAAGTCAATATGATTACAGTACATTAAAGAGTAGCATATTTCTTATAGGATAACACATAAAATTAACACTTACCCTTTAAAATTACAGCTAACACAAAAAAAATCAATTTATATTACAAAAATTATCAAATTTAACGAGTTTATTTACCGGCAAGACGGAAAGTTTTGCTAGACGTAAAGAAATGAAACGAAGCGCGGTACAGAGGGGATATTTCCTGATGAATGAGACCTCCCCGTGAATAGGTAAGTTAAAGAACAATTGTTAGAAAACTATCACCAATTTACCTATACCACCAACATACCTTACCTTACCTTACTTCATTAGGGTAATAGTACCTATCTAATAAAAAGGATTTTTATAGAAATTAAGTATTTAATAATTATAATAGATTTCTTAATAAGTTTTTATTATTCTACATTTATGCTAATAGTATCATATGATGTTATGGCAGTATGGTGCGGTACAAGTTTTTACCATCGACACAGTTCACGAAAACACTCAAATGATGACATTTTGCAAGATGACATCAGTTTATGCTTGCGGTGTTGCCATTCCAAATTTTTTAGAAAAGGTTTTAGAAATAAGAATGAATGCAAAAAATATTAATAATATTTTTTGCTTTGAAGATATTATTTTTACGCTTAGAATAAGGTATATCTGTTTCTACTTTTAATCCAAGATATAACACCAATAAGTTAAATTAACAATATTATATGCGTTGAAATATAGCTAAAAATTTCCTCTTGAAAATGTGTGTAAACTTGACCACAGAGAATCAATGAATATGTATATAATACCATCGCAGTATGTCGCTCCAGTACGATAGTTCTTAAACACCCATCTTTAATTATCCCAAGATTACTTTCTTTAAAGGCATTTGAAAATTAAAGTTTTTAGTACAAAGCCTGATTTCATTAAAGGTCTTCGGAACGAATTACTGACTCAAGTACCTGAAGACTGAAAGTTATATTTTGTTTTTTTTTTTATTATCTGAAGAGTTGTTTAATTTTAAAGTAAAGTGTTATTACTATGTGAACTACATTGTTACCAGGATATAAATATTATTTTACGAAAGTTACCAAAAACATCTGAATCAGAATCTAGAAATCTTTTAAAAATTGGGCTAAAATTTAAAAGCCTTAAGTGTAATGCATATATTATTTTTGTATCACTCTATATTATATAATTATTTCATATAGTATATATTATATTATATATTAAATTATATATATACTATACGAAAGTAGTACTAAAGACTCTACGAAAAAAAAAATCTTTTAAATTAAAATTTGAGCGTCAATAAAAAAGGTACCTTTTCAGTGAGTCACCCTATATTTAAAAGAAAAACGATTAAAAGGAAAAATCAAGTAATTATATAACAAGTACTGGTTAGAGATGACTAACTTTCATATATATCTTTAGTATACGGATGATAATGCCAATATTTCAGCGCGAGTTAAGTATATAACGTGAACTTATTACAGGAAATGAACCTATAATAAAAAATTATAATAAAATTAAATAAAACCCCAAGTCATGAACCCTATCGAGGCTCTAGGCTACACCTTTGGCGCAGAACGATCACGTGACCACTCCATCTATTCGGTAACCTAAGTATAGGCATAACAAAATAATACTATAAAATTACTAAATTTATCTATTTCTTCACTCAATAAGTAGCTTTCAAGTAAAATCATGCGTAAATAAAATGAAATTTTAATCTAATTTTTCTATTGTACTGTTATATTTGTCGAGCTTTGAGAATTTAACTTCGAAATGAAAATGAATTGCTATTTTAGCTGATTTTTATCAACGTTTTCCCCTTTAACAGAATTATGTTTGGTTAAAAAAGAAAAGATCTTTATAAAAATGTAATCGGGTCACATTTATAGCAAAGACTTAAACGTGTTACATGTAATAAAAATGATTATTCTCAGAGACATTTGTTTAAAGTTGGAAAACTAACAAACAATTTTGTGAAACAAAATCCCGAGACTTTAATTTTAAATGCCGATAAGGCCAATAAACATAATGGTATTTTCCCAAAGTTATATTGCTTACCAAAATTGACAACGAAGATGTTTCGTTTCCAACTTATCATTTAACAATTTTTTAGCCAATTTAATTGATGGCTTTTTGAGAAATCATCACTAGGTAAAAAATTCCTTTGAAGTCAAGTTTGTGAATAAGAGCAGCTGTTTCTAAAATAAAGAGTGAAAAAAGAGTTAGGATTTTTTCAAAAATGAAGAGGGGTTTGCAAGAATCTCTTAACTTAGCAGAACACAGGTCTAACTGCTTTTTTTTTTGAATAACAAAGACAATGTTAAGTAGCCCCTTATTGGTTAAACCCCAAAAAGGCAAGCCATACCGAATATGAGATTCAATAAGTGAAAAGTAGACTGAACGTGCAACCACCCCTCCCAGCTCTTGTTTTGCCATTCTTACTGCAAAACATCCAGAAGATAATTTCCCAGCCAAATGTAAAATATGATCTTCAAACCGAAGGCGACCATCAATGTTAATTCCTAGGAACTTGCAGCACTCTTTATTCTGCAAGAGGGAATTTTTGTCAAACATCAGACCCTGAACATCGCACTTAAACCCCGTAATAGACGTCTTTCTTACATTAAACACGAGCCTGTTAGAAGCAGACCACCCTGATAAAATGTGAAGGTCTTTAAGGATACAAGTCTTAATATAATCAGAATTTTTATGGCTCCATATTATGGTGGTATCATCAGCAAACTGAACCACCTTGCCTTGCAGTTTTAATGAACTCAAGTCATCCACAGTAAAAATAACAGTGGTCCCAACACTGAACCCTGGGGAACGCCGTATTTTATGGATCTAGAAGCAGACAAACGCCCAGACCCTGTAACCTTCTGAGTACGATTTGATAGATAGGACTCAAGCCATCGCAATGCTACGCCCCTAAAGCCATATTTATCGAGCTTAGATAACAGTATTCCATGATCCACACAGTCAAATACTTTGGATAGATCACAAAACACTGCCGCCGATGACTCTCCAGAATTCAAGGACACATAGACGCTCTCCAAAAAGCTAAACACAGCATCATGAGTCCCTTTACCGGCTTGAAATCCAAACTGATTTGCAGACAAAATGCCATTATGATGTAAAAAGGACAAAATTCTGCGTTTTGCAAGTTTTTCAACTATCTTAGAGAGGGTAGACAAAATAGAAATGGGACGGAAATTACAAGACTGATCCAAATCTCCACCCTTATGAAGAGGGATAACCACTGCCTCCTTTAAACATGAAGGAAAAATGCCAATATTTAAAGAATTGTTTATGAGAGAAACTAAATCCTTTAAGGCTGAATCAGGCAAAAAGAGCAACAACCTCGAAGATATCCCATCAGCTCCAGATGATTTATGGTTTTTTAAGCATTTGATTTCATTTTTTACTTCGGTAAGATCGACAGGATGAAAGAAAAATGAATGCTCAACCGACACTTGTTGAAGATAGTGTAAGGGATCAATGTTACTATGATGCCCTTGAGCAAGATATTAGGTATATCACAATAATAGTCGTTTAAAATGTCAGGTCTTAACTCCGGTTCAGATACTTTTCTATGGCAATGTCTAAAATCATTAAGAATCGACCAACACTCTCTTTGCCTATTTAATAACATATTTAAGCGATTCCTATAATAATTAGATTTTGCTGCTTTAATTGTCTTTCTGTACAGACTACGGTATTTCTGATGATATACAAGGATATCTTCATTTATGGTATATTTGCACAATTTAGTCAAAAAACGGAGGTTTTTAGCTGAAATTCTAAGGCCTCTTGTAACCCATGTTTTTCGTTTCTTAGTTTTAAGCCTCATTTTAGCAAAGCACTGATTGATCTTATCACACAGAACTTAATACTACTAAAATAAAGTAAGTGGGTCAGAAGCCAAATTACCGAAGCTGTAGCAGCACAAAAAGCATTAAAATGTCTCCTGCTGAAAATTCTTCCCATATAATGAGATGAAGTTAATACAGTATTATATGGCATTTTAGCAAGAATAGCTTCATGGTCGGAAATACCAGATGGGAGTACTGTGCATAAAACGTCATCAAAATTTGTACAGAAATAGTTAATTGTAGTTGCAGATGAAGAAGTTATTCGTGTGGGAGAAAGAACATGCATTTTCAAGTCGTAAGAATTTCAAATACTTAAAAAAGAAGTACGTGGCAAGGTTTCATCAGTGTAGTTGATAGTAAAGTCACCAGCCAATATAACCTCTAAAATATAATTCAAACGGATCCATTGAATATAAGATTAGGCATTCTGGTGAATGTCAAATCCTTCCAGTCAGATTTAATAAAAAATGCTTGAGTATACCCATGGAAAAGCTACCAAAACTATAGCAAGGTAAATTAAAAATTAAAAGAGAAAACCTTGAACACCTTCAATCGCTAAAAAATACTATGGAACCAGATTACTATCCTTTCTATGACAATCTTGAACATGAATCCTAAGGGTTCGTATAACATGTAATGTTTTTCTAAGAATATAAGTACTTAATGTTTTTTAAAAGCAATTAATAAACAATAAAATAATAATTATGTCCGTATGTCCAAAATGCGATGAGTATTTATATCATTCCTGCCTAAGTCCTTTAACTTGTTTAAATAAAAAAGAAAATTATTTTTCTGACATTTCTGATATTAGTTTTCATAAAACAAAACATTACTTAAAAAAAGTCTTTGAAGTTACATTACTGTTAGTCAATAACTATTTTTTTCGCCTACTGTAAAATTTACATTTTTGGACTTACGCTAAATTAAAATTACGCTTATTAAAAAAAAAGAAAAATGGGAATTTTCTAAAGAGACCTTTTTTATAAAAAAAACATAAGAAATAAAAAAATCAGTTGTAAAATAATCAAATAAAGTAGTAAATTACAAACTTCAATCAACTCTTCAATTTTTTTTTGAAATTTTTTATACTTAAAGACGTTGGTCTAAAACTAATTTGTTTCTAGAAAAAAATTGTTTATGTATAAAAAGGGGATTTAAAAATATATTATATAATATATTTGGAGTAAAAAGATTTACAAATAAATAATCAATTTAAAACTTATCTGATTAACTAATAATGTTTAAGCACAATTAATCCTAAAGAAAATTTTGATAAAAAAAGGTTAATGGGTTATATCAACGACATTCTTAAATATTTCAAAAAAAAATTTAAAAAAAAAGCAATAATGAGCAAATTTTTATAAAAAAAGTATTATGTAACATGTTGTATTCTAGTCTTAAAGTCTTAATCACTAAATTGTCAAAGTAATATTTTTAAACACCAATAATTGATCATTTTTCTATTATTTTGACAAAAAAGTGGTTTGTTTCACAAAATTATATAATCTATTATCAAGAAAATATTTTAAAATTAAATAATCAGATATTTGGGCAAATATTTTGATAAAAAGCATTTCGTAAATATGGTTTAAAAATTTAATCAGAAAATCAATAGTTAACTAATTTGGTTTTAGCTGGTTTTAAGCACTAAATTATCAAAATAATAGATAAAATTAGTAAAAGACAATTTTTCACATATTTTGGAAACAAAAAAATTAATTTAAACTGGTCTAAGTTATAAAATGTTGCAACCAATAATTTTGACAAAAACTTTCAAACAATTATGCTTCCTTTTATAATAAAAATTAACTCTCTAAACAATTATAATTATTAGTTTCCGCAATATCATAAAAATAAACAAATTGTTACCTGCGTCTTCATTGACCGTAAACACTTTAGAACTTGCCATGTTAATACTGAACTGACGACACAGGGCCTAAAAATTCTTTATCATCACAGTGAAGAAGAAAAAAAACAAATATCGCAGACAGTCCTCGCAGACGCGAATAAACCACCAAAAATGGCCCTCGCAAAACCCGCCTTGACCCCCGAAGAAATGCAACACGACAAAATGGATAGAAAGATGCACTTGTGATACCGGTAGGCTGATGACCGCCTTCTTGTTCTTCTTTTTCCTTACAAGAAGAAGCACGAGCATAAATTACTATATCTCTTAACTTTAAGATCGGGTTGCATCATTCACCTCGGTTTTATACGCAAATTTAGTTTTCTTTTTTAATATTTTTATTTTTAAATTGCGTAAGCCTTTTAATAATATGTTTGGAGTTTCGCTTTAGTATTAAGGGGTACTTATAGTACTCATGTAGTTTATAATTAGTTATATAAAGCTCGAGGCCAATTGCCTTTACAAATAAGCTTGCTTAAAATGTTAATTTGAGAAGGAAAAGGAAAGAAGGAAAGATGTATAAAAAATTGAAAACTGATATATAATGGAATAATTATTAAATAAATGCTAAAATCGTTCAGATTAAAGAGTATTCGACTTTGGAATATCATAAAAAAATTAAATATACATAGTACTAATTCTGAAATTATTCCTAATTAAAATGCTACTAATATACTTAATGACTACGTTGCTCATTACAGTAATTTACCTGATCGCACTTCAACTGACCTCATTTTTTTTATCAGAATAATATTAACTCTAACGTTATTAATAATAGGCTTAGTCTTAGATTAATGGATAAATCAACTCTAATAAAACTAATGAGTTTGATCAGTAGCAACTTTACTGGAGAAGATGGGTATACCTTTTTGCAAACAAACACTTTTAATTATCATGTATTTTGGAAAATACGTTAATTAACTAGTGTAGAAAAACGCTATTATCAAGCCACTAACTAAAGTATTCCAGAGTTTAAAGATTAAGGATCTATTAAGGTACCTGCGGCAAATAAAGCCCGGCAGTCAATAAGGCCCACTGACCATATCTTGAATATTTAAAACTATAACCCAAATCTGACAACGTCAAATTACTCCCCTCCTTAGATATACCACATATTACTATAACGAACTCAAAGGAAGCAGCACGCGGGAACAGTGTTAAATTATCTTCGGAGTTGATGTGTCGCAATTGTCCGTTAATATAATTCTCGTGTGCCATATTTTCGTAAATTTTTTTGACTTAACGAACTTTTTGGTTCTACTATTTGGGTTTTATACATTCTCTGTTTCACAGAGCATCTTTTGATGTAAAAATCTAGTCAAAAAAGTAAATAAGTTTTTAATTATTTAGATTTTAAATAAAAATTGCGAATTCGGATATTAAGGCCCCGCGAATAAATAGTGGGCCTTATTAAACGACAAGGTTTCTATCTTTAATTTCTCTCCAGAAGGATACCTAGAATGCCAGAAGAAAGAACAAAACGTGCAATATGGACGTCCGAACAACTTCAGTCTGCCATAAATGCCATACAAACTCAAACCATGTCATAAAGACAAGCCGCAGAACATTACAAAATACCGAGAAGAACCCTACGGAACCACATACAATTTGGAAACGCTATAAAAAAGTTGGGTAGATCTAGCATTTTAACAGCAAATCAGGAAAATCAATTTTCGGACAGAATCATTCGTTCGTGTGAAATTGGCATTCCTTTAACTCCTCTGTTAGTGAAACGATCGGCTTTTAAATTCTGTGTCGACAATAACATTAAACACCCGTTTCGCACGTCTAAAGGTGTAGCTGGAAAAGATTGGCTTTACGGGTTCTTGAAGCGTAACCCACATCTTGCTAGACGGAAAGCTCAACTTATGAATCCTGGGAGAGCTCAAAAGCTCAATAAATTTATAGTAAATGATTATTTTGCCAAGCTCTCTGATATTTACAGAGAAATGAATATTTAACAGGATCCCCAAAATCTCTTTAATATGGATAAAAAGGGTTACAGGTTGACCATCCACCACCAGCAACAAATTATTGGGAAAAGAGATGCCAAGCATCCATCCATCTCGTGGCACCTGAACATGCCGAGAACGTGACCATTGCAGGATGCTGCAATGCTTTGGGGAATTCCATACCTCCTATGATCATATTTAACGGCAAAAGATTGAAGCCTAAATGGCAAGATGGTCTGCCACCGGGTTCCTTTGTGAAAATGGCGGAGAAAGGTAGTATGACGACAGAACTTTTTATTGCATTTCTACATCTATCTCGCTACAAGAACAACGGACCGGCTGTACTTATCTTTGACGGAGCTTCTAGCCACCTAGATATTTCAATCGTTGATGCTGCAGATCAAGTGGGAATTAGACTGTTTTGTTTGCCGTCGAATACCACCCACGAGCTCCAACCGTTAGACAAGGCTGTTTATCGCTTGTTCGAGTATCACTGGGATCAGGAGCTTCTTCGATATCGGGATACGCATCCAGATCGACATCTTAATAAAAGCCGCTTTGGTTATATTTTCTCCTAAGTCTGGAGCAAATGTATGACTCCCGAAAATATAGTCATTGGATTTAGATACTATAATATAGCCACTGCTATGTTTCCACTGGATCCAAGTGTCATACCTGAATCAGCGTTTGCCCCATCGTTAGCAACTCAACATCCTCCAGAAAATATGGAACAGCCTCAGCAGGAAATTAACATAATTCCAGAACCAACAAATATTACCGTTGTGAGCACTATCAATAATTTGTCACGTGACTATGACTTAGATGACTCTGAAGATCACATGCCTTTAACTACGCTAAAGGAGATGATGAGAAATTCCATAATAAACAAAAACCCACAAGCTACTACTAACACTACCTCTACTCAAAACATTAATAATGACCATCTTAATAAGTCTTTTAAAGAATTACTACCAACCCCTGAACTTTTCGAAAAACTAACATAGCAAGGAAGAAATCACTTAACTACAGGGCACAATCAGTGACTAAAGATCTTTTTGCATCAGTTACCAAACCCACCACCAAACCCACCAGGAACCCATCCAAAATATCTGCTTCTAAGGAGCCGATACCGTCATCTTCAAAAGGTATTGGAAGAAGGACTTTAGAAGTAAATACTTCAATTACGGACTCTTGATTTTGTTTTGTTTGCCAGACACAAGATAAAATCGACATAAGACAGTGCATAGCGTGCGGGACTTCGTGTCACGAGGCGTGTGTTGGCTTCTCACAAGATGGTGATGACGACTTTATCTGCATAAACTGCTCCTAGATTTTAGTGGTCAAATTTGTTTCTTGGTTAGAAATGTATTTTTTACGTTTATATTTTTATTATTTGATGAGCCTTTTTAACCGACATCATTAATTTAATGGGGCCTTATTTACCGAACAGTCGGATAATAAGGCCCACTTTCATATTTTTTTACAAAGCTTGTCAAAATCCCAATCAAAATAATAAACTTTTTAATTAATGTATTATTTTGTTAAAAAGGTTTCATATTTTTAATATTTGGAGTGTCCAGTTTTTGTTTAAATTTTTGATAACACAATAAGGCATTTTTTCCTTAGCTGGGCCTTATTTGCCGCAGGTACCTTAGTCTTCTACCGGTTGTGTTCAAAATCGAAGTTTGTGATTCTCACGATATTCTTCTAAGCAGTCTGGTAAACAGTTTAATAAAACTACTTGTCTTATAAAGCTTATTTATGAAATAAGACATAATCAAGATAAAAACAACTTGCCTGTGTCTTCTAGACTCTAGTAATGCATTTAATACTTTTAATCATAAGATGTTACTTGCAAAATTGCATATTATTGCTTTTTCAGAAAATTTACTAATTTTATTAAAATCTTATTTTTCTGATAGATCCTATTGTGTTGTAACTAAAAATTAATACTCAATTTCAAAATCGAACTATTATTATATATATTTAAATACTCAACTATTTCTAGCACTTTTATTATTTTTTTTCTATGTAACCGATATGAAAACAAAATTGGTTTATACAAAACTTTAACAGTATACCACTTATTACATATTCACGGATGTTTATGGCATTTTGTCTCAATTCTTTACCTCCTTCCCTAACACAATTTAATAATAATGTGGACAACATTTCTAAATATGTCGAAAATGACAAAGATCCTATAAAATTCAACTCAATAGTAGCAAGGAATGACTGACTATACTCTAAAAATACAAAATGCAAATATACCAGTAGTGGATGAACCAAAAATTTAGGATTAATTGCTGATGGCAGCCTAAGCTTCTTAGCCCATTTAAATTTAAAAAATGTGCATGCTTATATAACCTCTAAGGGGTCTGCATAATCTAAAGTGGCTGGGAAGTAGTCAAAACTAAATAATTCTTATATGATACATTAATACTATCTCTATTTGACTATTGCGATGTAGCTTATAATAGTGCAATTCATAGTGCAGTTTATAGTTCTATTAAAAAAATGCCAGATTCCACTATGAGATTTTCTTTCTTAATCTTCACTTTTATTTAAGTACGGAATATATGTAAACGAAAGTATCATTTACATTGTTTCATTTATCGCATAATCTAGCAACCATGGTACCTAGAAAAGCTATAAAATATTTGTCATCACTCCCACTATACTAAAATATATAATATACTATATTTACAGATATTAATATATTTATTGATATTTTAATCACTTATTCGTATAGCCGCGTGTCAGCGATCTTTTAACTTTGTTGTTATTCAAATATGGACACATTTTTTCACAAATTATTCTTTTTATAGATTCACAAAATATATAAAAAAGTTCTTTTAAAATTTTATATCAATATATAATATAACAAGCTCGCACTTTGATAAGTTGGGACCAGTAGACAAGCTTTTGGTCAGAGGAAACTATTTAAAAAAGGAAAATTACTTAGGGATTGTTTAACAGGTGCTGCCCCAGCAACGCGGTTTTTAACGACTAAGGTACCTGCAGGTAATAAGGCCTGTCGGGTAATAAGGCCTAAATTCAAAAAAACCGCTTTAAATTAATCGCAAATCGATTGCGTTAGGTCCGCGTCTCCTATTTGTCCATTTACAAACGACATTCGAACGGACTACCCGCGTTCCTCGCTTTCGGGCGTCAGTAAGTTCCAACAACTTGTGTCGACGGGTCGCCACGTGTGATATTATAAGGATACAACAAAAACGTAAGTATTTTTAGTATTTATAATTCTATTTTTAATTTATAACTGCAGATATTTTGGTTAGACTTTATATTTTGTGATTTCAATAGTTTATTAGATTAAATTTAGCCGACATAAATTAAATAAATTTACATAATATTTCGTCATGGATGGGTAATAAGGCCTATAAAAATAAGCTATAGGCCTTATTACCCTCCATGTAGGCATTATTATCCTCATGACAAATGAATGTTTTTATTAACATATTATTAAACTTCTAAACTATTCTCGTTTTATTTTCAGTGATTTTTAACATCATGCCTCCTAAAAGGGCACCTTGGTGCGAGGAGGATTTAATATCAGCAGTTCGATCTGTTCAACGCGGTACTCTAAGTACATATGGGTCGGCGGCAAGGTTTAATATTCCCAGAAGAACCATTAGAACCATGTTTAGAATGGAATCCTAATAAAAAGACTAGGTCGTAAATCTATTTTAAAAGAAGAACAAGAAGCTGATCTCGTTAAAAGAATAATAAGATTTAGTGAAATAGGTCTACCTGTGACTCCACGGATCCTTCATCGATTGGTATTCAGATTCTGCGAAGATAATAAAATTGCTTATCAATTTAATACAACTTCAAAACTTGCTGGTAAAGACTGGCTAAAGGCTTTTATGAAGAGAAATCCTGTAATTTTTAAAAGAAAAGCACATTTTATGAATCCAGCTAGGGCTCAAAAACTTAATAAATTTATAGTTGATGAACATTTTTCAAAAATAGGGAAAATGTATGATGATCTTGATATAATTAATCACCCTGAAAGACTTTATAATATGGATGAAAAAGGATGCCGCTTGACTATTCACCACCAGTCATCCGTTTTAGCTAAGAAAGGGGTAAAACGTGTTCACTTTCAATCGTCAGAACATGCAGAGAGTGTGACAATTGCAGGATGTGTCAATGCCCTTGGAATACCAATACCTTCTATGATTATTTTTAAAGGAAAGAGGCTAAAGCAAGAATTACATGATAATTTGCCACCAGGAACTCTAGTGGAAAAATCAAGTAAAGGCTACATGACTAACGAACTTTTTAAAGAATTCCTCAAGCACTTAGCCCGATACAAAAATCCAGGAAGGTGCCTCTTAGTTTTTGATGGTGCAGCTTGTCATCTTGATTTGTCAATTGTTGATGTTGGAGACTCACTTGATATAGATCTCTACTGTTTGCCATCGAATACAACACATGAGCTTCAATCCCTCGACAAATCTGTATATCGTTCATTTGAGCATCATTGGGATAATGAGGTATTATTATTCTTGGATCAGAATCCTAACAAAAAGCTGACCAAATCACGTTTTAACATCATACTTTCAAATGTTTGGTCTAAATGCATGACACATTGTAACATTATAAACGGTTTTTAAGGCTAATGGTCTGTGTCCATTAAATCCCGAGGCAATTCCAGAAACAGCATTTGCTCCTTCAATTCTCTCAGACATACCGGCATCGGATGATACCAACAAAGAAAATAGGCGTCCACCTGAATCTCCTCAACCTGGTCCGTCTGGAATGGCATCCAACAAGTCTGGCAAATTTTCCTATTCCAATGTTTACTCTTCTGACTCGGATTCGACTGATGACCATATCCCTCTTGCTGAATTAAAGAGACGAACAACAAAAGTCACTTCTTTTAATGAGCTTTTGCTCACACCAGTAAAAACTAATGAAAAACCTAAAAAAAATCGAAAAAAAGCTCTAAACTACAAAGAAACTCCAGTCACTAGAGATCTTTTTACCGAGGAGAACAAAAGTCGTGCCAAATTGAATAAAGATATTGAAAGCTCCAGGGAAAAGTTAAGTACCGAATGGTATTGCCATGGAATCGAGGAAGACAGGCAGGCCGATATGAGGCAGTGCAGCAAATGTCTTAAATGGTACCATGAGGAATGTGTTGGCTTAACAGTCAATGATATGGATGATTTTGAGTGTCCCGATGGCTGCTAAACTTCGCCCAATTAACGAAATGTGCCATTTTTATGTATAGGCTTTATTAAACCTCCATCGGATAATAAGGCCGATTTGCGTTATTTTTCTTAATATTTATTTTTTGTTTTCTAGTTTTTTTAGAGATAATTTTTTTAAGTTTGTTAAAATTAATATAACCTTATAAGCACTTTGGTGTATTAAGCTAAATATTAACATTACAGTTTTTCACTTTATTCAATTTTTTTCTTAGCTAGGCCTAATTCTTCAGCTATTCCGCTCTGAAATCCAGGGTTCGCACAATACCGCAGAAATATGTTCATTTTCTGCACAGGTGACTGGTGTTACAGGTTTAATCCCCAACAGATATATTAATTGATTTATTAATTTTCTTTTACCAAGATAAAGTAAATCTCAACCATAGTTTCATAAAATAATTTATTTAAAAATCATACATAAATATACATACTACACAGATATGATACACCGTTAAGATGGTCCCTCCTAACATACCCGATCTGAAAAGCAAGGAAAACCATTATTGGATGAGGAAAGTAAATAATAATATGGGATATTGTTTCATTGTTTTGTTGATTGAATAGAATTAAGAACTGCCATTGATTTTGCATTGATTTTACCTTGCAGGTCAATTTGGCCTATTTTAGATTTTAATGAATACTGAGCACATATTAACTATTTGTTTATTTTGTTCAAATCATAAGGATCAATAGTGATAAGAATGTTAATGTCAATCTGGTCTGTCAGTTTTTTTTTGTAAATCATTGTTGCTAAACCATGGCCTCAAGTTATAGATTGCTCCATAGTTGCAAATTACTTAAACCAATGTTGGTACCAGATAGTACCCAGTAGTTAAACCCAGCATGTCAACACCTAAGTACTTGACAGATAAATGCATTCCTTAAAATCTGGGGGAAACTGACAATCCTATTTTTAATAGATTAATTCTTTATCTGGTTCTAGAGTATGACAGATAGTTTCGCTTAATGCGGATGTGAAAAGGTAGACCCTATCTTTTAGCGTAATTTTTTTTGTAGTTACTAGTATGTGCTAGGATAGCTTAATTGCTGATTTTCTAAGTAGGCCTAAGAGTTTATAGGGCTTCTTGTTTTTGTTGTGTTAAATAAACCCCAGAAAAGGCCACATTCCATCTTCGGTAAGTTAGCACATGTTACATGCCTAAGTCATTTTCCTATTTTTTTCATCTAATTAATTTCTTATTTGCATGCTTTTCGGTTTAACTCAAAAGAACATCAATGCATCCAACTTTTCAGAGAGCAATTTTATAAAATTTAACTTACTTACCCACACAAAAATGCCATAAAATTGACAGCCATGTCGAACCTCATGTGTGGTCCCCATTTTTAGGCCTTCCTGTACCTTCTGCTTATCCTCTGCTTCTGCTTTTGCTGCATTTTTATTGTTACTGCTTCCACCTCACTTGCTACTCCACGTGTTACCACATCAAGTCGCTTGGATCATCACCTCCGGAACCTGTATTCCTCACAATCGGCTACACCTAATACCGATTGCCTTCCACTACCTGCTAGACATTCTGGAAGCATCCTAACTGGTCGATCTGCTGCTGCCTCTTTTGACCTAAACGTATAGCTGCCAACAAAGGAGCCCCATTCAGATCAGGTGGGCCCTGCTACCAGTCGGAGAGACTCAGAATTTCAGGTAGCCCCTTTTTCTTTTTGGCTCGGTTTTTTCAGGTATTGATTTTTCGGTTCGTCGCAATTTATAGATTATTTTTTTTTGGAATTAATATGTAGAAATGATCACAAATTTTAAATTCAATTTAGCAAAATTGTTTATATAACCACCATCACTGATTTGATTTGAAATTGGGAACTGAGTATATACGTATATGCGAGGTATTATCAGATGCACAATTGAATAAGGTTAAGTGCTAAATTTTACTTTATTTTCTTTCTCATAATTTTAAATTTCATAATTATAACTTAAGTATTAGAGCATTACTGTCTTTGTATTTATTTTTTTTGAATTGAGGTTATAGATTAAATTAGTTGTCAATTGTGACATTGATTTATCTTTCAATACTAAAGCTGGGTTTAACGATATAAAGCTGCGTTTTCTTTGCGTGCCCTAATAAAGGCTAATAATCATAACCCTGGAACCCACATTTAGGCATTGTGCGAGAAACAGTGCAATACTGGGCTGCTCCACGAGATTCGAAATCCATGCCAAGAAAGTAATTTGCCAACCACATCACATTTTCCTCCTCAAATCTAAACAACGTCTTGAAATCTGACTCACGAGGTGTACGTCTTGGTTTGTAGTATTTTCTTGTACCTAAATGCACCACATTAGCCATAACTAACACAATACTGCGACTAATCAACCAAAGATCACTTAGACAAGCCCTTACAAATAGATTTTATAAAATGAAATGCACAAATTTTAAGATGCAGGCTCTAAGATGCCGGGACAACTAATGATAAAATGAGAAAAGTTGCTGTAACCTAGATTCCTTTTTTTAGAAACAAATGCTTCTTTTTATAAATAAGGAAAAGTTAACACCTTTTACTTTGAAGAAGCGAGACCTATTCCTTCACTTTTTTTTATGCATATACTTTGAAGGAATTGCTTTATTTTTTGAAAGCAAAAGGTAAAACTTTTTTTTATAAATAAGGACTATTAAATCTCGATTAGATTTTTTTTTGTATCATTAGGACCCAATGTGTAATTTCTGTCTAGCAAAATGCCTTGTATAGACCACTGTGTCACATGAATATTATAATAATACACGGTAAATTCTAAAACGTCAAAACTTTGCCGAATTATTACGGCTTAAAGAACCCGGTTTGATAAAAGATATGCATGTATTCGGATTGTCCAGAGTCTCTTAAATAAAGCCATACTAATTTCAGGAAGTTCTGAGCTATTTTAAGTAGTTTATCAATGAAATTAGGAAGCAAGTCCGAGCCGATTCATCCACGTTGACGCCATGTTATCAAAACTGCCGTAAAAGTCGACATTAAAATCGCGCGTAGACGTCAAAATCGACCATTTTCAGTCGATTTTTTAGAGTTTAAAAAAAGGTTTTTATCTTATAATTTGTACATGGAAAAATAGTATAAAGCCTTAAGAACAGTTTAACACCAATTCTGCACCGATTCCAATCGGTTTTAGTAGTTAAAATTTCGATTATAAAAAGGGTATTTTAAAATTTGTGCATTTGATTTCGGCGAATATCAGGTATATTATAGAAATATATTCGGGGTGATTTTTAGCGATTTTTCGTGCTTGGCACTTTATTAAAAAAAAATACTTTTAGGGTACTTTTAAAATTAGCGAAAAAATTAAATTTTAGTATGTTATAGTAAAATGAATGGCGCATCTACTCGATTAGTTTTGGTTTATCTATCACACACAGGGTGCGCACAATTAATTTCTAAAGTCAAAAAATGTTAAAAAATTTATAACTCAAAACCGGTTTTACTTAGAAGAACGGTTAAAATTGCAAAACAACACGCTACAAACCGCTCCTAAGCCATTTGGCTACCATCTTCTAAATGATCAAGACAGTAGTACTCGTATAATAATTAAACGTTTAATCATCATCGGCTTATAAATAAATCCATATATACCAATATATTATATTGCATTTTAATATCGATTATCATATTTTAGGACAGCTTGTATATAGAATAAATCACTCATCAATGTTTAACAGCTTGAAAACCTAACCGCAATCCCAATTAAAAAATTATCAAACTCACCTAATTTTCCTGGTTCTTCTTCTTCCTCCAAAACTTTTACAGTCTTAGTAGACATCGTATTTTATTAAACAAATATGGTTGGTATCTTTAAAGTTCTTCTTAAATTAACTTTAAACTAATAAAAATTAGCAATACATCGTAAGAAGAGTTTGTATGGTTTACCCGTGACACAAATACACATCAAGATATTTACTATAATTATCTTTCAAGGTAACATATTAGGCTTGACATATAAATTTATTAAACACTAAGAACTTAAGAAAAAAACCAGAAAATTTATAAATTATCAGATTAATGCACTTGTCACGTTCAATAGTTAAAATAACTAATACATTATTAAATCCGGTTAATGAATCTGTTTAAATCAACATATCGTTCGTATGATGTTACTTCCAAGGTTTTATCAGCTTGTAATAACGTATTGTTTCTGCTTCAGTAAAATATTACAAACTGGCATGTCATTACAATACGTTATCTGCTTATTAAAAAAAATAAAACACATTAATCTACTTACTATCAACCATTAATATTATCATAAATTTTTATGATTTAGAGGCGTATACTTTCATTATTTTAATTTAATGTGGGTCAAGTCCTAATTTAAAAAATATTCTCTGTAACAGGTTGCCATGCATTTATTTGTAATAGACTTGCTTTCATAAGACTTGAATATTTTTTTCTTAACTCTTTTTTGTCTCTATTACCTAATAACATAACAGTTTTCTTATATGGGCGCCATGTATCTTTATCTATGACGTAACTCATAAAGACCACGAAGATCTATGCTAGAATATCGTTAATTAGACTTGATGGCATAAAACTTTATAGGAAATGAAAAAATCTAAAGCATCTAAATAAATTAAAAGATTAAAACACATTACAAACAAGTATAAACGGTGTAAAGTTTATGCTCGCAAAACTCGTAAAAATAGACAATGATAATCAAATTAGTTTGACCAAACAATTTTGAAGATTTGTGAGGTTAGAATATTAAAAATAATATATCATCATATGAAACAAATTTCCAGATTCTTATAGATTCCAAAGATGCAGCAAGTATAATACCTAAAAAAAGCAAGATATGTAATCTTTTTCTCTTAGGAACAAGTGATATTTGATAAGATTAGTGCATAAGGGAAAACAACCGAAAATAATGATAATAATAATAATAATCTTTATTTAGCATAAATAGCTACATACAAAAACATCAAATTTCCTCAAAAATTATTGAAAATAAAAATACATATAATATTAACAATAATGTTCATAAAGCTAATTCAACAACATATTTAGTCAGCAAGAGTAGGTACCATATAAGTAAGCAATAAATATATGAAGTATATGAAATATATGCAATGCGGGGTATCCCGATCCTTAACACTTGCAACACCCTGGTTTTAGTAGCAGCATCCCGGTTAATCCAAGGGATACCGCATAATGCCGGTCCGTCTAAACACTGCCCCGTCGGCGACCTAAGCACCCCGCTACCAAAACTGAATCAGAAGTTATTAAAAATTACCACACACATAACCCTAAAGCGCTCTTACTAACTTTACAATAATATTATTAATCAATTAATTATTTATATACCCTTATAAATTAATTAATATACTCTTATTGTGTAAAAATATAATATACATATATGCACTTGAGGTTAATATTAACATATAGATCTAAACAAAACAATTGATGTAATCAAAATTTGCAGTGCTCGCAAATAACCATAAAATGTTACGCCAATAGGTGAATCTCGGTCATGGGGTTAATTACCGATGAGCTGGTGAACTAGATCGAATACAGGGTGTCCTGGTTTCTTCTGAAGAGACCATGTCAAATCCTGGTTAATCCATAAATACTTTTTCAGTATCCCGGTTGTTTTATGGATAGCAAACACAGCTCTTCTGCCTCCCACAGATACCTCATGATTGTTTTCACTTCACTACAATATTTATCTGCACATATATTCACTATAATAATTCAAGCCACATACTAAAAAGAAACTTAAAATAAGTGTTAAACTAAAATAGTGATTCTAAACAACATACTATGAAAAATAAACACTTAGGCAAAGGCAACAAAAATCCTAGGACAATATATGTGCCCTAACCAGCCTTTTAAAAATATTTACAGAATCACAGTCTCTTATGCTTGTTGGTAATCTATTAAAATCTTGTAAGCCTCTCTGTAGGACAGAATTTAACATCTAGTTAGAGTTACACCTATCGATCAGTATAAAATTGTTACAGTTTCGAGTTTGATAATGATGAACATCTCTAAAAAACTTCACCTTCTTACAAATATATGATGGTAACCTATTATTTTTAACTTTATACAAAAAACATAGATGCTAAACATCATTTTTTGCTTAACAGACAACATATTCAGGACGTTATGCATCATTACGATTGGTGTATATCTATTGCATTTCAAAATAGTTCTCATTGCTCTGTTCTGTACAAGCTGCAACTGTTCAATTTTAAAGTTTGGTAAATTGTATAAAACTGTTGAGCAAAATTCAAGATGTGGAGCTGCAATACTATTATACAATATAGCATTGATAATTGTTTTCCCACTCTTGCAATGAAACCAATTTTTTTGGAAAATTAGTTATATAATCAGCGTGTGCATAAAAATTTAAGTTACAATCAAATTGTTAAATAAAAAAAACAAAGAATTAAAAAAACAAAGAATTTATAATTATAATTAATTATTAACAATTTATTATTTTAATATCGCTTTAATTATACTTGGATTGAATGAAATTTGAATGGAGTGATGGGGAATAACAGGAAGGAAAAAGGAGAGTAAAGATATGGGGAGTGAGGGTTAGAAAGTGGGTACAAGGGAACCAATGGAAGGAGGGAGACTTACTATAGGCTATAGAGACAGCTCAGGGGATCTTCTCAAAGGGAAGCGGACTAGCACTAACCACTTTGGTAGAGTGGCGTGGATTCAACAAGAGATCAATAAAATATAAGCGCCACCTGTTTTATCCCAGATGGATAAGAAAATCCCGATGACCAAGAAAACAGGAAATTACTAAAAGCACTATAGGACCTATAAACCTGAAAGAAAATCTTACAAGGAAGAACAGACAGTTTTAAGTGAATCTATATTAAAAGAAAAATTAATAATCAAACTTATTATTTTAAGAACAAGTTATGTTGCCCTTCCTAAATATAGTGTTTATATCAAAACTAAAATCTTGTATTATGTTGTTTGGGGCTAAAAGTTCGCATGAGTACTTTCGAAATAGGCCTATTTATCCAGTTTACAAGATCAATACGGTCTATTTCAATAAAATAACTAATATGTACCTAGTTATTATGAAACTATTCAAAACAATGGTGTGGTAGTAAAATCTAATGATGAGAGTGGTAACAATGTAATTTTGAGGTTAGTATTTAATCTAATATACTACAGTAAAGCTAATGAATGTTGACAGGACTTTGGTTTACTGGTTAGGTTGTTTTACTGACTGCATGGTTCACTAAACGTCACAAACATTGATCAAACCTGGCTCCAAAAGGGCTGCATGAGTGCGATGGGGGACCTGGGTGGATCGGTTTAACAGTGAATGTCAATGTAGATGTTGTGGACGTTATTGGAGTAGATGAGTAGAGATTTCTACCTCTTATAATCGTGGATAAAGACCATACTGGGGGGATAAAAGAAAAAAGCCTGAAAGTGGAAGAATACCCAGATTGAGGAATCGCCAATAGAGTAAGTAGATATAAGCATTGATGGTTAAACTTAACGGTATGCGTGAGTCTACTTATATAAAATTACATGTGTAATATGTAAATAATCATAAACCAAGATGCCAAATCAAAATATTAGGACTTACCAATGGAATTGGCCTTTTCTCGGGAACACAAAACTGGACACTTAAACAAAGAACCTTGAAAAAGTTGGGATTTAACTACACCACTTATAATCCTGCACTATTGCAGTATGGCATTTAGTATCCACAAACTAAAATACCCAAAAGGTGAGTTTTCAACTTTTCATGGGAGTAAAATCGGCAAAAATACCAAGAAACAACCTTCTTCAAAGGCTTGTTCTTCGAGACTCCTAGAGGTCAAAGATTTTCGCGCCAGAAATGGTTTTAGTAGGGATATATGAGAATGAGCTGGGATCTTATTTTCTAGGATATGACTTCTGACATTAGTGAAATCAAAACAATTAAAAAAAATTAATGTTATGATTAATAATTTGAGTTTCATCATAAGGGTTGAAAATTATTGATATCATAATTAGAATTAATACTGAAATGATAACTGTTTATTTTATTAATTTTAGCACCAGAATAACTTAGAAATTGCCTCTTAAAGTTCTAGAATCGAGCTATGCTATCGCTAACATTTTAGATTCATTTTATTTTCTTATTTTTTATGTATCTGACGAAAATAAACTGTAACAAAATGTTACTCCTAAATATTTAATTTGACTCTCATATTCTATCTTTTCATTATTTACCATAATGTTAATATCTTTCGAATTGATGTGCATTAATTTGCCCTTTTTCCCAAATAAACAAAATTTCGATTTTGATGTGTTTAGTCAAAGACTATTACTGCAAAGCCATTTAAATAAATTAGATAAATAATTATTAAGAATTATTTGCATTTCATTTAGATCCCTCCCGATAAAATAAATCATAGTGTCGTCAGCAAAAAGCTCTATTTTACAATCACTTATAATATTAACGATATCATTAATATATGACAGAAATAACAGGAGGCCTAAAACAGTTCCCTGAGGTACTCCATATTCGTTGATTAGTAACTCTGACACGCTGTTTTTAAACTTGACTTTTTGCGACCTGTTTTGTAAGTAAGATTTAAACCACAATAAAACTTTATGTTTAATACACATCTTTTCCATTTTGTTTAACAGATTAGCTCTATTTACAGTCTCATAGTATTTTTGTAATTGTTCTTTCACAGCAAGTTTTAACACTTTCTCATAAATCTCCACGGTATTTATTGGTCTAAACTCATTGTGAGAAATAACTTTTTGTACTTTTGGTACAGGGAGTATTGTTGACACTTTCCAAGCCTCTGGAAATACTCCGCTTGAGAGTGATATATTTACTATATTTCAAAGTCGATTTCCAGCCACACTACATACGTCACACAAAACCTTTTTTGAAATTCCATTTTCTCCACCTCCGACATTCTTCATGTTTTTCAGAATTATCTTTAATTTAGCTAGGGATATTTCTTTAAAATTTGAGAACTCCGGATATTGAATATTAAGGGGATTGACAAAGTTGTCATAAGAGAGAGAATAGTTTGGAATACTATTGATAATATCAATTATACTATTTATAAAATATTTATTCAACTTTGTTGCAATTTGTAATTCATTTGAAATCATTTGGTCATCAAATTTAGTTTCGTTTGGTAATAAAAAATTTTTTCCAGGAAGTAACTTTTTTAAGTTTTTCCACATTTCACGCGGATTTTTTTTTTTTTTTATCTATAACTTCTCTAAAATATTTATCTTTTTCATTTTTAATTTGATTAACAGTTAAGTTTCGTACTTTTTTGTATTCCCTCCATACTCCATCATCTTTTTCCACAACAGATCTAACATATAAATTATCTCTTACATTCATTCTCTCACGGATATCAGACGGAATCCAATCTTTTTGCAAATATTTCTGTTTTAGAACAATGGTTTTATTTGGGCACATAGAATTTAATATATTGATACTATCAACAAAAATATTTGCCAAAATATTCACATCCGCACTATTATTTGTCCATTCAGTATCATAAAGATAATCATGGAGTCGGTTTACATTGTAGCTCTTAATACACCTACGATAAATAATCATATCACGGTTTTCATTTATTTTCAGAGCAGGATGTATAGCCAGAATACAATGATCACTTATCTTGGGGAACCTTAAATGACAAATTCGCATTATTGGTCACAATATACTCAATTAATGTTTGACTTTTATCTGTAATACGAGTAGGGGAGTCAACAATTTGAAAAAAACCATTTGAATATATGGAAGATTTTCAAGACAGAATCTTTTAGAAAGTTTACTTTGGATTTCCGATTGGATGTTGGTAATTTCTTTTGCTGCACACAGTTTAAGATTAATCCACCTTTTTTTGTCGCTCTCCCCAGTGTTACTCCGATTCCGATTTCTGTTGGATTTACTTTCGTTTTTAAATCTTCCTTTATTTTTTTAATATCCTTTGGAATCGCGCCCTTCTGATTAACCACCAAGACCTTACTTTGGGTGACCGATGCATATGATGCTTTCTCAGACACCCGTTTTTCTTCTTTAAGGCTGATGTTTTCAGCCAATAGTGTATCAACTTTTTCATTTAGTGCATTAGTTTTACTGACTAATAGGTCTAAGGTACAATTTATATGATCTATCAAGTTTTGGTCGATGCATAGATCCTCAACTCGGCTTTTTTTTTCCTCGATCTCTCGGGTCTGTTGCTACTGTTAGTACATGTTTTACATTTCTAACTTGTTTTCTTTAAGTGGAATCCTCTTAGATCAACATTTTCACACTTTCCATGGAAAAACTGGTTACACTCCGTACACTCGATAATTCCCTTAATATCATCAAGACCTTGTTTACATTTGTAACACGTAGAACGGTGTGAATGCTATAGATCATTAATGAGATTCCTATTATATTAGGCTAGACAGCGAGGTGATAACATTTTGAGTTTTAAGAAGATTTCAGATATGGCATAGAAAAATGTAATCAAAAAAATAAAGAAGTTAGTAAAATGATCTATTTTCTAAAAATGATATAGAAATCTGCACATATAGAGAAATTTTTTTTTTAATAAGTTGTCTCATTATTTATAATCACTTACGAGAAATATAAACTATCATAAAATAATAAGTACTTTATTATATTTTTCAACGATCAAATGAGACATTTGTAAGATAAAGATTTTTTTGTATTAACTGATCAAGAAATTTACCAGACCCACCTTTACTAGATAGCTCAAGAAAATTACCTCTTCAATCTATATAAGTACCTAGATACGTTACTATAATTCACAAATAGAGTCATAAGTTATAGGTCACAAGGCAATCTGTCAATTATTTGCTATTTAATCTAAAATGTGTCATAATAATGTAAAACTAACGGCTCCTATCCAATTAGTCAATTTATGTTTCATTATGTTTAACGTATTTATATTTGTCAATAGAAAAACATTAAAAATTAAGTATAAACAACTAACTTTTGTATGCTAAAATAGGTAGTACGTTTTAAAATCATAAACTTATCAAAAAAGACTATTAATATTGAAAACTATGTATTATATTCGAAGACTACCATCAAGATTGAACACATACAATATTCATCAAAATGTGTATTTAAAAAACTCAACGAATGTATAATATAATATATAATAACCTGGGCCATCTTGATATCTTTTTAATTTGTTATATGCTAGAATGAACAAGATTTTATATCTAGTATCATAGATATGGACCCCTCTGTACACCTCATATTGTCCATTACAATGTTTATTACAAAAATGTAATTGTCCTTTACATGAATATGGAAAATAAGATTCCTTATTTTTTTCAACTCTTTTTACATCCTTTTTCACTTTTCAGAGAATTTCAATTTACCGATAATACATTGCCGTCATCTTACAAGATCCGATTCAGTAAGGGAGGCAAACTTTTGGCTACATCGCGTACATATGAAATGTTAAAAAGCAGTTGATTTTTATGTAGTCTAACGATAAATAGCAAATTTGCCTGGTAAAATGTTGACCGAGACATTGTAATTAATTAATAAATAATTATAAATTGAGGCATATAGGATCAAAACCCGCTAAGTCCAATTTTAGTCAAAAATATGTTATATACATGATTATATTCGTCATAAAAATATCTATCCACATGAACAGAAATTCAGTAACAAAATCCATCTAATCCACTATAAAATACAGTTTAAAAACTCGGTTCAGTTTCAAATTCCCTTAAATCCAACTTGGTTTATTTTCAAATACCGCCAAATCCAAATTAGCCAATCAGATACTCAGCTAGGTGGTCATGTGATCAAAATAGTAGTCCGTTGATATTATTTTGAACTGCTGTCAGAAACGTCTCATTTGCGGTTGACATCAGTATGTTTTCAAGGTTTATTTAATTTAAAAAAGTATAATAAAAGTAACGTGCGATAACACGAAAGAAATCGTCGTAGTAAATCAAAATAAGGCTAGAAAGAGGCAGCGAGCTCCAGAAAATTGGAAAAGGAATGTGGAAAAGACAAGAAGGTAATGAGTTTTGTTTACATTTTTAAAGTTAAGAAAAACTAAGGATGGTGTGTTCTTCTTTTAGATATTCTGCTGTAACTCTACCAAAATACCCAAAATGTAAACATTGTACTAAAAGTTATAGATGCAGTACTTTGATAATGTTAGATATTAAAAAGTTTCATAATGCTTTTTACGAGAACCAAACTAAGGTGGGTCAAGACAATTTTATCATAAAGCTCTCCCAGATAGAGGTACCACGTCGCCGTCGAAATAACAAGGGAACATCCAGTCGACAATTTGCGTGCAAGTATTTCATCCTAAAAAATCAAAATAATAATTTGGTACCAGTTTGCCGTGAAAGTTTTTTAGGTGTACTTTGCCTTCACCCAGATAGAGTAAAAGGTGTTTTGCATCGACATTTCACAAGTCGTAATATGGCAAAAGAAAGGCGAGGTGGAAACAGAAAAGAAAGATTATTTCAGCCTAGAAGATATGCAATAATTAGCTTTATAAAAAAAATTAAGGCTATTAAGTAATATATCACAAAATAATTTTCAAGTAAAATGCTATAATTAATTTTAGATAATCACCTTTTTGGGCCCTTTATTTATAACCAAACACTGACGAGTCTCACTACTGCCGCAGCAAAACGGCATGCAGAGTTTATTTACCCAGCAGCCTAAATATTCGGCGTTTGTGGAAATTATACAAAAGTGAGGCTTCTCTGGAGCTTCAGGTAAAAGAAAGTTATTTCCGATCAATTTTTAATACCCATTTTAAACATAGGGTTTGGATCTCCACGTACTGATGTATGTTCAAAATGTTTTGAGCTTGGAGAAAAGCTAAAAGAGGAAAAAGATGCGAGTGAGACAAACAAGATAATGATTGAACTTCGAATTCACAAACTGAGAGCAAAAGCTTTTTTTTGCAAAATTGAGAGAAAAAAAAGAAGGGTTGCTAATAATAAGTTTTGATTGTCAAAAGAATTTAACTCTGCCCAAAATTCCAGATCAGAGTGTACACTACAGCAGACAACTGTATATGTATAACTTCAAAACAGTCACAGGAGACTCTCATTCTTCACTTACTCCAGAAAATGTTCGGATTTTTGCATGGACTGAGGATAAACATCGCAAAGGAACAAATGAAATTGCATCTGCTGTTTTTTATACTTTAAACTATAGTAATTTTGATGGTATTGAAAAAGTTCGTCTTGTCGCTGATGGATGCGGAGGACAAAATAAGAACAGCATCATGTTGGCAATGTATTTTACATGGTTGAGTACTGCTCCTATAAAAGCACTAGAGCTTGTCTTTCCTGTTGTTGGACACTCGTATATTCCTCCGGACCGGGTATTTGGTGATATTGAAAAATCCATTAGAAATATTGAACAGATAGTAAAACCTATAAAATACCTGGATATATTTAGACAACATGGAACAGTTGTTGAACTGGGTAAAGATGTGCTAGTTATGGACTGCAAATCTGCTTCACAGGAAGTTTTAAATCCCCCATCTAAGTGGCATTTTAAATTTAATATGTCCACAAGGTTCAAATTAAAAAGAGGGAGGAATAATACCGTGACCATAAGGGGAGAACAAAGTTATATGTCTGACCTTAATCAGAGCAAATCCGTCTTTTGTCTGTAAAAAAGGAAAATCTCAAGATTCCTTAAATCTCTTGCCAATAGAAACTGGAGTACCACCAACCATTAATAAACTACAGGATCTGTCATCGCTATTAATTAAACATTATGGAGCCCAGTGGAAAGATTTTGGTAGTCTAGATTATTATAAGCTAGTGTTAAATCACGATAGTGTTAAATCAAGATAGTGTTAAAAATAAAAATATCTAGGAGGGACTTATCCGCAAGAAAATTATGAAATCGACGTGGACGACCAAAATGATCTCTGTGAACCAGTAGAGATAGTTCCGGATTTAGTAGCTTAGATTTTTTACTTGAAGTGTGTCTTTTTGTGATCTGAAGATACTTTTAAAACATATCTTTAAGTAGTCCTATATTTCTTTTTGTTATATCTGTTACATTTTCTTTGGTTTAATTTTCTATTATAACTTTGTTTCGTGACAAACTACACTAAGTCCATTTTATTTATGATCAAAATCCACCAAAAATTTTTCGGGTAAAATTCAGGATATTTTCTTTTACTTAAATAGAGTCTAAAAGTATCGAAGAATCTATAAACAAAACTTTAACCCTAAAGTTGATTTTTTTGGATTTTTCTGAAAATTTAAGTAAAGTGGATTTATCGGGTTTTGATCTTATATGCCTCAATTAATCGTAGCAGGATACATCGCGTACCATCATAAAATTACATGAACATGAAAGTAAAAGACATCACGAATCCGAATCTAATGACCATTCGTAACAAAGGCTAGAATTAGCATTGCCATGGAACTATGGGCAGTTTGTTTGCTTGCAAC
Source organism: Anthonomus grandis grandis (assembly GCF_022605725.1). Lineage (NCBI taxonomy): Eukaryota > Metazoa > Arthropoda > Insecta > Coleoptera > Curculionidae > Anthonomus > Anthonomus grandis. Next base: position 7,838,658 of record NC_065546.1, read on the forward strand.
ATCTCTGATGCGATGATGCCAAATGCTTATGTAGAAATGACAAAAAAAAACACTTTATAATATCATAAAAATTTGTCACTTATTTTGACAGGCGCAAAACAATATTATTCCTCTTCAATAAAATATGAAGCATTTTTTTTTTCATAAAATATGGTAAGATACTCTACAAAGCACTAAAGCAGTCAACATTTAAAGTTAAATGAATATATGTAGATAACGTATATTAGAGAAAAGGGCAACAACATCGCAACGTCGCTTGAGCACATTTTTGATGACACCGACACAAGTAGTCTTTACCAGTTGAGTGACGTCGTCAAAAAATATTTACATTATACAGAGTGTTTCTTAACTACGGTACGAAACTATACAGGGTGAATCGTTAGGTCGTTTTATGAAAAAAAGTTCTTATGAACGTATGTCGGGAGTTGCTTTGTTTCTGAGATACAGGGCGATGAAGGTTTAAAAAAATAACGGTATTTTAAAAATACTATAACTATCCTTAAACCGATTTGGTTGAAATTTGGTGCAGTTATTTGAAGTTATACGACGCTTATTTAGCTGTAACTAGATTGAAATTATTAGATCCAGTGGCGTGTCAGTGGGCACCACATGCTTATTGTTGAGAAAAAAACAAGGCCAAGAAAGTAATTTGCCAACCACACCACATTTTCCTCCTCAAATCTAAACAACGTCTTGAAATCTGACTCACGTACGACTTGTAGTATTTTCTTGTACGTAAATGCACCTCATTACCAATAACTAACACAATACTGCGACTAATAAACCAAAGATCACTTAAACAAGCCCTTACAAATAGGTTTTATTAAACAAAACTGCACAAATTTTAAGATGCCAGGACAACTAATGATAAAATGAGACAAGTTGCTATAACCTAGATTTCTTTTTTAAGAAGCAAATCCTTTAGTTTTTAAGTAAATGCTTCTTTTTATAAATAAGAAAAAGTTAACACCTTTTACTTTACAGAAGCGGGACCTTTTCCTTTACTTCTTTTTATGCATATACCTTGAAGGAATTGCTTTATTTATTGAAAGCAAAAGGTAAAACTTTTTTATATATATGGACTATTGAGATTGTGGTGTTTATTGTATAGCACGTGCAATCATGAAATTCATTTTTAATAAGGAATTTGCTTAATATTTTCCTTTGCGGTTTCTTTCTTCTTTCCTTGCTTGTAAAAACGTTTTTTCAAGTGCGCCTCCCCTGAATACTTCCATAATAAACTTAAAGAAGTAACAATTAAATAAAAATTTTAGGATTAAAAACTAGAAAAAATTCACATACACTTTACGCTACTTAACGCTATTTTATATATTGTTTCAGAATAAACTACAAGCTAGATGACAATCCTTCAATACATAGAGCAATATTTGTGTATTCAATAGCACCTGGTAAGTCAACATTTATTTTTTTTATCAGAAATAATTAAAATGTTCGTAAAACACATTAATAAATCACTTTAATTTATCAGCTTTTATACTTAAAACTTTTTTGCTTTCACGGCAAAAATTAATTTCAAGTAGATTTTACCTTTTTAAAAAAAAATAATTTCATTAGACAAGTAACTAACTGAAAACTCGTTATGCAACCGAGTGGAGAAGCTTGATTTTTTTTTATATGCTTCCTGGATACCCCATAAGTCAGGAAATTTAAAATTCTTTGTTGTTTGATGAAATTTGTCTTGGATGTCTATACCTTGGAAAAGTATTATAAACGCAAAAAAGTATGTAAGCCGATAAAGAATTTTGACAAGGACGAAATTCCGTATTTTAATGGAAAGAAAGAAAATATAATTGATTATGTTATATTTTCTAATGGCCTTAACATAAATAGTAATATATTGATAAAAAATAGTAATTATTATTTATCTAAATAAAATCAAACACAATTTTGTTTTTATAAGGCACTAAATATATTATATTAAATATTAATTAAAATAGCATCAATGTTTTTGTTTTAGAATGTCGCCTTTATTTGCAACCGGAATCAAAAACTTTGAGTAACGTGGATTTACCTAGATCCGCAGATTGTTGGATCTGGTTTCCTTCTCCTAACGACGGCCACGGATTGGTCGTTGAACTCATGAGACTTAACGTACCTTGTAGCAAAGGACACGTACATTTTTCTGGGACCAATCAAACTGCTAAATTTGAACATGATTACACTTCTCATAAGTTATGTGGTAAGTGATAAGAGTATATTAAAAATAAAGTATTTTTTTTTATTTACTCTGTCTCTAGGTCGACAGGTAATTAAAGATTAAAGCAAGAAATGTATTCAATTATTTAAAAAAAACTATAGCAATGAAATTAATAAATATTTAATTACATACAGGGTAATAATTTTAAAAGTAGAAATGGCTTATTATTTTGAAACCGTAAAAGATATAAAAAATTTTTAAAATCGTTTGGTGGTCAAAAAAACTGCAATTTTTTTTTAGTTAACATATTTTTCAAGTGATTAAATGTTTCTTGTTAAGAATGTTCTTAATGCCAAATAGTTTATTTTTTAAGTAGAATTCTTAGATTTTCAGTTTCAAAAGACATGTGTGAAATAAATTTTGGTACATAGGTGACAATTCCCAAAAGTCTTTTAACATCTTTTTTACATTCGGGTTTTTTAAGACAACATTTTTTCTTTCATCAGGCTCAATGCCTTTTTGTGAAAAAATGTGGTTCATAATTTTTATTTCACGCTACATCAAACTCACATTTGGATAAATTTAATATTACGTTAATTTAGCGTAATTTGTCAAGAACTTGTTTTAAAACTAAGATCATATTCTTCTTTATTAGATTCCCATATTAAAAAAGCATCAATATATGACGCACAACCTTCTATGTTTTTAAAATGTCGACAAATTTTTGAAAAATTTTAGATGCGGGTTTTATTCTATAAGGAATCCGTAGAAAACGATACTTACCAAAAGGTGAATTAAAAGTGCAGTTTAAAAAACTTTTCTCGTCAAGCTGAATTTGCCAAAAGGCTTAACTTGCCTCCAATTTTGTAAAAAATTTTGCATTTAATATTTTTGACATAATTTCATTCACAGATTTAAAAATATAATTTTCAGGACCGTAATTCCTTTATTTAAGGTTTGCGGGTCGATACATACCGGGTGGCTGGCGCATCTAAAACGAAACAGAGCCAATTACGGGCAGTCCGTTAACTTTTTAAAAAAACGCTCGGACCTGTCGATTTTATTTTCGAGGGGGATACTTAATAATCACAAAATCACTTTCCCACCTACAATCCCCTAAGCGGGGGTGGCACCCCTAAAATCTTAAATGGGAAGGGGGGCCGAGTGATACCTCATTGGAAAGGTCTTTTAATTCTCTTTACAAGGGTACTTGGTTTGACGCAATTTAAGTAAGTACTTTTTAAAATTTTTGCATTTAAACCTTAAAAGGTAATTTTCAATATTTTTACTTTATCATAGACTACTAATGGTACTTTTAAGAAAAACAATGCCAGGCAGTAGGAAAAAACCATCAAGTATTATTAAATTATGAGACAAAAAATGAGATAGCTCTATCATATTACAGAATATTTTGACCTTAAGTCTAGACATTTAAAAAATTATCGTAAAAATACATTTAAAAAGAATTTGCTTTAGTTCACTATCTCAATCACAGACCACGTTGGTATTAATATTAATTTATTTACGACAGGTAATAAATATCATTAGAATAATACGAATGAACTAGAGAACGGGTCAGCCAAAAAATTTTACAAATATTTGTAAAATTACCTTGTTGACCAAAACTAAAAATTGAATCTGATAGGTAAAATGTACTTAGAGCTATTACAACAGGCCATTGATCCAGCATTGACAGCTATAATTGAAAGTAAAAAATGACAGATACGATGAGGATAGATTGATGTTTAAGCAGGATGGAGCCCCATTACATTATACGTTATTCGTGCGAGAATATTTGGATCGCACGTTTCCAGGACGATGGATTGGAAGAAAAGGTGCTATTGAATGCCCTCCACGATCGCCGGATTTATCACCTCTAGACTTTTTTCTTTGAGGTCACTTAAAAAGCAAAGTTTATGAGACTGAACCCACTTCGTTAGAAGATTTACAAGGCAGAATTGTAAATAAGTGTCTTCAAATCACGCCTGTAGTATTGCAAGAACGTGCGACCAACGCTTTGAGCAAAATCTTTTTAAATCTATTTTTGCAATAATTTTTTGAATGACTAGACTTAAAGTCAAAATATTCTGTAATATGATAGAGCTATCTCATTTTTTGTCTCATAATTTAATAATACTTGATGGTTTTTTCCTACTGCCTGGCATTGTTTTTCTTAAAAAGTACCTTTAGTAGTCTATGATAAAGTAAAAATATTGAAAATTACCTTTTAAGGGGTTTTTTTTAAAAGCGAAAATTTTAAAAAGTACTTACTTAAATTGCGTCAAACCAAGTACCCTTGTAAAAAGAATTAAAAGACCTTTCCAATGAGGTATCACTCGACCCCTCCTTCCCATTTAAGATTTTAGGGGTAGTGCCACCCCCGCTTAGGGCGTTGTAGGTGAGAAAGTGATTTTGTGATTATTAAGTGTCCCCCCTCGAAAATAAAATCGACGGGGTCCGAGCGTTGTTTTAAAAAGTTAATGGACTGCCCGTAATTGGCTTCCTGTTTCGTTTTCGATGCGCCACCCGGTACCTATACACGTAAATCTCCATTAGGTTTATGCACCAAAAAAACTATTCACCTATTCTGTACTTTAGCAATAAGGTTATTTAAGAAATTATTTTCTTTTTCTCTAGATCACTTATTAGAAATTTTATTTTATTATGCATTGCAAAGAGGGTGGCTTTGTAACTGGTTTTACGAACGGATCAGTATTTATGTGATATTTTTCGCACTTAAGAGTACCCAGACCTTGAAAAATGTATTTCTACTTTTCTGAAATTTTCGAATAATCACGAATTTGTGTATTCTGTGTTTTATTGTTGTGAATTATTTTTGTTTTCAACTAATCCAATAAATTTTTCCACATTTAATTTTTCACAATCAGATTTGCCTAAAATTGCGAGTCAAAAATTATTTTAAAGAATAAAAAATTCTAAATATTCTTTGATATTTAATAGTTGCTTTATTTTCGACATTTAAATTAATATTCCAGTCAAAGTTATTTTGCACCAAGTTGATATTTGCTATAAAGTCAATAAAGTAATTTAAAGAAAGGCTTCCATTAGAGGAGGAAATATTCGTATTTTGTTGATAGGCCTACAGAACTTAGCAAAATGGTTTAATTGTTTTGTCCCGCTTTATTGTAAGCGGGACACTCATAATACCACAATTTTCGCAAATAAACTGTTTTTTATACAATTTATTTTTGTAATTCCTAGAAACGATATATTTAATATCGTTTTACTCAGATAAAAATAAGAAAAAAAATCTACTTAGATAATGTTAATTTGATTTACAGGATAGCGTCTTCAAATTTTTTTCATATTCTTGATATCACTTTACAGATTTTATAGCATTTAGCCATAAAATACACCAAAAACGAAGTTGACATTATTCTTGAAATTAACAAATAGATTCTTTTCTTTGATGCAGGATTTCACATTAAAAAATAGAAGTCATTTTTAAGCATAGCGGAATGACTAAAAGCATAAACAGCTGATATATCACCGTGTGTTTTTTTTCTTCAAATTTTAATTCTATTAAATAAAATATTATGTCTAGATTATTTAAATATTTTAAATTTTCTTTATTTACCCAATACATACATATACAAATTATACACAATCAATTTTACAACTATATACTATATCACTCGACGACAAAAAGGACTACAGTGCGCCCATAGTGGGCGATAACATAAAATACACAAATCATGTGCATTTGAGGCGTTTAGCGTAATAATGGCCCAAGGTAAAAATTACAGTTTGTAGAAAATTGAGTTGAAAAAAATTGTAATTTTTGATTTTTATATTTTGATATTTATTTTTTTATTAATTCGATTTTGGTCAAAATGCTAAAAAAGCTATTTTTTAAACTAGGATTCGAAAGGAAATTTTGTTTTTTTAATAAGGTTTAGGCCACTTTTGCACTTTGTTTAAAAAATATACAACTTCATCTGTTTATAATATTTTTTTAATCATATTAAGTTATAACAAAACATAATTTTTCTTAAGTTTAACTAAGTTTTGAGCAAAAATGAACATAATGAAACCAAAATTAATTCAAATAGGTACTTCGTTAGAGTAGGAAGTCAAAGGAGTATCTTCAACCGAGTACAGAACATTGTCGTATGTGTTATCTTCAATGTTATTATTTTGTCTTTCCACAATATTAATGTCTTTAACTTTTAAATTATTGTAAAAAATATGTTAATAAGGAGGAACATACGCTAATCATTCTTGCAGATTGTTATACTTGCCCGCCTCAATTCCTCTACCTACAGGATATAATAGAGGGAGGTCCCTTACATAAGTTTTAGTATTTTGTTTGGAAATAGCAACTTCATCAATGGTAATTCCTAGGAATTACCATTGATGGTCGCCTTCGGTTTGAAGATCATATTTTACATTTAGCTGGGAAATTATCTTCTGGATGTTTCGCAGTAAGAATGGCAAAACAAGAGCTGGGAGGGGTGGTTGCACGTTCAGTGTACTTTTCACTTATTGAGTCTCATATTCGGTATGGCTTGCCTTTTTGGGGTTTAACCAATAAGGGGCTACTTAACATTATCTTTGTTATTCAAAAAAAAGCAGTTAGATACCTGTGTTCTGCTAAGTTAAGAGATTCTTGCAAACCCCTCTTCATTTCTGAAAAAAATCCTAACTCTTTTTTCACTCTTTATCTTAGAAACAGCTGCTCTTATTCACAAAATTCCCAAACTACCCTCTGACACTGGCCATTTGACTCGTCGTGTAAATGATGTTCCCCTACCTATTCCTACGTCTTCCCTTACCAAAAACTCATTAATTTACATAAGTAAAAAAATTTACAATCATGTTCCTCTGTGTGTTGGACATATATCGGATGTTAAGAAATTTAAAAGAGAATTAAAGTCGCTTTTATTGGCTAAGGCATATTATAACCTGGATGACTTTTTTAATGATAGGTTTTAACCTTGGACATTTCTTCTCTAGTTTTGTCAACAAGTTTACCTTTATTTAGTAATTGATTGTTTTATTTAGTTATCTTTAATTTAAGTATGTTCAAAAAGTTTTGTCTTCTTGTGTTTAATTTTGTTCATTGTTTTGTCAATTTTTGAAATTGTATTTGTGTTTTGTTTTTTTAGCTTGTAGGATGCTTGTACACAAGATTATTCTTACGTAATATAGCACATTTTCTTTCTTTCTTTCTTTCTTTTAAAGAACACTTCTGGATGATTGGACTCTTTATAAAAGAAACGGTCGGGGTTAGCTAAGTTATAGCTGATTCATTGCATTTTTAACCAACTCACAACCTCTCAATTCACGGTTTTTTTACGGTTTGCTATATTTTTTTCTAGAGGGACGGTTGTTATAAAGTCTTGAGTCTGCATTTCAACTACTGTAAAAGGATTATGCTTTTTGGCCGTTTTAATCACTTTTATCCAATCACTAGAAACATAAATTTCATTAAATCTCTTTTTATTTTTCTCCACCACCCCAAAGTCATGGTCACAAGCCAAGTAAGAATGACCCGATACTAAAAATGTGTAATCAATTTGCTGAACTGAATTTTATCTTCACTGGTTTTATTAGCAGGTATGCATCTGCTTCTTCTGTCCTTGCTTAGTGTGTTGCCTTGCTCTTTTTGACGAAGAGCACATGTTAATCGTCCATCCGAAACTCTTAATTTTTTTTGAAAAACTCTTTACAAACTGGAATGTCAACACCCCTGTCATTGGGCAGGTAATAGATTCTGGTGTCACTATTAACTGTGTAAGTAGATTTACGAACTAGCTTTATTTGACCGCATAGGTATGCAGTCTGTAAATCGAAAGTGGAAAGCTCATAAAAACTTTTAAATAATTTTTCGCGTTGTTTAAGGTCGATAAGCTTATGACATTCTTTAATACATGGACAGTCTGAACCATCAAATATTTTAGCAGGAACCACAGTACCTTTTACATTTGTATATTTGCAACTACTATTTCGTAACTTTTTTTTATATTCCTTTTCCACAAACTTTTATCTGCATATTTTCTCCTAGGGTCTGTTGTGTCTAGAATAAAAAAATAGTTAAAAATAAGTATTATTATAGTGATGCGATTCATCTAAGTGATTAATTATTGAGAAAAACACAAATCTAAATTATCATCTGTTGATCCTTCAGAATCCGACGGAGAATAGTTCCAGATTCCATAGGATCCAGAATTGGCAAAGAGATCCTCTGAAGTCTCAAAACTTTCACTTTTTTGTCATTTTTGTCTAGGTCTCAGGACGCTGCTTGTGGCTAAAACATAATGAGTATTCATAACAAGTATATATACCGATTTTCCTGACTAACAATATTTTTAACTCAATGATTAATTTTTTTGTATCCTAGTATTATAAGGGATTAAAAACTTATCTGATGTTGATGGTAAATCCATTTTTGCAATAAAAATAACCAAATATCTCAAAAACCACACAAATGTAAACACATCGCAAGAAACAAACAACACCTACACTTTAAGGTTAAAAGATAAGCACAACAGTATTGCACAACAAATTTTTACGTCGGCTGTTATTCACTAACGTTGGGTCACTATTGCATTATCTTCTATTTCATTAATAGAGTATGCAAAAGCAGTATTGTCGTGCCATCTAGGGCCAGTTTAAAAAAATTTAGATGGGCCACTAACGCAGTTCATAGATTAGCAGAAACAGAAGCGATCTGTAATATTAATAGAATATTAATTTTTTTTTGTTACTTAGGCCACTTTTGCACTAAACGCTTCATTTGTGGGCGGTACCGAAATTATATTTGCATTCTTGTTAACGTTTTGATTCAACATACCAAAATAGTTAAAATAGATTATTTGATGCATTTCTCTATCATTAATACTGTAAAAACAGAAACTCAATTGACATTTTTTCATAACTTTTGAGATATTCAGAAAAATATTGCTTTTTTTTTAAATGGGATACTACCTATATATTTTTATACAAAACGAGTTTTCTATTATTCATTTAAACAAAAAATAGTTATATGCACTTTTATTTTAAATCGAAAATTAATTAAATAATATCTTATTTAAACAAAATATACACACAAATGAAAATTTATATGTTTTTAACCTATGTGACTAACATTATTTTTAATATACCTAATATTTTCGAATGAATGCCTAACTGTGCATTTTAAAAACTATACAATTTCAAAGTTTATTATACTCTTTTATTTAACTGCAAGCTTCGAAAAATAGGAAATATAGAACAGCTGAATTATATTTAAATTTTAAAGAGAGCCTGCGAGTTTAAATCAACTTTTACATCGGCAGACGAAATGAAAATGTTTTTCATTTAAAATAAAGAGAATTTAAATATGGCGTATTTGCATTTATAGTACATTGATTTTTTAAGAAAATGTATAGTTCTTAGCTTTGGGTTTAATTTAAATTTAAAATATATTATAAATAGGAAGTCAAAGAATAAATCTCGAACTGTGTTATTTATTTTTTATTTAAAACGGCACATCGGATGGCTTTTTATGGAGTTTTTGGTACTGGTGTTCTTGTCCAAAAATTAATTTAAATTTCATAAAAATTAAAAATACTGTTTTAAATACAAATTATTCACTATGTTTAAATTTTTTGTGTTGAAACTAATAAAGCAAAGTTTAACAATTTTAATAGTACATCCTCCTTGTGCGTTTTACAATATCACTTAATAATGGACAATTACGTAAAATAATATATTAAGACCAACAAGCAAAAATTGAAGAAAACAAAATAAACACCTTAGAACATTAAATACCTAGAATAAGCCGAGGTTGTTCATCATCTCTTGGACAATGATGTCAAATCGACTTTTTAATTTTTCATACAATATGCACTATCGGACAAAAGTAGAGCAACACTTCCAGAAATATTTGCAAATATTAATTAAGTAAATATTAATTTATTAAGTAAAGGGGTAAAATAATGGTGTAAGGTGATTTTTATGTTTTTTTGAACATTTCTATGTAAGATTAATCATGCCGAGAGGAATTCCAATTTCAAAAGACTTGAAGCAAAGAGTTGTAAATGGATTCATGGAAGGTAACAAACAAGCCGATATTTCAAGACAGTTTGAGTTACCCCGGTACACTGTGTCCAAAATAATATCATCGTATAATGAAAGGGGACATTTAGAGAAGTTGCCAATATCGGGAAGGCCAAGGAAAACATCAGTAATGACTGGCGCATCAAAAGGATTTCCCAAAATGATCCTTGGAAATCCGCACCTCGAATTATTGCCAAAATTCCAGAAATTACGGTTGGTATACGAACAGTACAAAGAAGGTATAGAGCAGCAAGGTTGGCATTTGCACGCCGGCATTTAAACTGGACCGTCAATGACTGGAAAAAAGTTCTATTCAGTGATGAAACGCGCTACAAAATATTCAATTCTGATGGAATGAGGCGTGTGAGGCGACCAATCAATACAAGGTTTAATCCTAAATACGTAACACCTACAATTAGCATGGTAAAGGTAGTATATTTTTATGGGGTTGTTTTTCATGGAATGGGGTAGGCCCTATGCACTTTATTAAGGAAACGATGGACCGATTTGTTTATAGGGATATCATGCAAAATGTTATGCTTCCTTATGCAGAATGGGAAATGCCATTGCGTTTTATTTTTCAACAGGACAACGATCCAAAACATTCTTCACAAGTTGTTCAACAGTGGCCAGCACAATCCCCAGATCTTAAGCCCATTGAGAATCTCTGGGAAGAAGTAGAACGTCGTATTCGTACCCAAATGTTTTCAAATAAACAATTAATAAATAAAATTAGTGAAGTTTGGACAAGTCTTCCCGAAAATGTCATTTAGAAGTTGATTGCTTCAATGCCGCGCCGTTGTCAGCAAGTAATTGGATGTTCTATCAATTACTAATGTATTACTTTTAATTGTTTTTGTTGTTAAATGTGTTATAATATTTTTTGTTGAACTAAAGTAAAATAAAATACTGTTAAATACAATTTGTTGCTCTACTTTTGTCGGCCCCATTCTTATCAATTTTTATAATCATTAATATTTACCGTTCTTAAAATGATTAAAAGTATACTAAAATGTACTGAAATATTACTTTCAGTGTAAGGATAGTGTGACATTAAGATTAGCGAAAAATCACAACCCAATAATTTTTTTTATTCAAACATGAATAAAAATTGATCTTTGTTGCTCTACTTTTGTCCGATAGTGTATATTTTTCTTTATCGACTGATAATTTTTTTAATGTGCTTTAAAAGTTTCGTTTATTTGCTAACTAATAATATATACTTTGAGAGTAATCAACAAATTTTCCAAAATACAAATATTCTTAACAAAAAAAAATAAATATTGGCAACGTAGAATACCTCTGTTTCCAATGCAAGTATTCGATGTTGCCACCTTGTGTTTTTTTTCTAGATATTTTTGCATCTGTGAAGCTAGCGTCGACAGCGATAGACAGACGCATCCAAATCAAGGTGGAAAAATCAATTTCCTAAAACACTTCTTAATTTTATTGCTTCTTTTACCTTTATTAATTTTATTATCACAATATCTAAAGTAAACATCTCTTTAAAAAGTTCAATAATCAGTTAAAAATAATGTACTACATATCACCCATTTCACAATGGAAATAAAGCAATGTTCTTTAATATACTTATTTAATATTTAATTTTCCTAAACAATTATTATTTAATTATATACATAATATACGATAATTTATTCGATACCAGACATATAAATTAAATCTAATCTAAAAGTATTTCGTTAGCACTAAACTATCCCAACCCCAATATATTAGAAAAGGTTGTGAAGATTTTTGTTCTTTTTTTTTGTCATACATTTAAGAATGACCATTAGGTTTATAATATGCCCTAACATAGATTTAATAAAGGATGAATTATTAAGAAAAATTAAAAAGATTCTAAAAACTAATTAAGACAGTATTATCTAAAAATACAATAATAAAAATTAGACAATATATAAAAACAACTTATAGTATTATAAATATTTATTAAATAATATCGTTGGTCGACTCCAAACTTAAAACTATAATAATTAAAACAAACTTAATTCAAAGGCAAATGCTTACATAAAATAAAAATAAACTCTTAAAAAAAAAGTTATAAGAAAAATATTCATCCTGATCCATTCTGGTGTTCATTTCTGATGTTCAGCTCTCTTAGTTTCTATACCTCTTATAATATCATCCTCAGTAAATGCAAGAAGTGGTATGAAAAGAGCATGAAATAAAATTAAAAAATAAGTAGTGCAAACCTTATAAAATAATGACAAAACAAATGTTTAAATAAATATGTATTGCAGTGTAAAGCTAGCAGTATCAATAATATTAGCGTTATTAAAATTTGTTGCAGAGTGATCAAAGCAAATTCAATAGCGCCAAAATCTTAAAAAAACTTTCATATCTCACTTCATATTTTTTTTGTAATGGGGTCTGAAGAAAATTGAAAATATCTTTTATTACTATGGTTATCAGAACCATTTGAAATGTACATACTTTTACATGATAGATATTTACCGTGAGAATAATTTAGTTAAAAAATTAATATCCTAAAGGAGAACTTTTTGAAACAAACTAGATTTAATTTTACTAAAGACTAAAAAATTGACAGTACAAAAAGATAACAGTAATAAACTATATCTTCTCTACATTTTCTTACCGGAGGCCTGGAATTGCTGGAAATCAATTTCTTTTTAGAAAAAAAGTAATTATTTTAAAATATTTTGATATGTTTGTAATGCAAGTATTCATTTTTGCCACTTTTTGTTGTCTTTCTTGACATTTTTGCGAGGTTTTCTGATTCGATTAAGGGGAAAATTTGCCAGATTATAATGGTATACTTAATAACACATATCTATTAATTTTTTTTTTTAATTGAAGCAAAAAAGCTTAATTTTGGTATCCAATACTCAATAGATTTTTACAAATACTTTCAAAATACTTACAAATGTCTTTTATAATATTATAACCTATAAAGATGGCACATTTATTATTAATTAAAAGATGCACAGAAATCACCCAAGATAACCTTTTTAATACTAATACTATACGAAAGGTATACCATCCAAACGTAAGAACGAGATCAGTTACTAAATACGTTTGGCGATTTAAAGAAGCCAAATTATAAATATTAATTATTATCAGTCATGATATACTATAAATATAGTAAAAAATAGTTTTGTCTATTAAACGAATTTTACTTTTTCAGTTGCATTATAATGAATAATGTTTCAATTTATGCTGATTACAATTACAATAGTTTATTACATACTCTTCTTTTTCAATTAAGTAATTACTCGCACCTGCTGTTCCATAAAATCACATTTCTAATAGCAGCTCCAGTTTAAAGATAATTTGATATAGATTAAGTAAATGGAAAATTTATTAAAGTTGTTGCTATCTGTTCTTTACCAAATCAAAATAAAATTCTTATAATCGTATAAACTTCTTATCTACTATTGGCTTTTTATAGTTCGATAAAACGTAGTTTAATTTGAATTCCAAATCGCTACTTCTTCGTCTAACTCTATGATATTCTGGAGTTCTCTTACGTATCTCCTTGACATATTATAAATAAAACATGCAAATCCTTGTCTTCTTTAACAACGTGTTTTCTTTTATCTTTCTCGCTTTATATTAAAAGCAGGTATTATACGATATCTTTTCTTTTAAGTGTATCTTACTGCTCTTGAAATATGAAAACTTTGGTAATTTAAATGTAATATTAGGGAAATTAAAAAAAAAAAGAATATAGTCTAAGAAGAAGATTATCTAAGCTACTTATTTTTTAAAAATCTATATAAAATAATCACTAAGCAAAAAACAGAGCAGCTTAAAATTTAGGATTTAGTTGTGCTTAATGAAAAAATTTAATAAAAAACGTTTTTCTCTAACAAAATCGCAATTTTCCTAAGATCTGCTCTTGCATTTATTAAAAATCACTCAAAAAAGAACCCTTAGAGCTCTTAGCAGTAGAGGGGCCCTTTGAATTTCTTGGCTTTCAAGAGATTTCTTGGCTCCCCGAAGAAATATTGACATAAAATATGCATGAAAGGAGGTCAAGTTTTTTTTCCATCCGTTAGCAATATTTGAGTTTACTTTTGACGACTTTTTTATTGCATTTATTTACGTTCTAAAGGAAAATGCCAATAAGTGATGATGTTGCTTAATCGAGGAGTGTATTGTTTTTTAAATGTTTTTAATTTTAGTTGCAAACTCTAAAATATGTATCCTATCTACATTGAACTAAATCTAGTTAATGTTTTACCTGTTATAGTTACTTTAAATAAAACATTAAAACTGTTCCATTAAAGGAAGCTCACGTGCTTATCGTGTTACGAAACTAGAAACTCAGGACCTTGCATGACCGAAAATAGTGAAAATAGGCGAATTTCAGGAAGTTCTTTCAGGCCACTGGCGAAACGAAAAAGAAGTTTTATCGCGTCCGATCCTTTTGTAAAATATGGCTAAAATATATGTTAATTTTACGAAAATTATTTTTTCCTCTTGAGCTGCAGATAATTATTGCCATAAAAACGGAGTGATCTATTACTGAAGTGATGGATGAGCCTTATTTAAAAATAAAAGATAAAGCCTTAGCTAAGCCAAAAATAAAAAGCCATTGAAAAGCGCAAATCTATAAGATGCTCCATGCGATTGTAATATAAAAATTTTATTGAAAATTGAAGTTCTTTTAAAGTAATTTTTTACACGTTTTCTGAATTTAAACTAATTTCTTTTATGGTTCAGAATTTTTAACTGATTCTTAGGTTATTTTTTTTTCGATATTAAGGTATTTTTGTGTCAGGCTTTTAAAGATATTTTGAACTTTGTTGTCAACTTTTAAAAGTCGTCCAGGTATTTGAAATACTTTTTTTCAAACATTTTGTGGCGTTAACTTTACAGTGTTACTATTTTGCCAAGAGTTTGCAGACGGTAGCTCAGAATTATTGTAGGCTTGGGATTGTTCGAAGGTTCACTTAAGACTAGCTATTAAAGAATCTAAACTTGATTATAACTATTAAATAAGAGGGCGCCACTTAGTTTTTTTTATAAATGAAAGAAAACTAAGAAAAAGACTTGGTATATAGGTTTTAATTAACAATTAAATGACCCTGGATAAGGTAGATTTAAAGAGGCAAAAGGAATCTAAACAAAACAACCAAATTATATTTACATCAAAGATATGTACACACCTCATGTTCTAATCTGATAAATGTTAATAATTTGCTATGAATTAAAATATGAATAATGTTGATATGATTAAAATAAGTTTGACAAAAGTAACATTTAAATTATGATTTTACTACAAGGTAGATTTCAGCACTTGAAAAATAAATTGCAATTATTAAAGTTTTTAGTATATTATTGTATTACGCAGGGGAAAGTTCATGAAGCTCTTTACCTAAGGCATATCAGCCTTAACCGTATTATATCTACTTAACTATCAAAAAGGGTACTGAAAAATACTGAACAAAAAATAATTAATATTATATATAAGAAATTAAGGTATTAAATTATGACATTGATTAAATATTTATAACGTTAAATTGAAATAAAAGGTATATTAATAAAAATTTAAATAAGTGAGACAAATCTATGGGTAGTAATATTTAAATAAATGGAATAAACTGGCCTGTATATTCCTCCAAGAAATGAACGGCTAGCCTTCAAAACCGAGGCTGTGAATGTATGCCATTTGTAGCACAGCTATCCGGACCGGGAATCTCTAATACTAGCTCTAACTCTGGCTCCAGCTCCACCGCTTTCAGCAATTTCCCGGGGAAATCAAAAGCCTGCAGCCATCAACAATTAAAGAAAAATAAAGATGAAAATGGAAAGGTAAAACCCTAAAACAACGGTTGCCATTGTATTCACTGTCGAAAAAAAATGAATGACGTTAAAAATGTGACATACTCACCTTGCTAAGTTTCATTATCTATAGATCAAAATCTTGGGAATCCTGCACCAGAATTATGAAATAAACAGTTCCCTAAAGGAACAAGATTAAGGGCCATAAATTATAAACCATATTGGCCAGTTTCTACTTTACAAACTTCGGAAATAAAAAACTGGCCTTTGACCAGTGGCGGCTTTTGGGGTAGAGCCACAGTGCCATGGCTCTACCTAATAAACGTTGAAAATAAAAAAAATAATTTATTTTTTAAATTTTAAATTTTTTTTAAAATTTAATATCAGCCAATCAGAGAAGTGACGGACCGTCAACAGATAGCATGGATAATTAAACCAGGAGAGTGATACGTTACAGTAGTAATGTGTCATTGACAGTGTGAATTTAAAGAAATATGAATAAAAGAAGTTGACTGAAATTATTAATGTAATTATTGCAATTAATGAAATATCAATGGAGTATTAGTGAACATAAGGAATAGAAAAATAAAACGCTACAATTTTACGCATTTACAGCAAATTTTCGTATTTCTTCAGACAATGTTATTTTACATTTTCCAGATTTTTAGATAATTATCTAGATTTTCCAGGCATTTGTCATAATGTTTGGTCTTCCAGGTACTGGAAATATATTTTCGATAAATTTTCCATTTTATTCTAGGCATTTTAGTTTTCTTCTAATAAAAAGTATTTTTTTTTGGCACCTCTTCAGTTTTTATCGTAAAAAATTTTATAAAAATATTTATTTGTTTTTTAACTTAAATATTTTTTCTTTAGAAAATTATACTAGCTTAACACAATAATTGAAGACGTATGGGTGAGCATTATTATCTGGAATATTATATCTCGAATTACAAAGGGCTTCAGTAATCAAACATCATTAATATTGTTATACAACGTAATTGTTAAACCAACCGTAGCATATGAGGCAGTAGTTTGGAATCCGATGTATCCCAAATATATTGACCAAATTGAAAAGGTGCTACGCATGTTTGTAAATATACTAAATTTCCGTTTTAGTAGACATAGACATTTTGTCAACTACTGTGATAACTTAAAGTTTTATGGTCTTAAGTTCTTAAACCACTCGTCAAAACAATTCGGGTTTAGTTTTAATTTATAAGATCATTACCAATCTAATGGACTCCAACTGTCTGGAAAACTAAAATATTAACATGAATCCCTAAATTTTGCGTAATAAATCAACCTTTACGATCTCGGGGTATTCTTCAAACTATTTGTCTAACTCTCCGTTATTCATATGCGCCCGTAGTTTTAATAATTTTCAATAACGTAATTTCAATGACATGTTTTTCATCAGTCCAGCGTCATTTAAGCGCCACTTAACCCAATACTAAATACGAATCAGCGTCCTATGGAATACTTTTTAACGTGAATAAATGCTAAAAAATGCCACTTTCTTATTGCACTGGTTTATCGCCCTTCCAAAACATCTGTAACCGAATCAATTGCGCAATTCCACTCCATTTTATTAGAGGTGACTCCGGTTTTTGATCATGTTGTGGTAACGTGAATGTTAATCTCCTAAACTTTGGTAATACTATTATAGCGATTGTTTAGTATAGCGATTGTTTTAATTTCTATAGTTTAAATGAAGTAATTAATGAGCCAACAAAAATTACTAAAACAACAACCACTTTACTAGATCCAGTACTGGTTAGCGATTCATGTTTCGTTACTGGTCATAGTGTTATAAATGCAGATATCATTTCAGATCATATCCTTACTTATTGTCAACTTAGGGTGGCTTTTGGGTCAGTACAAAGACTACAGTTATATGTTTTAAATAATTTAACACAAATATTTTTTATACAGATGCAAAACAACATATATCAGATTCAGGACATTAATGATAAAATTAGCTTTTTAACTGAAAACTTAATCAATATTTTTAATTTTCATGCGCCTGTTCGAACTGTAAGACACAGCAAACCGGGAGCTCCTTGACTTATGGATGCCTTGACACTTATTTTAAAGAGCATATTATTGCTTTTAATAAATTTAAACGAAACAAAATCAGAACTAATTGGCATAGCTATAAAGAGCTTCGGAACTTTGCCCTAGCTTCCGTAAAGCGAAAAAAAGCTGCTTATTTGAAATACGTCTCTAATCAGAATACAATAACTATATGGAAACGTTTAAAGATAGCTGGAGTCATGACAGGGTCAAAGCCGTAATTGTCTGTAGAGCTGCTAGACCCTGACAAGGTAAGTGACTATTTTTTATCAATATTTAAACAAAATGGAGCTGATCCGGGTCTCATAGATTTTTTTGAGTCAAATAGAAGTGATTCCACTGCTTTTTACTTATTGTTACCTACTCAAGCAGAGATAGGCAAAGGCATTGACGAGTTAAAGTCAAATGCGCCGGGTATTGATGACATGACACTTTTTATGTTAAAGGTTAGCATCCCTATTCTATTGGATCATTATACCCATATAATTAATGTATGCCTTGAAGAGGGATGTTTTCCCTCACCTTGGAAGACTGCAGTAACTTTACCATCTCGAATTAGCGATTTAAGACCTGTGAGTCTCTTGCCTGTTTTAAGTAGACTTCTTGAGAAAGAGGTGTACAGACAAATGTTTTCTTTTGTTGATAGTGTCGGTTTGCTGCCTTCCACTTAGTTAGGTTTTCGTCTCGGTTTTAGTACGACAAGCACTTTAATCAATTTAAATGATTCAATCATTTCAGCCATGGATAAAAAGCTGGCTACTATACTAGTCTATTTAAAAGCAGTTGATTGTGTTGATCATAATTTTATGTGTGCTAAACTAAACTACTTTGGATTTTCGGATAGAGTGGTTCGCTTTTCTAAATCGTATTTATGTGTGTTGAGACGTCTTTTATTTCTATTTTTATTACAACTTTGATATGAATAAAACAACCAGATACTGTCAAATATAGTTTTATGCCCACGACACCTATGTGTTCTATACCTTTAATCTTGAATATTATAATGATGCAGAAAATGAAGTGACTTATTATTCAACATGTCAGTATAGTAGAAAGCATGGACTGACTTTAAATACTGATAAAACCAAGGTCTTGTTCTTTACATCAAGTCCCTACTTAGAGGTTCTCACGGGATACATTCATCTTGAGATGGAGGGTCAGCAGCTTGTCTACTCGAACACAGCTAAAAATTTGGGAATTGTATATGACACAAGGCTTAGGTCTGAGGATCGTATTTCAACACTGAACAAAAGGGCATATGTAAGTTTAAAGTTTTTATATGCAAACAAACATATTTTGAACTTTAAAGTGCGTAAAAATTATGAAAAACATATGTTTTATCAAAATTGTCTTACCGTTTAACTCTCTTTGTTCCATGTCTTACTCGGGTTGAAAAGATGAGGCTTCAAAGGAAGCAAAATAACTGTTGTCAATTTATTTATGGCTCAAGAAATTTGACCACATTTCATCAAAGATACAACAGCTAAATTAGCTGAATGCTGAGAATTTGTTTAAGTATCTTCTTTTAATGTTTATTTATAAAATTTTAGATACAAATTTGCCTTTAGATTTAGGATCTAAATTAATATTTAGGGATGAGACCCATCAGCGCTCTTTGAGAGTTAGAAACAAGTAAATTATGCCACAACATACTACTATATTGTTTTAGAGAAGTTTTTCGTTCATAGCTGTGTTATTATATAATAATTTTTATAATTATTTTCGTATTTCTAATTCATATCTCAATTTTCCGAAAAAATTTAAAGAATGTGTTGTTGTTCTATCAAAATGTATAGTTAGTTGTTAGTTTTTTTTCGGTTGAGCTAAGATTACAGTTTTATATTCCACATTATGAAATTCATTGCTCAACTTGATTGTAGCAATAATTATACTTATAGGAGGACGTATTAGTATTTATTTATTTTTTATTAAGGACATTTAATAAATGCGCAAATTATTTAAGAGTTAATTTAAGAATAGCGGTTTAGTGACTAAACAAGCTAGAATTTGCCCTTTAAGATTTAATAATGTAATAGTGTTATTATTCTTAATAAAGATATTATTTATTTATTTATTTATTTATTTATATATTTACTTAAGGGATTCTACCTAATTTTGATTTATTAAAAATTAATTAATAGGAATTGTATTATATTGTCCTTATCTTCTTTCGTTTTTTAAAATTTTTTATGATTGTAAAGATAATAACAAATAAGTAAGTTAGTTAGGTTTATTTCTTGGTA
This sequence comes from Anthonomus grandis grandis, assembly GCF_022605725.1. Lineage (NCBI taxonomy): Eukaryota > Metazoa > Arthropoda > Insecta > Coleoptera > Curculionidae > Anthonomus > Anthonomus grandis. The sequence continues at coordinate 7,858,965 of NC_065546.1, forward strand.
TGTTTTTTAGTTTAGTGCAAGTACTAGTATAACAATTTTCAAAGTACTTATTTGTATTTTTAAAGTCACTAAGATATTTTGTACTTTCCTGTAATTGGGTTGCTTAGTCTATCTGTACTTAACACGTTGACTGCCAAGCACGAGATAACTCACGGTTGGCAATCTATAGCCAGTCGCCAGCCACGAGTTATCTCGGTTTTGACTAACTGTCTTACGGCGCCCAGTACGAGTAAACTCGTGGCGTTTGCGTTGAATTTTGTGGTACTGGGCGCTCTCAAGAGACCAGTAAAACACATTGTGGCGTCATTTTTAAATTATTTTTTCATCTTGTTTAGTACAGAGGAAGCAAAATGCACATGTGACACAAAAAAAAATTAAAAATGTTTTTAGTTCTAACAAAAAGCGGAAAAACATAAACTGTGCCTTAAAAATACGCAAAAAACTTAATTGCATAAAAAAATTGTCTAAAAAATCTTGTTTAGTTATTTTTACTTTAGGTGGTAGACCTTGAAGCAATTTTCCACACATAAGGCTGGTTTTTCTTCACAGACAGGACAGAAATAACGTGTTTCTCGTTCGAAGTTTATTCGAAGTACATACACGCCAAGCTCTTGTAGGTCGTTGTTTTTTTTCGGTTGGTGGTATACCTTCCAAATAGTGAAAATGCCGCTGCTGTACGCTGCTGGACTTTGCATGGAGGCATTTTATCACCGAGAAGGGTAGACACAAACATCTCTCTAAATTTTAAAGATTTTATTCTGCTTCCGGTCGATTTACGAAACAGCAAGTAAGCGTTATGTATATATATTTCGAGAATATGCAATGCAATCTTTTTCGGCCATCTAATTTTTTTCTTAGTGCGCTATAGTAACTTAGCATTTGATCGAACTAGTCGATACCTGACATTCCTGCATTGTAGTCCTTTATTATATTAGGTTTCACAGAAACTTTTCCGTTCCTGTTGCGCACTTCATTGTACTTTGTGCATATTTGAAATCGTCAATACCTCTCGCTTGTCCTTCCACTTGAAAACAACTACTGATTTGCGTCTTTGCCATATACATTCGCCTTTTTTTAGCTTTTTTGAAACAACATACTTTGGATTTCCCTTTCGATTACCGCGTAAGGTGCCACAAATATATGTTTTTTTCGCTGTCATGTTATTAGTTAAGCCTACTGAATTATAAAAATTATCAGTATAGAGTACATAACCCTTGTCTAAATAATTTTCCATTAAGTGAAGTTAAGTGATTTCCCGCAATATACTTTTATTTTTAGAACCATGCCAGCAGATTCGCATAGTTCATATAATTTTACCTCGTACTTATGCTTCTTATTACTTATGATTCTTTTATACAGTGCGAACGTAAAGGTTGGAATAAATTCATTTAAAATTCAGGGGTATGTTCAAAAAAAAAACGCTCGGACATGTCAATTTTTGTTTTTAACTGCGGGTTTTCTTACCATAATTTTATGTATACAGGGTGGCCCAAAAATAAGTTACGGTCATCAACGTAATTTTTTTAAATGTAAACACCTATTTTTTATTTTAGATTTAGGTTCTACATCAAATTCTAAGTACATTTCATGTACCATATCCTATACCTAAACTCGACCGTTGACGATTGAACGCAATAAAAGGCTATTTTTGGAAGAGTTATTTATATCAAGCAAGAATACATAAAAATATTTTAATTAATTTATTAAGTATTGAAAATGGCTGCCACGAACCTCTTGGCAATATCCCAGTCGATGCTGAAATTCTTGTAAAATGTTATCGATAACAGAAGGTTCTATCAATCTTATTTCTTCCGTTATTCTAATTTTTAAGTCTTCAATGTTGTTTGGCCGATTAACATAAACTTTGAACTCTAAATACCTCTCACCATTCAAGTATCCTTCAAAGAAAAAGGGCCCTATAACCCTGTTTTCAATCACCCCCGCCCAAACATTTACTTTTTGAGGGACTTGGCTGTGGCACTCCATCATCCAGTGCGGATTTTCAGTAGCCCAATATCGGCAGTTTTGCCGGTTTACACTACCATGAAGACAAAACGTTGCCTCATCAGAAAATACAATTTTTTTTGAAAATTGTAGATTAGCATGGCACAAGTCCATAAGTCTCTCACAAAATTCTAAACGCCTATCTGGGTCATCTTCATTTAGTTCATGAACCAATTGAACTTTGTAAGGGTGCCATTTATTTATACCTAAATACTTAACGACGGATGTCTGGGATATCTGATTTTCTAACGCAATATTGCGAGTCGTTTTATGGCAATCTTCTTCAACTGCCAGCAAAACATTTAGTTGCTTCTCTTCTGATATGGTCAAGTATATCAGAAGCCTTCACACCTTTCGTATAATTATCCCTGACATGACCCAAATCCCGATATTTCTGTTCTATTTTACTGACAGTACTTTGAGATATACGTGGCCTATCAGGATACTTGGCATGATAAATTTCACAGACTTCCATCTGAGTGCGCATCCTATTTCCATAACCAATCATCATCAAAATCTCTATTCGCTCTCGCTCACTAAGACGTACAATTTTTTGAAATTTTAATTTTATCTTTTAATAAACTTAACACAAGCAAAACTTTGCTTAGGCATCTAAATCAAACTAAATTCACTCAAAATTATTTGATGTCAACAAATTGTGACAAGTTAACAATCAAAAACACCAACCACAAATGTAAATAACCAAACAATAACTGATAGGTTGCTTGATATAAATAACTCTTCCAAAAACAGCCTTTTATTGTGTTCAATCGTCAACGGTCGAGTTTAGGTATAGGACATGGTACATGAAATGTACTTAGAATTTGATGTAGAACCTAAATCTAAAATAAAAAATAGGTGTTTACATTTAAAAAAATTACGTTGATGGCCGTAACTTATTTTTGGGCCACCCTATACATAAAATTATAGTAAGAAAACCCGCAGTTAAAAATAAAAATCGACATGTCCGAGCGTTTTTTTTTTGAACATACCCCTGAATTTTAAATGAATTTATTCCAACCTTTACGTTCGCACTGTATATTATCTAAAAATAAGCCTGCCACGCCATAAGACCATTGATTCATCAATGCATAATATTTTGTCTGGAACATAGTGATCCTGCATTATTTTGTTGAAATGATCAAGGACTGGTCTAATCTTAAATAAACGATCTTCAGTCACTCCCGAATTGTCAGCGAAATGCAAAAAACGCAACAGTAACTGGAACCGATTTCTTCTCATAACCTGGCGCGAAAAGGGCATCTTGTACATGATATGTTGAGACCAATAATGCTCAATAGATGGGAAACATATGGTTCCATGTAAACCATATGCAAAAGGAGACTGAAAAATATTTGCAGTTCATTTGGGGTGGTTTAGACCCATCTGGTCAATCTGGAGGACCTTGTCAAAGGATGTTTTACGATCTCCTGGGTCGCATACAAATTTATTTGTTGTACCAAATATATTTTATCGTTACTGGTTCTTGAGACATAAATTCAACATCATTTGCCAAAAAATCAAAATGTGGTGGCTCCTCCTCAATGTCAACCCACTCTACGTCTAAGTCTGGCACTTCTGGTAGCTCGTCTTCACTCAGGATCTAAATGCGATTCTTCGGGTGGCTGGATTTGATCCTGATCACTTTCACTTAAAGTCTGTTCACTAGACATTTCATATTCCGGGTCCTCATCTAAATTATCCTTTAGAAAACCGTCCCACTCATTCTCATCCATTGCGGCAAAATTCTCAAGCTCACGTATTCAAAGGGCGTTTTCGCGACATTTTTATGCTCAAGTAGCTCAAATAACAATAAATATATGTCGAAAACAACTAAAAACCGTTAGCAATAACCAATAGTCCACACGTTTACAAGCCTAGCCGCATGCTAATATATTGTATTAGGTTCAGATTTTCTATCGTCAACAGTAAGCATAATTAATTATGAGAAATTTGAAATTAGTTTTAATTCAGAAGCGAATATTAGAGTTACCGTGCCCTTAGAATCAGAAACAGATGACTATATTATCATTCCACCTCGATGTGAAGTAATAAGGTATTGTTCTGTTAGTATGAATGAGGAATGTGTGATACTGACTGAAGAAGTATGTGAGGGTGTAATGGTAGCCAGTAGTATTGCTGCCCCAAAAGATAAAAAAGTTCCCACAAAAATTTTAAATATAAATGAGAGAGAGGTTAAGTTAAAAAATTTTCGACCAAAAACGGAGAGTCTTTTTAGCTACGACGTATGTGAGTTTCAGAAAAATAGTATAAGTGTGAGTCGAATAGATAAAGTTTTGGATTTGATAAATACTGAAGAACTTAATAAGGAGGAAAAGTTATCAATTGAAAAAATTTGTGCAAAATATGCTGATGTGTTTTATTTGGATGGAGAGCCACTGAGTGTGTTCAAATACGTTTAGCCAAAAAATTCGAGTAAAAGATGGGGCAAGTCCAGTTTATGTGAAACCATATAGAATACCGCATGCGCAAAACAAAGTTATGAACGAACAAATTGAGCAAATGTTGCAAAATGACATTATAGAAGAAACTCGCTCAGAATGGTCTTCACCAATATTAATAGTACCCAAAAAAGCAGACAACAACGGTGTCAAAAAATTAAGAGTTGTATTAGATTTCAGGTTGTCGCATAGGCAAATTAGTGATGATGAAAAGTTTCCTTTACCTAATATTACCGAAATTCTGGACTCTTTATCAGGCGCTATTTATTTTAGCCATTTAAATTTAGCCCAAGGATATTATCAAGTAGAACTTGATCCTGAAACCAGGCCGTACACAGCATTTACAACAGATAAAGGACAATTCCAAATGAAAAGATTGCCTATGGGTTTAAAAATCAGTCCTAGTGCTTCTTCAAGGTTAATGACTGTAGCAATGGCAGGTTTAAATTACGATGCTTGTTTTGTTTATTTAGATGATTTGATAATCTTCGGACATTCCTTACAAAATCACAATATAAGTTTAATAAAGGCTTTGCATAGGTTGCAAAATGTCAATTTAAAATTAAATCCAAGTAAATGCGAATTTTTAAAGAAGCAGATACTTTATTTAGGCCACATTATAGCTGCAGAAGGTATTTCACCTGACCCAGGAAAAATTGAGGCTTTAAATAGGTATCCGATTCCGAAAAATGCTGACGAAGTAAAACGTTTTGTCGCATTCGCAAATTATTACAGAAAATTTATTAAAAATTTTGCACACATTGCTCAACCTTTAAATAATCTTAGTAAAAAAAAATTATTTTTGAATGGACGGAGGACTGCAATAAATCATTTAAATTATTACGGCATGCATTGAAAAATCCGCCAGTGCTGCAGTATCCAAATTTTTCAGAGAATAATCAGTTTATGATCATTAACAGTTGAAATGATGGTCCCGTAGCATTTGCGTCGAGATCTCTTAATAAAGCAGACAGGAATTACTGTACTATAGAAAAGGAACTTTTAGCTATTGTCTGGGATGTTAAGCATTTAAGACCGTATTTGTTTGGCATCAAGTTTAAAATTTTAACGGGTGAAAAAATGAAATTTCCAAAGAATCTAGACAGTTAAATAAAATTAAAAACTTCTCAGTCTAATATATCACAAAAGATTGTAATAAAATAGCGTTCTTTCTTTATAGTTCGGTGTACTATAAGTGATAAAAACATAATTTTCAAAAATGAATGTCACGGTAAAATTTTAAAAAAATTAACGAGATGTTAAAAACACGTAAGACTCAAGCTGAGAAAAATTGATAAATCAATCCTATTTTTGACTTTTATTCCAAATTTATAGGAATCAAATTTTCTCCGTAAATAGTTTTCAAATTAATTGATTTTTTTTCTAAATATTGAGAAAGCATATTTCCTGCAAACAGTATTTGTTAATCAGAATTTTTACCCTTATCTCTAAATGCTAAACTATTTCCTCTTCTTTATTTAAATAGTTACTACACTATATAAACCTTTGTCGTAAACACGTCTTCTCCTGACCTCACCCTAACATGTCCCTTATTACCGTCCACACATGCACATCGTAAAGACAAACTGCATTAGTCTAAATAACGAAAATGTCTTTTTCGCAGGCAAACTAGAAGAATTACCAGAATCGGACCGGAACATTTACTTTCCAGAGACGAGCAGATCGCAACCCTTCATGCATGTCCACGGAAATCCGACGTTTTCCGTTTCCTATCGTCTGGTAGACTATTGCTATAACATTACGTTTGTGAACAAAGAGGGTTCGGTTGAGTTGAAGCCGGATGGACAATTGCTATGTACATTCAGGATATATATGCCACATGGGAACAGAATTGCACTTAAACTAAGAATCGGAGATAGTTTAGCAAAAGGTATTAAAGAAAATATTTGGAAATTAAATAGTTGAATTAAAATATTTCCTTACAGATCACATTGATACACCTCTTACCCTTCAGGACCTAAAAAACGGAAACATCCCCTGCCATGGCCTACTAACCCAACTATACGACGCAGACTCGCATTGGTCGCACTGCACCAAACAAGGGGATGAAGAACGACAAATCGACATCGTATCGAAGGACAACAAGATTGTCCTGAAGGTTACGCGCGGGGCAGAAACGTCGGGCGGTAACCTCCGATTAAGAATTTCTTATAAAGCGGATCCGGATCCGAGCGTGGTGGGTTTGTGCGACTTTGGATGGGTTGCAATGCGACAATTTTGTATTACCGTGGTGGACAATATGAAAATGCAATGGGCGAAGGCAGAGGGCGAGTGTGTAATACGTGGAGGACATTTGGTTAGTGTTAGAAGCGAGAGAGATCAGAAGATTGTAGATAGTTTGCTTGTCAATAGGTAAGTAAATATGTATATTGCAAAGCAGTTGATCTACCAACAAAAATTGATTAAGTAATGCTTTTATTCTTTGTACTTTTTAACTTTGTTGGACCACTTGTTATGCTCAAATTTCTTTTATTAGTTTTTTTACATCCTTTTTATCCTCTATCTATTGAGAAAATGGATATATTACATTTTTAGTAGTTTGATAAGTTGTTCGTGTATACTATATTTATATTTCCTAAAATTTCGAATTTGCAAAACACTCTTAATAATAATAAATATACTTATTACTGTAATCATCACTTAACAAACGAGTCTTTTTTTTATTCATTCTTCAAACAGACTGATAAACCGAATTTTCGACATAGTTTATGTTTTATTGTATACAAGCCTGGCTAACTTAGGTCTTCGGGGTAAAACTACATAATCCCTTTCGGCTACCAGTGTATGTAGGGAACCGCAATAAAAATTTGAAAATTTCCGTTCACTCTTCAACTGACGTTTATCATTTTTGTTGCATGTTAATCGATAAGTATTTTACCACTCAAAAAAGAAATTGATCTTATAAGCAAACTTGACCAAGCATTAGAACCTTAGTAAGTTGCTTTATTAGCAACTAAGTATTAATTATTACCAATTACACCGTAGAATATCAGTGAATTTTGTAAGAAAATGCAAAGAATAATAATTCTAGCCTTACACTCCTTTCCAATGTAAATGTCATCTGTGATTTCTGAGCTCGATTTTTAAAACGAATTTCAGTTATTTCGTGTATGAATGCTAGTTTCTTTCAGCGTTAATATGCTAAATTTTTATGCCTTTAAATCCCTTATATGCTATAGTAATAAATAAATAAGTAAATAAATAAATATGCCTTTATATTACGGAAAAAAAAATTACAATAACAATTATAAATGCGGCGAGAGCCTATGGCTACTCTATCTAACCGCACACTTAAAAGTAGTACTTCAAAATAATATAGTAACTATAATTAGGCTTATAAAACAAAACGATCCTACACAGACATAATCATATCATACATTTAATCAAGTAATATAGTTAACCAAAAAGTAAAAAAAAGAAAAAAAACATGATTTTCGTAAAATACTAAACTATAAACAACTATTAAAATGGAGTTTGGCAGCTTTTTTGAAGGAAGCAAGTGAGTGCTTACACTTCAGATCATGAGGCAATGCATTATAGATTTTAACACCGGTATAGCTAAATGAGGCTTGAAATTTGGTAGTTCTATGCTTTGGGATACAAACATTTTTTAGAATGACGCATATCACAACCATGAATGCTACTGCAGCTTACCAGCTTCTCATACAAGTACCTGGGGACTCTACTGGGGACTTTATAAATGAGACTAGCCATATAAACTTTGAATCGTTCTTGCAGCCTTAGCCATTGAGATTCGATAAATAATGGTGTTACATGGTCATATTTTTGCTTACAATAACTAAATTTAAGGCAAACATTTTGTAATTTTTCAAGCTATATTTACTTCTTTGAGCAAGGGCTGGCCAGAATAAAACGGTTTCATAACTGATTACTGAGAGGACTAATGATTGAGTTAACTTTAACTTAATGTAATGCTTCTATTAACAATAATACACTCTGGAATTTAGCCAGTTTTATCAGGAACCATGACAGAATTCATTCTTAGAATACTGTGATTGCACTAGTCTGTTCGGAGCATACATTCTCGAGCTTCAGCGAGTAGAATAATTGTTCATTGAACGTTTTTATCAAGATTCATTTTGAAGGTGGCGAACATTGCTACAATAGTAATAACTAAATCTTCGAACTTGCAATGTCTTTATTTTTACGTTTAACACGACGTTTCGGTTGGTGTGCCTCTCCAACCGTTATCAAGTGTAAACTGATCAGTTTGTAAGTTCGACGATTAAGTTATTACTAAGATTGATTTTGTCTGCCTTTGATTTTCATTTAATTAAAAAGCCAAGGTACCATTTATATGATACCAATCTGGTATTTCTATGTGGTACCTGTGGAATTGTAAAAATTATTTTATTGTATAAAACTAAATTATTTTTAATAAAAATTAAAAATAAAATTATGAGACAATAGTTTTATATATACAGAGCGATGAGGATGTTGAATTTTCAACTGGCCATAGAAATTCCTTTTAGAAAACACGAATCCGTTAAAACAATAAATTAATTATATTGTTTCTCCTTTCTGAAATCGGCAAACTTCCTATCCTTTGAGCTATTAAGTTTCTAGTTAAGATGTTATATGTACTTGTATCTCCTCTATCCATCAATCTTCGTTAACGAATGTGACGTTGCACATCCTAGTTACTAAAGGCATTTTGGCCACCGCAACAGATTACCAAATTATTTCGATATTGTGAACAAACATAAATACGATGGTTGCTTCAAAACTCTTTTATGTTTAAAAAACTAATTTAAATCTAAAAAATAAATATAATCTATAAAATATCGAGTTGTTAAAAGCTATTTTTGAACCTCACTCCTATGTAATTTGTTAAAACTTCTTGAAATTTTATTTTTATATAAATTTGCTTTCTGCAGGTAAGGATAATAATTCTATTGCAAGTCTCTACGATTATCGAATCTCCTTATAGGTTAAATTTAGATTTGGTGTTAATTTCTCAATTTCCGTTTAATTTTCCTGAATCTCTCCAAGCTTAATTTTTGGCTCGAGAAACAAAAGACCATATTACAGAAAACATAAAACAGAAATACTTCTAAATACATACTATAAATCTTCCGACAATAAAATAAAAATTGCACGCTGTCGCAATATAGGTACCCAAAATAAGGAGGCCCAGTACAGGGATCACCGTAACTATAAGAGATAGAAAGTTAATTAAATAGGATTAATTTTGCGGCTTTGGGTGCCCAATAATATGCCGCCTTGAAATCTAAAAAAATCCAAGTAGTCTCCGAGATATCCGAAAAAAAAACGACTTTTCCAAAAAAAAAAATGATATTTTCTGCTGAGTTTAATACAAAAGATTTTTAAAAATAAATGACACTTTTTCATAACACGTATCATCTTCGAGCCTAATAGTTTTTTTTTCAAATACTGACCTAGTTTTTCCATACCAAATATAAAACGTGCTTTTAATTGCAAATTTAACGGGGTATTGCAAGTTATAGTTTAGTGATATTTTAGACCTTTTTTAAGCATTATTAAATATCTTCGATGCCTCAAAAGAGAGTAGGCTTTGAAAACAAAGTGGTCGTTATAAAGACATGTTTTTTACTGTTAATGTCCAGCGATATCATTAATAAAGAGTAGAAACAAAATAGGGCCTAAGACTGAATCTTCCTTTATTACACTGGTTGCTTCCGGACTAGCTGTTATTGCTCTTGCCGGTCTTCTCAGTTGCAACTGCGTGCTATGGTAATGTTGGCTCATATACTTCTTTGCTCTGTAGCATCTGGGTGCTGAGATTGAATTAAAGGATTTTTAACTTATTTCAGGATAGGAAAGAGTAATTAGACCTCGGAAAAAGGTTGCTAGTTATCTTTGTGTGGAGCCAGACCCCGAGCCCCACTCCTCGCAGAGAAAACAAAGCTTGAGTGAGTCGGGCGGAGGAATGAGTAATCTCAGTCCTTTGGTTTCAACTGGTTCATACTAAAAGAACTGTTTTGGTGAGTAAATTTGAATTCGTCGGCGACTACCACATTACGCCTTTCCATGGCCGGTTTTCCCTTGGTTTCAGGAGAAATTCTCCTATTAGGGTGTTGTCCACACTTTATCAAGTTTGCAGTCAGAGTGCAGATAAACATTCCTTACAAAGAAGGGTGGCTTAGTGAACATCCGCAAACACCTAAAGCCTTTTGATGATCGTCTTCATGGTATTCCTGAAAATGTGTGCGCCGTAAAGCAGCTTAGAACGTAAAACCTGTTTGTAGACTATTAATTTATTACTCAAAGAGAGCTTAATGCTCCTGCAGAGAAAGGAGGAGAGCGCATGAATGGTTCCATTGCAACTAATTTGTTTTATGATGTGCGTTTTAAAGTTATTTTTTTTGTCAGAATATACTCCTAGGCATTTTACCTCATTTTTCCAGGGGACCAGCGTGCTCGAAAATGCCAAATTTGCCCTAATGCCTCTGGGTCTCTTTGCAGTCTAGCCTGTTTATTTAGCCTGTTTCTTGTTATTATTAACCTTTTAATTCTCATTGGGAAAACTATAGAGTGGGTGTTTGGGATTAGGATTCTGGTGGTTGCTAAATTAAACGATTCTTTAAATGCATTTGTTAATTGTTTTATTGAGGAATCAAAAATCAAAATCAAAACTTTTATTATCCAAAAAAAATAGACATAAAGTGGATGGATTTCGTCACAGTTTTACATGTTGGTCTAAAAAAAAAATATTGCTAACTACCTAGATAACTAAAAAAGTTATAATACTCAACTGCCTAATCAGCTAGATAGCTATCTACATCATAAAAACATTTATTGGCTAAGAATTCCTTTAACTTTCTTTTAAATATCGAAACGGTTTTGCTAATCTTTATATCATTCAGTAATTTGTTGTATAGTTTTGGACCCATTCTTAATACATTTTTTTTAGAAATGAGTAGCCTGCTATGAGACATGGACAAGTCATTTCTAGAACGAGTTGGGTAATTATGAAAACGACCATTAAGAGTAAATGAATTAAAGTTCTTAAAAACATTCAAATATATACATACACGGGACCGTCAAAATGTCACGGTGATACTCCGGCAATACACCTAAGAATCTGTTTTTGGCTAATAAATACTCGACGTGCATGCCACGTACAGCCCCACAGCTGAATACCGTACAAAATTCGTAAGTGCATAATAGCGTGGTATAGACAAATTAGTTGATTAATTTCCATTACCACTCTAAGGTTCCTAATAGCATAACATAAGCAACCGAGCTTCATTGACAACTCAGCACAATGAGATTCCCCAGAAAGTGAATCATCCAATGTTAAGCCAAGAAACTTAACTGATTTTTGGCGTTTCAAACAAACAATCGTTATCGTTGGTTATACATAAATTAATATCACTTTTTATTTGACTATGACATGCATGAAAAACCATGTAATTAGTATTTTTATTGTTCAAGTAAAGTTGATTTAAAATAAACCAATTGCTAAGTTCCTCTTAGGCTTTTCCAGCAGATACATCAATTGTTTCCATGTTCTGTCTTCGGACCAGCGCAAATGCATCATCAGCATACATGGTGATGACACTATGTGTTATTGCCAGAGGCAAGGGATTAATAAATAAAAGAAACAACACCGGGCCCAATACGGAACCTTGTGGGACCCCAATCTCCACTTTAAGGTTTTCAGACCGCATACTAGATCCGGAGCTATCCCTCACTGCTACATATTGTGAGCGATCTGCCAAAAATGATGCAAACCAGCTCAACACTACTCCCCTTCACCATATGATTTCATTCTATCCAAAAGTAAAGTGTGATCTACGCAGTCAAATGCCCTGCTGAGATCACAAAATATCCCAACAGGGCGCTCACCCGCCTCAAGAGCCCCAATTACCCCCGACAAAAATGCCAAAACAGCAGATGTCGTGGACCTACCAAACACAAAGCCATGCTGGCCTGTCGAAATAATTTGATTTTTTTTCAAATAAGCATTGCATATTCAAAAATTTTAGGAAAACAAGAGGTTAAGGCTATGATAGGTCTGTAATTGTCAGGCATAACTCGATCCCCTTTTTTAAATACCGGTATAACTTCAGATCAGTTAATGGTTTAAGGCAAGCCCCAGCAGTATTCTTAAGAATATATAAAGGAATATATACAAACTCTATTTCTTCAATAGAGTTTGGAGTTTGGATTGTATAATTTTCTGCAAGTATATTTTTAAATATTTCCCAGTTGGTAATAAGTTTTTCAGAATACGGATCCTGCATAGAGGTTTGAGCTACAATGATTAGGATTGGGGTATGATCAGAGGAACTAAGGGAGTCCATATTTTCAACCAGAATGTTATGGCTTGAGTTTTTTTGTGACAGCTATATCTAGAATATTAGAATTGGTATTTTCACTTATGTATCTTTCCAGTGTACGCCCGGCTTCTGTCTCTGCTCTGCATCCCCATCTCCTATTTTTTGCATTCCAATCCCCCGCCGCTATGGTATGGATGTCTTCTCTAACAAAAGTGTCTAATATTTCTGTTAAGTATTGAGATGGTGGCTTATATACTACGATGATGAGAACCTCTTTGTTTCCTACGAATTGCTGTGTTTTTTATTGCCGGGCTGTATTACGTTGCGGTACTTCTTGGTGGGTAATGTTTCTTTTGATTAGTATTACTGAACCCCCGCCCACTACGTTCGGCCTGTCGTTTCAATAAACTTTGTAGTTTGTATTTTGAGTTTAGTGTGCGGTCTTAAGAAGGTTTCTTGAATCAGCGCTGTGTCAATTTTGTTATTGTTAAAGAACTCACAAAGTTTGATGCGTTTTGCGTAAAGCGACTGCGCGTTCCTACTGATAATATTCAAGCATTTGGCAAAAAATCGGTTTATTTTTAAATTTATTGAAATCAAATGTACATACATTATACTCTCGAAAAGTAAAATCAAATACTTGCCAGGCGACCGAAGGCGGCTCATCGACGAGAGAAAGGTGTTGCCATTATTTTAAATAATTGCGTAATGGTCAATTCCCCAACCTGTATATATTTATTTTTAAATCAGTTTTTGAAGTCTTATATTAATCTAATTTTGATAAAAGTATGTTTTGAAAAATATATACTTTTTGACAATTGACAATATTTAAAATATTATTGAGCCAATAAATAAACACACCAATACATGGATTTTAAAAAATTATGGCAAAGCTTAGTGCCGTTTCACATGAGGCGTACGACGCGTCCTACGTGCTACGCCAGAATCTCGGTTGGCATTGACTCTATTGGTACGTTTCAGATGCAAGCGTTTCAAGCGCGCGTGTACGCCAGCGTGAAATATACGGCGCGGGCTCCACGCCTGGCCCGACGTAGGTACGCCAGGCGTAAGGGCATGGTGGAAAGTGTACCCATTCACACGCGACGACGCGCGCTAGAAGTGGGGGCATTTGTAGTAGCCGTGCTGTTGCCTAATTTCCTTTTTTTTTTCTTCAGTTCACATTCCGTGTATTTGTATTTTGTATCGTGGTATTCGTGGTTCAATAATGTGATTATTCTTGCCGGATCATCCTTCAACTGTTCAACCCTCAATTCAATGGATCTCGTCGACACAGAATTGATGATTAGTGCTATTGAGGAAAAAAAAATTTGGGACGTTTCCCATGAAAATTATAAAAACAGAGACGCTAGGGAAAAATCTTGGGTGGATATTGCTGCTGCTATTATTCCCAATTTAAAGGATTTAGATGACAAAGAGAAGAAAACAGCAGTTATGTACATGTAAAAAGTTTATATATATAGGTACACCATATTGTATGCTAATTTATTCTACAATCTTATAATGTAAATCTGTGAATGTGTTGCCAGTTGCCAAATATCTGAAATAAAAAAAATCTTCATGGATTTATTTTTTTTTAGTTGTTAAGCTACAAAAACGTTGGAAAACCGTAAGAGCACTCGTTGTCGTGCTAAAGAAAAAGCTTTGAAAAGCGGATCAGCAGCAAAAAAAGGTGTCAAATAAACATATTATGAGAATTTGAGGTTTTTGGAGAAATCTATGGAACTCAACAGGTAGTTTTAAACGATTTTATTTCACTTGGGACCTAAAAAAAACATACATTTTTCAGCACCGAAGCAAATTTTACTGAGGCCACTCCACAATCAGATGACCAAAAAAGTAACCAAGAAGATGATGACCATTCGGATGAAGAAATCGATGATGGGAAAATCCAAGCTAAACGAGTAAAATCACTTTTTGAGAGAAAATGGGCTCCCAAAAAAATGCATTAGAAGAAGGCCTGGTTAAATTTAAAAAAAAACTATAGGTGAAGACAAATCATTTTTGGACTCATTATTACCGACTCTTCGGAACTTCAATCAGGATCAAAAGCTGCAATTCCGAATTGAAGTATTGAATTTATTGGTTAAACTTAAAAAAAAAATCCCAGTACAACCTGCAGCAATAATTACACAGGAACCCTATCCTCCAAACAATATTTATTATTGTCAACAACCTACGTCATCTGCATCAAGTGGATTTACTTCAATACCAACGATTTCCCCTGGGGCATACGACATTATATCGTCGCCACAATCAAATACATCTACTTCAAGCCAACCACCTGACCAGTATATGAACATTCCTGCCCACACTCAGTTGCCATAATGTAGTTAAAAATGTAATATTATGTATCGCAATAAATAATATTCAATAACTATCAGTAATATACATTATTAACTTACCTGAGAGCTACACACAGTTGTTCGGTCGCCAATATAGATAGCCTAACTACATTTTTATGAATCAACTTGAATTCTAGTTTTACATTCAATTCGCCGAAGGTCGTAGTACTTATCCGAAAGTAATTAAAAAATTTCCTTGGATGCTCCCTCAACTCCGAATATAGGGTTAGAAATGCACCTTTTAGTAACCTTTGGCTGACAATAGGATGTACCCAAAATCGTCTTTTTCTTGCTATTTTTCTCTGAATTAAACAATATGCTGCCACGGCAACAACGCCCGAGGTACACAGTTGCGCGTCCATTTTGATACTGATTCACTATCCCCATGTGAAAAGAAAGTTGACGCTCTACGCCCTACTCGCAGCGTAGGCCGTAGGCGCGTTGTACGCCTCATGTGAAACGGCACTTATATGTCTATGTGGGCAACTTATCCGTATAAATCGATATTCAATTGTTTGCCCTTTTTGGTTTTATAAAATCTTTCTTTTTTAATACATGGTATACTAAACTTGTTTTACAATTTTTTTTAAGTGAAATCTCAAATATTTTTCACCAAAGGCCACTGAAATCGCATATCCAATTCTCTCAATACAAACCACTAACAACACCTAACATAGAATAATGTACACAAGAGAATTACGAGACAATAATATAATAAATGCTTTTTGTTGGCTGTGATGACGCTTACGACAGTACAACGCTCCAGGGAAAGCTTTGCTTTCATGCTCTGTCGGATTATCCAATAGAGTCGAAGTTTCTGTATTATCTGCTGAATTTGAATTGGGTTCAACGCGCGGTTTATATTAATATTCTATCGTAAACGGTTTAAATAGTGACTGCGCTGGGCGGGATTTTCAAGTTGACAACTGGGAACTGAAAGATATTCGGCTTACGATGATGTGTATATACAAATAGCGGTTATGTGTTCGCATTGATGTCGAAAATGGGAAAAGTTTGAATGGCATAAAAAGTTTAAATGTACTTGGTTAAGTTAAATTTGCTTAAATTTATGCTTTAAGACGGATTGTGAAGTAAATTACCCTTATCTTAAATAAGTATTATAAGTAGTTATTTGGGTAAGCTGTACTTTTTTCCATCTAAATCTTATGTTTAAACTTTTAAATGGGAAATGGAATTTTCCTTAGTCGTCTGAAATAAATTGTATTACGTTTTTTAGCATATTTTTATTACAATCCTTTTTTTTAATAGAATTCACTGGCACAAAAAGGCAAACCCTATGATAACTAGTCAGTAGCGCCAGTACTACGAAGATGTCTGTGGGTACCTTTTTTAAAGTTCCGCAAGTTGTATTTTTAGGGAAAGACGTACTTTGGAAGTTGATTTCACAGTCTTGCGCTTCTCCATATAAAGCAGTTCCGATATAGTATCGTAATAGGCACACATATACAGTTTCGGCAACCCGGCAAGTCAGCTGTTCTGTTTTCAAACTGTTTTGCTAGCATAATTTTGTAGTTATATCCAAAATTAATTGATAATTTTAGTGTACTTCTGATTGTGGCCAGTTAATATGGTATAATCAATGACAGCAAGTTTTCTGGTAAGGTATTTTGTGCAAAAAACAAGTGTAAACAACATAAAAATAGTGTGATTATCAGCCCAGTGTTGCCAGCATTCTTTTAAATTGGAATTTTCTGAATTACCTTTTTTTTCATGGAGTGTGACGTCTGCAAGGACAAAAACAGAAAGGTTTTTGAATGCGATTGATGCCGGACACAACCAAGTGCAAGCTTAACTTTTTTGAGAAGTTAAAGTTTTACAATTTAATTCTCGAGTCATGATATTTTACCTTAAGGAATGTTGGACTTTTGAGAGACTTGTACTTTGCCGAGGAATAATATTAAAGGTAAAACTCAGATTATCTCTGGAACGAATGAAATTACTTCCTTACTGAAAAAGAAAATTGAAGATTTGGAAAACATCCAGAAAAAAATGCAATACCATGCCTATGACATACAGTAATGCTTTATCTTTAAATAGGTGTAGCTGATTTGAATTGCTGAATACGTGTAGTAGAGACAAAAATTTTACTTAAACCTGTTGGAAAATGCAGTAGAACTACTGATCCTTGAGATTATTGAAGACAATCCTCATGAATTTAACTTGGAAACAGTTTTTCAACAAGATAGCAAGGCACAGGGCAAGAACAAGGCACCGCATCACTTTATCAGAAATGTTAAAGAATATTTGAATAATACTTTCCCTAATCCGTGGATTGGGCTTCGATGGCCTACCGAGTGGCCAGCCAAGTCTCCTGATTTTGACTGACACCTCCGGATTTTTTTTTATAAGGCTACTTGAAACAAAAAGTCTACGTCACCCAGCCAGAATATATCTTAGATCTACGTCAAAGAATAATCGATGCATGTCGCAATATTAATGTTGCCACTTTCCAAAATGTTCGTTAAGAGTTCTCCAATACCTTATTTTACTATCTTGAAGTTAATGGGGCACATTTTCATCATCTTTTGTAGTGAAATAGTTACTAATAAATTTCTGTGTTACCTAAAAATAAGAATTTGAAAGGCTGCCATTGTGCCATGAGTAGAAGTAATAACTTAATATTCTAGGATCATAAAGCATTCAGTGGGAGCTTTCAAACGACGTATCGGATGACCCCCCTTTCTATTAATAAACCTAATAATTTTATTTTTTTAAATGGGGTCCCGCTGCCATTTATAATTTTGCAAAAAGAGCCAGGTAGTAGCCAAAAAGTAGTATTTAGGTTTCTAATTATGTGTGTCAAATTTTAAATTTTTATATAAACGCATTTAAAAGATAAGAGGGAGAGGAGACAATTAAGAGTCGTACTGTATAAGTTTAATCAAATAGATATTATATTTAACAAAACAATGATATAATACGTACTTTAAATAGAAAATTAACAGCCAGCGACATACTGACTATTGTCTCCTGCACAGTTTGACTCATAGGTTGTCCAAGCTTTAAATCCAGGTACCTTTCCTTCAGCTTCGGTTTGTTTATAGATTAAAAGAATACAGGTTATATCTTCTGTGATATCATCGCTTAATAAACTATTGCAGCTTATTCCACAACCCATTCCTAGAGATAAAGATATTTACTATTCAGGATGCCAAATTTTAGTCTATTTTGGTTAAAAAATCAACGACTAATAAACAAGCTCAAAGGAGTTTCTGATTGAATTATAAAAGAGGAGAAGTTTATTTAAAGTTTTGAGTAGTTGCGTAAATAGGCAGCAGAAAATAACAGATAATATAGGAATCTACCTTTGTGTTAATACGTTTCGGCAATTTATATTATCAACCTCAGGATGCTAAGTTTTTTTTTACAATAAGATACAGCTCTTAAAAAAGTATGGAAAAATTAGGATTATACTGAGAACTATATTAAAAATGACCCAAAACAATTTTGGAAATTTATACAGGAAAGGCGAAGAACGTCTAGAACCCCCGGGTTAATGAGTTTTAACAATACCAGTTTAACTAACCCTGATGACATAGTCAATGCATTTGCCGACTTTTTTGGTAATGTTTTTAATCAATCTCTACCCTCCCCTCGTTTATTTAATGATGATGTCTTTTCTTAAAATATAACAGTTTCAAAACTGAATCATGCAGATGTGCTAAATGCTCTTAAAAAACTTAAAAACAAAGAAAATTCTGGTTTCGATGGTGTGCCATCCTATCTATTACGTGATTGTGCCTCTGCATTTGTGAAGCCTCTCTGTACTATCTTGTACTCTTGTACTTGTCTCTTTATACAGGGTGGCCAGATAAGAATACAAAGTGCTGTATTTTGGAAACTATTCGTCGTAGAGACTTCCGGTAAAAAACTTTATTATTAGAGTGGCTAAAAGAATATCGTGGGAAATATTTTCAGATTTCTAAGATGGTCGCCAGGGGGCGTAACCGCCATCTTAAACTTTTTAAGTGATTTTTCACTGAAATCTACCCAGTAAATGTTACGAAAAAATATATGCTTTTTAAAGCTCAGTTTTACTCGAGTAATTTTTGTTTAACACTTTGTGACGTATCTATTAAAATAAAGTGGTGGGAGGTAATTCAATGTTTTTTAAATAAACAGCTGTAACTCCTAAACGACTGGATGGATTTTAAAAAAATTTGGTCTCGTTGGAAAAAACATTTATTGCTCCATCAAATCCGTCTAATCTGTGATATGTCTAGTTCTTAGTAATGCCGCTAGAGCGCGTTTTTTGATTGTAATAACAGAAAATTGCAAAATTCTCTAAAAAATTAAATGCAATAATATAATTTTTTTTTCATAAAAATGTAGCGAAATGATATCTAAAAAGACCAGTGAAAACCGTATCTCAATATCTTATTCGTAGCCTGAAATATCGACGCGTATGGACATAATAACAAAAATTATTGATTTCGAAATAAAAGTAATGCCTCCTTAAATGCTCGAACTGTCTTCCATCAAACTTAATGCATTGTTGGAGCCGCTTATGCGTGCACATTACAGCAGCTTCAATTTCTGCTCTTGACAGGCTGTAAATGGCTTTTTATATTCCTATTTTCATGTCGTCTCTAGTTATTGGTTGAATTTGGTAAACAATATCTTTCAACCGACCCCATAGGTATAAGTCCAAACAGGTGAGGCCTGAGAAGGAAATAGACTTCCTCGCCCAATCCACCTCTGTTGAAATCTTAAATCTACATGTTCTTGCACATTTCTTGATAAATGTGCTGGGCAACCGTCTAGTTGCAAAAACATATTTTGTCGTAATTGCAGGGGTATATTTTCTAATAAAAGAGGCAAATGATTCACGGCACCATTAGTGGTTGATCAAAGAAATAGGGACCTATAATAGTTTCGCCCAGAATGCCACACCACACATTGAGACTCCAATGGCCTTGATGTTACACCTCCCGCAACCAGTGAGGATTTTTGTCACACAAATAATGCATATTATGCAAATTAATGTTTCCATCACTCCTAAAAGTGACCTCATCTGTCCAAAGAATTTCGGATAAAAATTCTTTATTTTTACTAATGCTGCCCAACATCCAATGACAATAATCTAACCGTCGGTCAGTCTCCGTGATTCAAGGTTTGATGTAAAACCATATGATATGGGCGCAGTCTAAAAATTTGAAAAAAACACATTGCGAAATATATAAAGTAGTATTTTTTGTGACATAAAAATTTACCTGTAATCCTTTAAAATGTTTAGAATAGAGTGAATGAGACATTGCGCTCGTACTAACGTAGGGATTGAATTCCACGTATGCTAAGACATTAATAATATTGTCTTCCCTTGTTCTACCCGAGTGTCTTCGCAAGTGAGGTCGAAAGCTGACAGTATTGCGCAAATGCGGAAAAATTTTCGCATCGCGTAAACGCCGATTTGGATATCGAGCTTTGTATACTTTTTGAGCCAATGTCGCATTTTGAAGACATTCAAAATATACCGCAATCATATCGACAGCTTCATCATTTGTAAAGGGCATTTTAATAGTTTTAACGCTTAGTATGTGCAACACAAATTGGACTGCCTAATTTTAATATTTATTGGTAAGTTGATTTTAGGCATTTCTTTTTTCCTCCATGGCCTACTCTTCAATATTCTGCCTACCTTGCACTTGCATTTTATATGCATTGATTTTTTGCACAAAGAATATTTTAATTATTTAAAAATTATTAAATTAAGATATTTTATAATCGAACCTTGAAAAAGACAAATAAATAACAATAAATATCGGTGTAATAGCGTCTTATTAAAATAATATAATAACTAAATATTCTTTCTTTGATATTTCAGGCTACGAATAAGAGCAATTAATGTTTTTTCCAACGAGACCAAGTTTGTTAAGATCCGTTCAGTCGTTTAGGAGTTACAACTGTTTATTTAAAAAAACATTGAATTACCCCCCACCACTTTATTTGAATAGATACGTCACAAAGTTTTTAAACAAAAATTACTCGAGTAGAAATGAGCTTTAAAAGGCGTATATTTTTTCGTAACATTTACTGGGTAGATTTCAGTGAAAAATCACTTAAAAAGTTTAAGATGGCGGTTAAGCCCTCTGGCAACCATCTTGGAAATCTAAAAATATTTTCCACGGTATTATTTTTGCCACTTTAGTTATAACATTTTTTACCGCAAGTATCTACGATTAATAGTTTCCAAAATACAGCTCTTTGCATTCTTATCTGGCCACCCTGTACAAGCACCTGTCCTTAAGATTGGAAATTTGCCAAAATATGTCCCATCTTTAAATCGGGAGAAAAAATGTGGTGGAAAACTATCGTCCAATTTCTATACTATTAAACTTCTCTTTAAGTCTTTAAAATTTACCTATTTGATAGCCTCTTTTACCAAGTAAAAGATTTAATTTTACCAATGCAGCATGGTTTCTTTCAATCCAGATCTACAGTATCATCATTTCTTCAGACTACATATGAGGCTATAAATAATAAATGTCAACTAGACATAATTTACACAAACTTCGCCAAAGCCTTTGATAAGATGGACCATGGACTTCTGGCTCAGAAACTTATCAGGTTTGGTTTTCATTTTAATCTTGTACAATTTTTTGCTTCCTATCCGGCAGATGGATACCAGTTTGTAGAGTATAATGGGCTTAGTTCATATGCTTATAAAGCATATAGCGGTGCTCCTCAGGGTAACAATCTTGCTCCATTTTTTTTTCCATTTTTATCAACGACATATCTGTTAACATTTTAAGCAATAGTCTTCGCATTGTAACTAGTTGGGATGAATGTTTGCTTCTCCTAAATAATATTAATTTAATCAACAACTGGTGCCAGCTTAACAGGCTTCCGCTCAATATTGAAAAGTGTAAAAAAAATACATTTCTTTGCTAAAAAATGGAATTACCTTTGATTATACATTAAATGGTACAATTATTTCTAACTATTATGTTCGTGATTTGGGTGTCACTGGTCATATCGATAATATCATACAGTCATCTTCAAACTCTCTTGGTTTTATTATAAGAGCTACATCAGAAATTTCAATAATATATCAAGTAGAATCATCTTATTCAATTCTCTAATAAAATCGCGATTACTTTATGCGGCTCTCTATTCTGGTATCCAAACTATACTGTTCATATTGTTAGACTTGAATCTGAAACATATCGCTTTTAACAATGATAGAATTTATCCCGAACAAGAATACGTTACTCAGTAGATTTAGTATGCTTTCCTTCAATCAGAAAACCATTTGTACAGATTTGCTTTTCTTTTCAAATTATGTAATGGTCAATTAACTGCCCGGAATTTGTAGCAGCTCTACACTTTGTTGTGCCCTACATTAATACTAGAAGACAAAGCATTTTTTAATTACAAACATATAGTACAAATTTAGCAAAGAAAGAGCCTTTATACAGAGCATGCTCTTGGTACAACTTGGTCCATTTGAGTCTGGATATCGATGTCTTTAATATGTATTCTCGTCATTTAAAAAAATTGTTGTCAAATTATTTATTTAGTTAGTATGCCTCTTATATATTTTTTGCTTGAACATATTTTATGATAACCTATTAGTTATGTTTTTATATATGATTATTATTATTTTTCGTGATATATGCATTGTTATTACTTATATTGTCTTAGTGAATAGGATTAGATTCCTGTTAGACAATATATTTGAATTATTTATTACTCTTATGTTTTGTCTCATCTCATTGTTCTTTTAAAACACTTTATGTAAACACGGAAACAGATTTGTATTTTATTTTCTACGGATCTTCAACTCTCAATTTCTCTCTCTATTTTTTTTCTAAAGTGAGTTCAAATGGAAAAAAAATTAAAGATGATGAAATTAATTTTAACTTACTTTTAACAAAAACTTACCTGGAGAGTCTCCCGATTGACACCAATACAACGAACTGATTTGAAATATTCCATAATCATAAGTTTGTTGATTAATAGCGGTGGTATCAAAGTTAGACTCCGCATCTGCAATGCAAACCCAAGTCGCAATTTGATCTTCGGGAACATTATTGTTTCTTAAGGTTTTTGCTAATTCACACTTGTCGTAAATTTTTGCATCTAGGAGGCTTACTCCAAGACCTAGAACATTTTTTAGAATATTATGGCTTAAGTGGTGAATTATTTAATGTTCTAATGTGTCTTTAAAAATTATGTAGAGAGAAGTTGTTAATCATCTTTTTATATTAAGATTGAATTTGATCTTACGTCAACTGACCGACTAAGACAATTAGCAAGAGATCTAATGATTCAAAAGATGCCAAGCTAAATAATATTTTATTTGAGTGTAAACAAAAATATCTGGTTTATTGTCAACGACATTCTGGCATTGGCAGAAACAAAGGTGAAACCTTCAACAACAAATATTCACCTCATTTATCCTGGATACGATCTACACACCCGATTTCGACTAAACTCGTCAAGAACGATTTGAGTTGCCAGCGGGAGGAAACGCTTGAACCTGCGGACTTCGACGTCATGTGGTTCAAAATAATAGCCAGTGGTGCCACGAAATTTATCTGCTGTATCTACAGACCACCAAGCGACACCCAATATAGACGGCTCTTTTTGAACCTGGTTGATTGCATTAACCATCTGCAAATTGACTACCCAAGCGCAGAAATCATCGCCATGGGTAATTTTAACGTTCACAATATCAATTGGCTGCGCTTCTGCAACAAGAACGACGATGAAGGACGAGAAGCTGAGCTATTTGCCACCATATGCGGGCTTACGCAGCTTGTGGAGGAACCTACCAGAATCCCCGATCGAGACGGCGAGTTCGCGAGTCTTCTGCGACCCTGACTCGTACACTGTATCAGTACATGCCCCCCTAGGAACATCGGACCACAAATTGATAACAGTCTCTTGCTAGTTGGAGGTTAAAACGCAAAATCCTCCGATGCCGCGGAAGGTATGGTACTATAAAATCAGCAAAGTGGAACCATCTTCGGAAATTTTATCGCTCATTCCCTTGGAAAGAGGTCTGCTTTAGAACCAATAACATCTCAGAATGTGCAATCCAAATTACAGAGACGATCTTGGCAGGAATGGAAGGTTATATCCCTTTTTCTTCTAAATGCAGATCAAACAACAAGCAATGGTTCAACCTGAATTGCAAAAAGGCAGTAAACACTAAAAACGCAGCATATCACAAATGGCGTCAACATCCTTCCATCGAGAATCGGAGGATTTTAGCCTCCAGAAATAGCTGCTGCGCCTTGCCACCCCTAACAGCAGATGATGGTTTTATCGCGGTAACAGCAAGGGAAAAAGCCAACTTACTGGGTAAACTCTTCGCGTCCAATTCTACTCTGCACTCGCAAGGCAAAACACCGCCATATTTGCAAGGGTGAATTCATCGATGGGAGAAATTTCGTTGCCCCAACGAATTATAAAAAAAAATTCTTAAAAGCTTCTGGACCTGATGGAATTCCAGCCCTAATACTAAAACGTTGTGCAGACGAATTGACTCCTCCCTTATGTAGACTGTTCACGACATCGTATAAACAGGGCCAATTTTCAACAAGCTGGAAAACTGCTCGAGTGCAAGCTGTACCAAAAAGGGTAAGAAGATGATGCCCTCCAATTACCGCCCGATTGCACTGGTTCCAGTAAAATCGAAGATTATGAAGAAAGCAGTCAACCAACAACTGTTAAGATATCTGAAATCATCTGGACTAATTAGCGATTATCAATACGGCTTCCGAAAGCTGAGATCCACCGGCGATCTTCTGGCTTACGTCACACACTTGTGGACGGAGGCCATGGAGAAGCACGGCGAGTCCCGCTCAGTCGCTCTTAACATTTTCAAGGCATTTGACAGAGTGTGGCATGAGGGACTACTAACCAAGCTCTCCTCAATCGGCATACAAAACTCATCATTGATTGGATCAAAAGTTTTCTTGAACAACGAACAATCCAAGTAGCCGTCGATGGACACCTCTCCGACAAATTTAACATTAACGCTGGAGTCCCTCAAGGATGCATTCTATCCCCCACCATGAACCACTGTCAATCCAATCTACAGCTTTGCGGACGATAGCACACTTATTTCCACATTTAAGTCCGCCAAACCAACGACAGCCGCAAGTTCTCAGAATCTTAGGCAGCAACAAGTAGCTTCAATCAACAACGATATTAGAGCAATCTTGGAGTGGGGCGGTAACAATCTTGTCAATTTTAACGCTAAAAAAACGCAGGCTGCAGTATTTACGATAAAGACTAGGTGGCCCGGAGCTGGTTATGGCAGGGAAAACATTGCCAATGAAATCATCTTTACATCTTCTAGGAGTCGAGGTCACCAACAGTGTGTCCTGGCATGACCACGTTCCGATGTCGCCAGGGCGACTTCCAAAAAATTTGGAGTGCTTTTCAAAACGAAAAAACTGTATACACCAGAACAGCTGCTGACTCTTTATAAAGCTCAAATACGCCCTTCCCTCGAGTATTGCTCGCATGTCTGGAGCTCTGCACCCAAGTATAGTTTAAACCTGCTGGATTCTATACAGAAGAGAGCTGTTCGTCTTATCGACAAACCAGAACTGACAAAGAGTCTGGATAGTCTGGAGCACAGGAGAAAGGTGGCTGATCTCTGTTTATTCTACCGGTATTATCACGGTAAATGCTCCTCTGAGCTGGCAGGCCTGATTCCACCCAGGGCTGTTCCGGCAAGAAGGACGCGTCTAGCTGTTGCGGCTCATCAACATCGAGTCTACCTGCCTACCCCAAGGACGTCGCTGTATCGGGACTCATTCATCTGGAGAACATCTTCTTTGTGGAACGGGCTTCCACCTCACATATTTCCCGACGCATACAACCTACAGCGATTCAAGATAAACGCCCACAAATATCTTCGCGCAAGCAGCACTCCAAGAGTGACATAGGACTTTCCTCTTGTGCTTGTGTTTACCATAAAAAAAAAATACTCTTTTGATGACCAATTTTAAAAAATCATGCTGAAAAACTCTGAAAAACTCGGTAAAGATTATTCGCATTTTCAGGAAGATGAGAATTGTTAGAAAATACAAAGTTTTCTATCAACAAAAGCAGGCTAATGACTAAATCGTAACAACCCAACTATTTGTAATTATACCCCAAACTAAACTAAATTAAATCATTAAAATTGAAAACATGTAGAAGTTGGATAAGCACAATTAAATACAAAACATTTAAAAGACAGTTTACAGATTAAAATCTGGTAGAGTACAATAACACTTTTTAAATTATAAAAGAAAAAACAAATGGATACAAGCATAAACATATGCTTAAAATACAATTGCTAGGTTCTCAATTAGGTGGGTAAATACATATTCAAAATCTTCTGTCAAAAAACACTCCCTTGATATATAAAGACTCCTCCAATAAAAGAGTTTTTAATTTTCCTCTAAACTGCCTGACAGAAACAGCACGCCTAATATTCTCAGGAAGATTATTAAATATTTTCCTTCCCTCATATATAAATTATTTGTGAGTATAAGTACTTTTTGGTATCGGTAATGAAACAGTAATTCTTGTCTGGTTCGAAGGTTAGCTCTGTTATTATTTATTTTCTAATTGCAGTGTTTATAGACAAGACTAGCTGTCTCAATTATGTATACCGAAGCGAGAGTCAAAATTCGGAGTGTTTTAATGCGGTCTATAAGACTTTCTCTGGTGAACATTTGCCATGAAACGAACTGCTTTTTTTGAAGTATAAAAGGGTTTTTATTAAATATTGGCTAGCTGAACCCCAAAAAGCGATGACATGAGATTCAAAAAGAGAAAAATAGACTGTCCTAGCCATTTCAACTCCCAACTCCAACCTAACACACCTAACTGCAAAACATCTCGAAGAAAGTTTTTTGCCTAATTTAAAAATATGGACTTCAAAACGCAGTTGGCTATCAATGTGAACTCCTAAAAATTTTGATACAGTTTTATTGTCAAGAGGATTATCCCCAAGTTTTATATTTTTTATATCGCATTTAAAACTTCGTATATTAGATTTGCTAACATTAAAAACAAGGCGGTTTGCATCACATCACCTTTTAATTTTGGTGACGTTTTCTGAGATTATTTTTTCAAGAGCTTTTGAGTTTTTGTGGTGCCATACAACAGATGTGGCATCCGCAAAGATATTTAAATGAACGAGATCGTTAATATACATTAAAAATAACAGGGGACCTAATACCGAACCTTGAGGTACGCCGCAATTAATTCCAACCAAAATAGATTGGCTTCCATAACTTAAGTAAAACTTAAACCATCCTCCCTAACGCTCCATCCTCCGCAGCAGAATTTTGTGATCGACATAGTCGAAAGCCTTCGACAGATCACAAGATACTGCCGCTATAGACTCACCTCCATTAAGCTTAGAGTATACCCTATCCAAAAAAGAAAAAATAGGGTCATATGTACTTTTAGAGGACTGGAATCTATATTGCTTCGAAGTTATGAGCTTATATTTTCTTAAGTATTTCCACATGCGCTTTATTACCTCTTTCTCAATAACCTTCAAAAGTGTAATAGTAGGGAAATTGGCCTGTAATTTGCAGGATCACTTGTAGCTCCACCCCTGTAAAGCGGGATAACAATCGACGATTTAAGACACTCGGATAAATTATCTGTCTCAAAAGAACTGTTGAGATGTACAATGAGAAGTGCATCATGTGGTAGTTTCGTTAAGATTTCCGCCGTAATCTCGTCATTGCTGCATGATTTTTAATTTTTTATATAATTGAGAGCCTCTAATACCTTCTACGACTCAACATTTTTAAAATGAAAGGAGTTTTGAATCTATATCTGGCTGAAGCCAACCTGAAGAGGAGTATTTTCATGTACCTAATTAATCCATTTTATTTTCCTGTAGAGAAAATTTGCTCCATGGAGGCACTTTATTAGCACTCTGTTCGCCAGTTTTATGTCTAAGGGATCTTATATTTTGAAGCATCATTACTAATTCTACATTATTTTCTAGGTCGTCTCTTTTGGGGAACAAGGTGGTAGAAAGTTTTTAGATGTGCTCCCTCCATCTGACATATTCAGAAGCGGTTCGTTAATCTTAGAGTTAATTTCAATTTATTTATTTGGCAGTAGTCTGAATATTTATTTGTTTTAGAGAAGTAAAATTAAAATCTCTAAAATTATATAAAAAATTTTGAATAAAAACTGTCATTTTCTTTAAACCCTTACTGTTTAGGAATATACGTTTGTTAAAGGAGTATGAATATCTAAATTTGTCATATAAGTCCAAGAAGTTTATATTTGCTGCATACTGTCTAAGATCTGTCACCACACTAATAATTCCAATATTAATAAACTCCATATTTTAATAACGAAAATATGCCTCGTGTTTAGCTGGAACTGTGCATATAATAAGGTAAGTGTAGAAACACATACCGGACAGTAGGGTTACATCACTTATATCAATATTAAAATTATTAACACCAGCCAACACCACCACGAAGTCACTCATTGTCAACTCTGAAATAAAAGATTGTTGGTCATTCACAACTCCCTGAAATATTGCATTAGGTTTGCAGATAACCTGTATATTATAATTTGAAGATAACTGATTTTCAAAATGAGGATACAAATATTTTCCTTATTCGTCCGTTAGTATAAGAATCCTGTTTTTATGTTAAGGTTCTTTATGTTTGTTATATTTATTACTGTTGTTGTAATTTATGGTATTGTTATTTCTATTGCTATGTTTATCCCTATCATGAGTAATTTTATTGTTATTTTTGTTGTTTTTACTACCCCCACTATTTTCGCTGTTTTGATTTTTAGGATTTGCCAACTTACTTTTGTGCTGTACATCTTCTTTAGTTGGATCAGTTAGTTTTGCATATTCTCCTTTTAGTTCTTTTAATTAATTTTCAAAACTTTTTTTCTCTTCTTCATATAGACAAAGTGTCCCTATCATATGACCGCATTCCTCTCTGATTTCGCTCAGTTCTTGTTGCAGGTTAGCAATACTTTCATTTTTAATTTCATTCTTCTCCGAGTACTATTTGATTATTACTCCTGAAGTAGAAAGTCTAGTCCTTAAGTTCTTAATGCATACTTGACTTTCATTGAAAATATCATTATATAAAATTTAAAATCATCATTTTTGGTTTATTTTTTATGAAGATCTCTATTATTTTTGATTATTTGGTTTTTAATAGTGTTTATTACATTCTCTTGGTCGGAAATTTTCTTTTTAAGGTTAAAATTTTTTGTGGTTAAAAGGTCTGAGGACTCAAATAGATTAGTAGATGAAATGCAATAATTTTTGCAATATTAAATTAGAACTAAAGTGTTAATGTAGATAAAAAGTTAATGTTAATGAAGTGCTAACTTACAAGTATTCAATAAGTCGATAGAATCTAACTGGGTCAAGTAGTATTTTCAGATAAAGTTATGCCGAAATTTGCAAGAAATTTCCAAACAGCCTCTATTATTATATCAGCAATAACGGGGCATAATTTGAGCATTTGGTAAAATAAATGACTCGCATTCGATAAATTCTTTATTATTAACGATGATATGCCATGATGTCTCACTTATCAAATTAATTTTACTGTGATTAGTCAAGGTTAAGTTTCAGCCTAACAATATCACTCATACGACTCAAAATGCCTGTTAAAAATTACATTGTTACACTGTTAAAAAGGTCAATTATTTACGAGAGTATTAGGATCTACAATCATCTACCAAATAATTAGTCCGCCGTTCCTTACCTCAGAATATTGAGAAGTAAAGTTAGGAGATTAGCTGGTAAACCCTGTTATAGTTTAAATAAATTTTATTGTGATAGTTTTTAATGTTGTATTTAAAGTTTTTAAATATTTTAATTGGTCTTACACTTTTAATTTGCAATTATCTCATAATATGTTATAGCCACTGTTTATATATTTATATTATATTTCACCCCATTATATTTTCATTTAATGTTTTGTTTTTTGTCTACTTATTTTATATGTGATGTATGTATGTTAAGTCTACTTTTATAATTTGTAAGTAGTGTTATTATTGTAAAATTAAGCATTTGAACTACGATAATTTATATTGGCTTTTAACAATATTCATATTTTATGATAATAAAGCTTTTTTTTGACTTTGACTTTGAAGTGTGACCTCACATGTAATTGAGAAAATGATAGATACTTTTCTATTAAATGTGCAATATATTATATAAAAGATTTTTAAAATTATAATACTATCTTACCCAATAATATAAACGCAACACGAATAAACATATTTTTCACTTTATGTCTACTGTTATATGTTGCTTTTCGAAAATTTCTGCGATTTATATAGACAGGTCAGGTACTATATTAAATAGATAAACTTATTTTTTTTTACCATTTGCGCAGGTTCGGGTTTATTTTCTACCCGATACTATTTTTTAAATAAATGATAAAACTACAATCTTAGGCTTTTAAACACACAAAAAACCTTTTTCGATAATACCTTGCTAATAAACACATTTACCATATATTTAAATATATAACATATTTTTGTTTCTTTAACAAATTAATTTTTTATTATCAGTTGTGCTAAAATAATAGCACTCTTAGTCTTTTTTTTAGTTAGATTCATATCTAACCGTGCACAAATTCACATGATTTGTGTATTTTGTGTTATCGGCCACTATGGTCGCGCTGTAGTTCTTTTTGTCCTCGGGTTATATAGTATATAGTTGTAAAATTGATTGTGTATAATTTGTATATGTATATATTGGGCAAATAAAGAAGTTTGATTGATTGATTGATTGATTGATATCAGCCTGCCATCCTTCCATTACAACCCAGACAGTTTACTCTATCCCTTGCCTGCACATTTCCCTATTGAACTGTTAATCCTTTACTTCTGATAGTACTTTTCTTTTATTCTTGTCATGTTTACTGCTCCTAAAAATATAATATTTCCATAACATTTAGGAGCTTATGGCTGTTTCTTTTCTTATATTGGCATATACAGGGTGGTCCATTTAACTTGAGACATCGCAATATCTCGAAAACTAGACATGTATCCAGAAAATGTTTCATGTGAAGTTTGAATGGTTTCCAGGGGGCCATAAAATAAAGTCATTGGTTTGACCTTGAGTGGACGTCTTCAAGGTCCAATGAAGATCAACTTCACTGTTTTGCATAGAAAGCTCTATTTTTTTTAATAGTATCTGATTTAGCTTTAAAAAATAGGTAACTTTCATCTGACACTTTTTTACATGCGACCTATCCTTTTCAAGATATTAATTCTTGATTCTTTTATGAATTTTTTCCTTGACAATGACATTAGAAATAGGAATAGCTTTGGTTCAGCAAATCTTTAATATTGTTGTGACAAGGCATTGTTGATCAATGATCAATGCAAGGTGTTTTCGCAAATTTTCTATAGTGAACAGATCTCACGTATTTATCCCAGGCGATTGTAAACAAATACTGATGAATAAAGTAAATGAGAGATTATTTTGGTTCACAGTATTCGTTCAGTTATCAAGTATTTGACTATTTTGTTGAGTGACTATGGAATGCCTAACAGTAAATGAAAAAGTTAAAATGGTCCTTATCTATGGTGAAACTGAACGGAATATTAATAGAGCCATTGAACTGTATACCATGCGACATCCTCAACGGCGACTTCCATCGCGAGCATCATCTCATCATGTAGTGAACCACTTTATAGAAGATGGAACTGTGAAAATAATAAATCGATCATGAAAGAGAAGCATTACCAGTCAAAATAATGAAATTTCCATCTTAGCTGCAGTTGCCCATAATCCTGGAGTCAGCTCACGATCAATTTCTTCTGCTTCTGGAATCTCCAAAACAAGTGTCCTGAAAATTTTGAAATTCGCCACAAGTTTTATCCGTATCACTTGTCGTTACATCAAAAGCTTCACGGGAATGATTTCCAAAATCGAGTGTTGTTTTGTGAATGGGCCCAAAATCAGTTGCATGAAAATAACAATTTCGTTCTGCGCGTCTTATTCACCAATCAAACTTCATTTGCAAACTATGGTGTAGTTAATCGTCATAACATGCATTATTGGGCAGTTGAAAATCCCAGGTGGTTTCGAGCGATAGAACATCAGCAGCCATGGTCTGTGAATGTCTGGTATGGCATCATCAATGATAAAGTCATAGGACCTTATTTTATTGATGGTGTCCTTACAGGCCAAAAATACCGTAATTTTTTGCTGGAGATTCTACCAGTATTTTTGGAAGATGTGTGTTTTGAAGTGAGACTAAATATGTGGTACCAGCATGATGGTTGTCCTGCACATTATTCATGCGTTGCGCGTCAAGTGTTGAATCGTGACTTCAATGGACGTTAGATAGGTCGCGGTGGAGCAGTCCACTGGCCGCCACGGTCACCTGATTTGACGCCCTTCGATTTTTTTCTATAGGGGTTATTTGAAGGAGATCGTATATCGCGATCCACCAACGACTCCCGAAAATATGAAGCTGCGAATCACGGAGGTTTGCGGGCAGATAACTCCACAGATGCTGCACTCTGTTCATCGATCGTTTAGAAAGCGAGTCGAAAAATGGAATAGAATATAGAAGTGGAAGGTCAACACTTTGAAAATTTATTGAAATAATTTTCTGACTTTTCTGACTTGTTTCAATTTCTTTTATTTGAACTTTGTATGTTTTATTTTCAAGTTTTCGATTCTGTTGATGATAATAAAATTCTATTATAAGATACTTCCACTCCTTTTGATAGATGATTAGATACTACTACAAGGGTAAATGTCATTATCAAGGAAAAAATTCGTAAAAGATTTAAGAATTAATATCTTGAAAAAGAGAGGTCGCATGTAAAAAAGTGTCAGATAAAAGTTACTTATTTTTTAACGCTAAATAATAAACTATTAAAAAAATAGAGGTTTCTGTGCAAAAAAGTAAAGTTGACCTTCATTTGACCTTGAAGACTTCCACTGAAGGTCAAACCAATGACGTCATTTTATGGCACCCTGGAAACCATTTAAACTTCACATGAAACATTTTCTGGATACATGTTTAGTTTTCGACATATTGCGATGTCTCAAGTTATATATATATACACTCTTTGAACAACATGGCAACTGTGGTTCAAAGAGTAATGATAGCTTAAATAAACTCCTATTCAAGACAAACTTTTTCCGTCATTTATTTTCAGTCTTATTTCTGTCATTTAAAACATTACATTTGCTTATAGATGCAAAAGTTTTGACCCAATATGTATCTCGGTTGGGTTAGAATTATTTTTGCTGTTTTTATTAAGTAATATGACCCTATTTCCTTCTTCATTTTATTTGAAAATCACAACCTAAGTAGGGTAAAAACACACGAGGCTGTTTGCAAGCGGTTTGCGCCGCGACGGTTGTCGCGCCGTGGTCGAGCTCGGCGCCTCGTTTATGGGACTTGTGAGCTTTGAAACAGACGGCGCCGCCTAAGGCTACGGTTATAGTGCATGCGTGTTCTGACGAACTGGCGTTCGGACGAACTCGTCAGAACACGCGCGAACAAACAAATAAACAGCAGCAAACTATAGTGGTTACGTTAGGAGCGAATTGTTCGGCCGAACCCGCACGAATTCGTCAGAAGAATAGATCTTTCAAATAATTTTGTTTTTTCGGACGAATGTAAATGCGAATTTGAATTGTAAAAGTATGGACGTGGATAAATTAATTAGTTTAGTTCTTGAAAACAAAAGTTTATGGGACATGAAGGACAAAAGTTACCATAATAGAGATCAATCTCGACAAAAATGGGAAAAGATTGCACAGGAAATGAATACAAGTCGTAAGTATTACATTAGGTACATTAATATTACATATATTCCATAGTACTTACATTAAATTAGAAATGAGTTTAGGAATTTAGGTTTAATTATTAATTAAAAATGTTATACTGAAACTGCACCGCCCCTGCTGGGCTCCAAAAGTAATTTTTATAAATGTCTCTTACTTGAGCCGCTGTTGCCCCGTAGCGATTGTATCGCCTTGAAACAGATGTCTTTTTATTGAGACCATGTTGTTCTTGTGTCAGTACTGGGACTCCTTCCATGTCGATAATTACATTATGCAATAAGGTTGCACTTTTCACTAGAATGTCAACTTTTTCAGGATACATCTGAAGTTCTGTTTTTAAAAATCTCCATTTACTAACTAATATCCCAAACGCACATTCAATACAGCGCCGAGCTCTAGACAATCTGTAGTTGAATATCCGTTCTTCACGGGAAAGATTCTGTTTTGAATATGGTTTTAACAAATACGACTTCAACGGATAAGCGTCGTCACCTAATAGTACAAAGGGCGCCATAATTTTTGTTGATGGTATATAGTCGTTATCTGGGATATTAAACGTATTTTGCTCTAAATGTTTATAAACGTTCGAAAGCGAAAATATGCCTCCATCGCTTTGCTTTCCGTAAGCTCCCACATCTACAGTCACAAATCTATAACTGGCATCCGATATTCCTTGTAACACTATTGAAAAATACTGTTTGTAATTATAATATAACGATCCTGAATTTTGTGGGCATTTAATTCTGATATGTTTTCCGTCAATGCAGCCAACGCAGTTAGGAAAATTCCATTTTGTGAAAAAGTCTTTTGCTATAGCTTTTAAATGTTCTGTAGTAGGCATAGGCATGTGTTTTTCCCGAAAGCTATTCCATATTGATAGACATGTTTCATAAACAATTAATCGTATTGCACTATGGGAAATTCTATATGAAAAACTGAGTGCCCTAAAAGACATCCCCGTAGATAGATACCTAAAAAAAATATAATATGATAATAATAAAATTTTAAAGTGAACATCTTCTATTAAATTTTTTTTTATTTCAGTAGAAACTGTCAAAAATAAGTGGCGTGGTCTAAGAGACACCTATCGCAAAGAATTTAAAAAATGCACAGAAACTCGATCGGGCCAAGAAGGGGGCAGAGGAAAAGAATCGACATGGCCGTATTATACAGCTATGCTGTTTCTGAAAGATCAATTCGCCCCTAGAATTATGCAAAGTAGTATTCCAGAACCCGAGGCTGACGGAGAGCTTGAAAACGATGTTGGAGAATTCGATGATAGCAGTGAAGATGACTTGGATGATGAGTCACAGTTGAGCGCAATTGCATCAAGTAATTCCAAAACAGAGAAAAACTTTCGGTCACAATCACAGCGTGTAGCCCCCGACAATCCCGACATAACTCCTCAGACTAAACGTGCCAAAATTGCAAAGTCAAGTGCTTTTTCCAAGCTTCTGGAAATTGAACAGAAAAAGTTGGAGGAATTTAAAAAGAAAAACGCTCCGGTTACCAAGAAAGTAGACCAAGAAGATGCTGATTATCATTTTTTGATGAGCTTGTTGCCATACCTTAAAAATGTGCCAGAAGAGAGGAAAATGATCGTGAGAAATAAGCTGCAGCAAGTATTTTGCGATGAGCAATATTTTCAACAACAAAAAAGCTGTGGAAACACCTATCCATCTTCACACTATTCATATTACAATAAATCTTCAGAGCCAATGCATAACACTAGGCCGACTTCTTCATGTTCCCTCCTGACTACCCCTTCTGGACCTAGCAGTGTAGAAACCGCAGAGCATGACAATATTAATACCTACACAGACTTAGCAACATTTTTTTCCTCACATAACCCTGGACCGTAATAGGATTTCGTATAAACTTTTTCAAAATGTATTAACAGTATTATTTTGTATTTAAAAAATATGGTTTGTAGATAAGAAATAAGAAGTTTTATTCCTTTGACAATCAACTAAGGAAGTATTTGTAAGTATTACTAAGTACAGACTTACCTCAAAGTTAGGGCCAATCTTTCTCTAGCTGATATGCATTCTCGAAAGTTTGATTGCTTAGTTATACTTTCTTCGATCCCCTCTAGGATATAGTTGAAAGTTTGTATTGACATTCTAAAGTATTCGAAAAATTTTTCTGGTTGGCGTAAAAGTTCTTCAAATAGGGTGTGAAATTCACCATTAATATTCCTTGAAGCAAACATTTCGTTTATACATATAGTCCTTTCATTCATTAACAACATTTTTAACAAAGGACTTTCTAAAAACAGATAATCGTCCACGTCATCCATCACGGATATTTTGCGACGGCAACAAAACCAGTAAAAATTAAAATCAGTTCGTCACAATACGCAAACAAACTAACCACTTTTGTTCTGACCAAGAATTCTGACGTTTTCGGCCGAACGCCAGTTCGTCAGAACACGCATGCACTATAACCGTAGCCTAATCCCATAAAACGCGGCGTCCGTCGCGCGTACCCTGCTCGATACCATGGGCCGCCGGCACGCCGCTTGGTTTTTATTGCTTTAGCGGCACTACCGCGGCACATCATTTACTTATCTTCTGTGTTGCAAACCACACGTAGGGCTTTTTGGTGCGTTTTTTTTTTGTGCAGTGTTGAAAATTGTTCATTTATTATGGAAACCAGGGAATTCAACATAGAAAAATTAATTACTGAGGTTCAATTGAGGCCAGCGATTTGGGATTTGCGTGAATATAATTATTGAAACAGAATTTAAAAAAAACAGGCATGGGAAGAAGTTACTACAGAATTTCTAAGCGCAGCTGCTTCTGTTGAGGAAAAAAAAGTATGTACATATTATAT
The DNA here is from genome assembly GCF_022605725.1 of Anthonomus grandis grandis. Classification (NCBI taxonomy): domain Eukaryota; kingdom Metazoa; phylum Arthropoda; class Insecta; order Coleoptera; family Curculionidae; genus Anthonomus; species Anthonomus grandis. Next base: position 7,895,749 of record NC_065546.1, read on the forward strand.
GCTATATATTATATGTATATTATATATTATATGCGATTATATTGATTCGTTATCAAAAGCTTTTCTTCCACTGATATGCTATCTCTCATAATGATATTAGCTTTTGTACATGGCTCTTGGATCAATAAAAGTAACTCCTGGTATGATTCCTTTGACATTCTGGTGAAATTTAAAAAATTTTCCGGATCTTCACAAATCTCCTTATAGATGGTATTGAAATATCCCTTCTCGTTTCTTTCCATAACTATGGGATCCATAGCTTACGTTTCGTTCTATTTTTTTTTTGGTTTTTTGCGTAATGCCAGTGCCGATCCCGCCAACAAAAATAAAAAATCATCTTCACTGTCGGAGTTCATTTTGCTCACGATAAATAAAAAACTGTGAACTGTACGCAAAGCTTGGCAACATCAAACTGATCTTGTAATTTTTCGTGCCGTTCGTAGTTGCGAAAGCCGTCGCGTGTGTTTTAGGTCGAGCGGCGGTCCACCGGCCGCCGTCGCGGCGCAAACCGCTTGCAAACAGCCTCGTGTGTTTTTACCCTAATTGTCTGTTCCTTATATCGGCATTATAGTTCCTGCAGCATTGGGCCTGGCTCCTGGCTTAAAAATATAATTATTAATATTTACCTGTTCTTCCTTAATAACTTGTCATATTTGGCATTACAAGAATATGATGTTTTCCCTGATCAGCCCTTGTTATGTATTTGAATATTTATTCTACTTTACGTAACTATATACTTCTCTGACTGAACTTTTTTTTTCTAATTATTACCCGGTCTAATAGCATGACAAAGTATTCAATAATTGTTCTAGTCTTAGAACATTGAAAGGCTAGAATTAAGTAAACAACAACTTTGTTTCACTTATAGCAAAAATCAATTTAGAAATTACTATCTCACTCAAAAATTGAAAAGAAGACTAATTCACGTATTTAAAAGAAATATGAACTCCAATCTATAACGATACCGTTTGATATACTTAATATAATTTAAGTTCAATAAGTTTTAAATACAATAATTTACTTGAGGTATAATAGATTTTTTTATATACCTAGGAGCTGAGGTTTAATCTATTAATTTCTGAGCTCGTTTCTTCTTTTTCATATCCGACCTAACATTGTTATGCATATTAAAATTAAAAAACGATAAAAACAACGAGAAGTTTAAAAATTATTAAAAAATGCCTAATTTAAACCAACGTTTCGGTATTTATATCTACTACCGTTATCAAGGTAATTAAAGTAAAATTACATGAAATTAAAAATATAAACAAAATATTATTTAATTTAATAAGTTATCTTTGAAATCTCACGCTATATAATTCCTCCTCTAAAACTCCTCGACAATACTTTAGATACTTTTTTATATAATCTCACGGTTTATTAATAGTTTGACAAACTGCTTTGAAAGATAACAAAAAAATCAAAGGTTACTTCTTTAAAATTAAAAAGGGGTGATCTTGATGTAAATTAATGATAGAAAATATGCGAATATCAAATATTTTAAATTATTAATTAATTTTGAGAATGTTCTACCTGTTCTACCTCTCTTTTTAGCAAAGGAATCCATATATTATTAAAATCAACCGAATAAGTAGCTAAGCATTTATCTTCATTTAACAATATAAACGCACTTTCCTTTAGCTTACGTAATTTTAAAATTGGTTTCTTTGCTAAAATTGAAGAAGCATTCCAGTTTATTCTATGGTTATTGTCGAATGCATGTTGTGTAATCTTGGATTTTTGAAAGTCATTGTTTTTTATGTAAGATTCATGTTCATTAATTCTTTTTGGTAATGGGTTATAGGTTTCACCTATGTAAAATTTATTACAAGTACAAGGAATTCTATATATAACATTTTTAATAAACTCACTTTTATTAAAAAGTTAATAGTAATGTGTTTTGTGACTTAAAAATAGTTCTTATGTTAAATTTTTTAGCAATTATTTTTATCTTATCAGAAAAACCTGGAATAAATGGTAAAATGAGATTTGTCGTAAAAATGAGTTGATTTAATTTTATACGTGGATTATCAAACTCTTTAAGGCAATTTTCCAAAAAATCTTTGGGATAGTTAATAAATAAGTCTTTTTTAATTTACTTATCAAGAAAAGGAAGCTGACCATCAGCCTAAAAATAATAAATTTTATAGTAGATTCTTTGGAGTTAATTTAATTTAAAAAATTTATAAGATCTATTTCGTTATGGTGATATATGTATATAAAATGATATATTATAAAATAAGTAACTCATGCGTTCCAGCGGCGTTGCGATGTTGTTATATTTTTCTCTAATATACGTTATCTACATTCATTTACCTTTGAATGTTGACTGCTTTATAGAGTATTTTATAATATATATTTTTTTAAATGCTTCATATTTTATTAACATGGGGAATAATATTGTTTCGCGCCTGTCAAAATAAGTGACAAATTTTTATGATCTTATAAAGTACATTTTTTTGCCATTTCATCAGAGATGTTGCAAAAAAACGAACTACCCATAGTTCTATGGTAATGCTAATTCTAGCCTTTCAATGTTCTAAGCTTCTAGTCTCAAGACACGTAATTAATATCCGGCTCTTAATTTTGTTTTTCATTTATTTCCGTTCTTTGTTGCACACTATAATAAATCTTTATTTCCTACCTTTTTTTTCTAGATTAACTTTGCCTAACCTTCGTTTTTTTATATTTTTCATTAATTTTTATGGCATCTATTCTTTTCTAGTCTTTTTCCTCAGCTGAATTAAACTTTATAAGGAGTCGTCTACTTATTCTTTGGTAATTATTCTTCTGGTAGGTCCTTTGATAAAGATCTCTGCTCATTATTACAGTGAAATTCTAGGGCCTACCCACCATATCAGGTATGTCCATCATAATACCACAGGACTCTTTTTTCAAGGAGTTCATCTAGCAAAGAACTTTGGAGCTAAATCGTTTTAATCGGCGTATTTTTTAAACATGCTGAAAAATAATCTATTTAAAGTTCTAGTTTTTCCATTTCATTTCCTGTAATTCGTACAATATAAAATTTTGATTCTTTTTTACTACCTGAAACTTCTTCAGCTATTTTATTATTTGTCTTAAACCATATCTTTAAACATATTTTTAATCCAAAACTATTATACAAGCCGCAATAATTGTATAACTTTCCGGCATATACACAGATAGACAGCAGACAGCGAAATAGCCCGCAGACCTCAAATTTAGCAGAGCTGCTTAATTAGTCCCCTTGTATGTAAACAATAACTAATACACGGCATAATTGGATTTGCGGCGACCTTCACTATATCCAACTGTCAGTTTATGT